>NW_027210688.1:1022500-1257500 GCF_029030835.1 Brachyistius frenatus
CTTTTTACACTCAGCACATTTCTCTTCTTCCTCCTTCCAAACAAAAAAAAAACAAAAAACCTATAAATCCTGCAAGTTACACACAAAAAACACAACTGGAAAAGGATGCTGGTGTAAAATCTGCATATCATTTTCTTTCTCTGCTTAAACGGCGAGAACAGGAACAAATGCAGGGAGGGGTCCGGCTCTTTGATGTCTACAATAACCTCCACGAGAAGCCGGCCGGCGAAATTATCCGGTTCAAATGTCCCATTAGAGCCGGAAAGACGCGTGAATGCATCTTTTTCCCCCCGACACACTGACGAGATTCACATTCAAGAACAAACTGGATTAAAGGCACACAAAGGAGAACCAACACGGGACGCTTTTACGTCTTTTCATCTCAGCTTTACCTCCGTTTGCATGTGCGCGTCCCTCTCCTCCTCCTCCTCCTCCTCCTCGCGTCCCTCCATCTGCGCGGACGATGAGCAGGGAAGCATTTTCCCCCAAAAAGTGATCAAATATTTCCCACTTCTGTTGTTTTAAAAAGAAAACAAAGGTGCACGGAGATGATTTTCTAGCAGCACATGTCTGAATCTGAGCCCTTTTTTTTTTCCTTCTTCCTTTCAAGCACATGGGATGGAGAGCAGCTCGGTGCTGCTGCTGCTGCTGCCGGCGGACAGGATCCTCCTCCTCCTCCTCCTCCTCCTCCTTTCACTGACAGCATCATCTGGCTCCCCTCCTCCCGCCTCTTCCTCCCTTCCTCATCTTCCTCCCTTCTCGGTGCTGCCGGCAGACTCGGGTCAAACCATTTGCGCATGCGTATGCAGCTTCATTTCAATAAAAAAAACGTTGCTCGCAAGTCTTCCACTGAAGCTTTAAATTATAATAATAATAATAACTCTTCTTTTTGCCTGTAAAGGGTCCACTACGAGGGTGCGTTCAAGTGCTGATAAAAGAGTCAGAAATCCCCTCAAAATTCAAGTCAGCTGTCAAACCGGTGTTGCGTTCAAGTTCAACTTTGTCACAGCCATGCATTTATTTTTAATTGTTGTCTTTTAAACAGTCAGTTTTATCTTGTTTTTTTGTTTGTTTGTTTACACATGCATGAGATGTCCTGTGTCTTATTAATGGTCAACATCATCATGTGTTTCTCCACCAGGATGTTTTATGTTAATGTCATTTTTTGGGGGGAAAATTATTTAAGAAGCAGTTTGGTTGCTTCCTCCAGAGAACTGTGAACAGGTCAGCCTTTAAAAACACACTGAGCTCTGCAGGCACGTTTCTGCAGTGTGTGTGTGTGTGTGTGTGTGTGTGTGTGTGTGTGTGTGTGTGTGTGTGTGTGTGTGTGTGTGTGTGTGTGTGTGGCAGGGGGGAAACCAGCTGTCCTGCAGCGACATCTACAGGCACTACTGTGCAACTACAGGTACATTTAAACTGTTAATAACTAGTCAGTATTTAGGTGCAGCTGGTTTTTAATACTTTTTAGGAAATAAAATGACTCAAAAATGAGTTTGACTGAAATTTACTTTTGTTATTGATTTAGAAAAACATGTTTTAGTTACAGACAGCTCGTGTTAGACTGCCACGTTATTATAAGATAAGATATTACAAAGTTATTTTTCTCGATATTTGCATGGGTTGCATTTTCCTTCTTATCAGTAAATTTATGTTGAATTATTGAAAAGTCATGGTTTGGTAAATGAAGGGTGTTTGCAAAGGAAACCACAGACGAACACCAGAGAACATCTTCAGAGTAGTTTGTGGTATCATCATCTTCTGGTCGCAGAGCTGAACCTCGTGGTTTTTAAAGAGTTTTTAACAGAAGACGTTTAAAAGAAAGAGGAAAAAGTCGTTTCTCGCTTATTTGAAGTTATTTTATTAAACTTTAAAGACTTTTCTGAACATCGGGTTGAATAAATATTTTGTCCGCTCACTTAAAAATGAGTTAAAAACGTCTGATTCTTGAAGGACTCTGTTTTCTATCGAAGTCACCAGCAGCCATCTTTGTTTTGATCCGGAAACTGAAGATCGATTTGGGATTGAATTTTTTTTTAAAATTTTTTTATTTTTTTTTATCATAAACTGAACGGAATATTTTTTAAATACACTTGATTAGAAAATACTTTTCTGGCTTTTTATTATTTATTTTTTTTAAGTGTTTTTTTTTTACGCGATGATTTTGCATATTAAAACGGCAAAAGCTACGTCACAACGCCTCCCTGGTCACGTGACAGGCGGGGCTTGGCGGTGAACACGGAAGTGCAGCAAGCGAAGGCAGAAAAAGGAGATTCGCTGCTCTTCCCGGTCAGCGGTCATTTTTTTAACGGCTGTCGGTGACCGAGGAACCGGGATGGACAACCGGTGGACGCTGACAGCGGCGGTGGGTTTGGTGGTGGCTGTGATCGTAGCTCAGGTGAACTGCAGCTCCTCGAGCCTGAAGAGAGTCACTAAAGCTCAGGTGAGTCTTTTAGTATTATTATCATTATTATTATTATTATTATTATCATTATTATCATTATTATTATTATTATTATTATTATTATTATTATTATTATTATTATTATTATTATTATTATTATTATTATTATTATTATTATTATTATTATTATTTCGTGCCATGTGTCACGAGAGTGTCAATCAAACCAAAAACACGTCTTTACAATAGGATACGTTATATTAAATATGTAATTAAAAACAAAAAACAATAAGAAAAACTAAGTGAATCTATGGATTTAAAGCTAAACTTAAATGTTCTCACTGTTTCCGGTTTTATTGACTCTAACAATCAGTTTTATTCATGCAATATCTCAGAAACGGTTGATTGTGGCGTATAAATAAATAATCAGTGATTTCAGTTGATTTTCTTCAGATCAACACGTTATAATTTATTTAATTAGCTTCTTGGTACAAATATTCAAGCTGAAGAAGAAGAAGCAGGAAACACACTTTTTTTGGGGGGAGTTTTTATCTGTGACGCAGAAGGAAAAATAGCTTCACTGTTTCTGCAAAATGCCTGAAAACATTGACCTTCTGACCTTTAGTCAAAGGATAAGTTGGGTGATCAATAGTTAACGGTCTCCTGAAAGGCTCCTGAAGCAACCGGACCGAGTTATCAACCTGTTTTAAAGACGGGTCACTAGTTCAGTCTCTGTTTACCAAAGAAACCTCACGACTGTGCACACAAGAAATATTCTATGAATTCACAGACAAGATGTTTGAAAGTAAATTATTAAACAGGCACAGCTGAAAAAAAAAGGCTTTTTTTTGTGGATCTTAAAGGTCTTTAAATGCTTATTTCCACCACATCTACTGGTCCTGAGTGATATTAGATTATGTTTATTATCAGTTCATTATTGTAATAACATGCAAGATAAATGATACTTTAACAAAACAAAAAATAAATGTCGTCCAATCTTATATCCCGGTTAAATGAACATGTTTAGGTTTTAGATGGAAGTGATTTCAATCACCTCACATTCAATATCTTACTCAATATACCAGAAACAAATAACCAGTTTTATCTGAGGAAAAGAAACCACCTTTTGCAAACAGCTGCTCGGCCTGTTGAAAGCGGACGTGACGGATTTTCAAGTCTGAACATGTTGATTTTTATATGAAAATAAAAGTGCGAACTATTTGAATGGGAGGAAAACAAGTCTGCGTTTCCTGGTGAATCTTAAAAACAACGGCGTTCTGTGTGTCGTGTTCAGGTTCTGGGGTTTGACTGGAAGAACTGCGGACAGCCGGATGACCCGGCGGTGCTGAAGTCCCTGAACGTGTCTCCGGACCCGATCGCCATCCCGGGCGGCCTGACGGCCTCCGCGGCCGGATCCACGTCCGTCCAGCTCGCCGCTCCTCTGGCCGTGAGTGCGGTCGTCGTTCGGTGTCTCTTCCAAACCGACTGCATGACGTTCAGATCTCTGCAGGACTGTTTGTCTGGAGACGGTTGGATGTTGAAGCTCGTTGTTCTGCAACACTTCCCCCTTTCACACACTCACAAACAGAAACAAACCGCTCTCGTCTTTATTTCCCCCGCAGGCAGCAGAAGGAGGTTTTTCTTTTTTCTACCGAGTCGGTCTGCGGCTTGTAAAGCTGCAGTCATGCCAGAAAAAAGCAACTTCAGCTCTCAGCAGATTTCAATACAGGCAGCGGATCGAGTGTTCGATCACATGATCGACGTAAAAAAAAAGAAAAGTGAGCTGGAAAAACCTCCTTCTGATCTTCGGTGAAGCTTTCAGGCTGCATGTCAACTTCAAACCTCCGAAGTTGTGCAGTGAGAAATAAAATCTGATACTTCCTTCTTCTCTGATGCATTTCAGAGGGAAATAAACCCGTTAAAAAAATGTCATCAACCGAAGCTCTGCGTAAACAAACAAAAGTCGCTTTCTAAACAAACATAAAACTCCTCATCCGCAGTCAGCAGGTCTCTGCTCCGTCTCCTCTCATCAGCAACAACAAGCTTTCAGAAGTGACGGGGTTTGTGGGAAATGTGGTCTTCCAGCAAAACAAATTAAAAAATCACTTAAAACTCCAAAAACTTCATCACAAGTTTTAAAGGAAAACCGTCACAAAATCGAGCGTTTTTGAACGCAACAGTCACAATAAGCCGGCTGGAAGATGCTGGAGGGAGCCGGACCGAGCTGAACCAGACTCCATGTTTTAAATTGAGGATTTAAGGAAACACAGAAAACAAACTCTGCTCACTGAGGCTTAAAACAATAACAAGCAAATCTTGAGGGGAACTGATGAAAGATGATTACGGAAACGTCTGCAAGTCCCAGATTATATGTCATAGGTGTCTCACTTCCTGTTTCTCATCACAGTGTCTTGACGATAAGAACTTTTATCAGTTCTGCTAAAAACCCGATCATTCATCTGACTTCCTCAAAGCGCCACTCGAGTTTCCTCCTTTAAAAAAAACACTTGTATTGCTCCGTCGCCGTGCTGTGAAGCGTTTATACGATTCTGTTTTTATCTCTTTATTCAACTTTATCTCGTTTCCATCTGTGTTTTAAAATCTCAGGTGACACCAAACAAATCTGGTTTGATGCCTCAGAGTTCAAATCTAAAGTTAATTTATACAGAAGCATCCAGTTTAAAGTGCTTTACAGAGACATTAAAAGTGCGGTTACATATTTAATGTCCCTGAAAGCCTCATTAAACAACAAAGTTTTAAATTCAGGTTTCCTTCTTTTTAGTTGTTTGTTTAGAAAAGACAGGTTGTGGAAGATTTGTCTCACGTTCTCCTCTCGGTTTGTTTTCCTCCTCAGGTGAACGTGACCCTGGAGAAGGAGGTGGGGGGTTTCTGGGTGAAGGTTCCCTGTTTTGAGGAGATGGGCAGCTGCCACTATCGGGACGCCTGCGACATCCTGAACCAGCTGATCCCGCCGGGTCAGGACTGTCCAGAACCGCTGCACACCTACGGCCTGCCCTGCCGCTGCCCCTTCAAAGCTGTGAGTGGACAGAAAACCCTGGAGCCGTCGAGAGAAATAAGACTCAAACATTTTAATTATAATGAAAGAAACTTTCTGTAAAACTAATATTTTTATATTTTATTTGTGTTGCACCACTTTGCACCAAACCCCAGTCAAATTTGATCAGATTTTAAGTTCAGTGTTTTCCAGTGCAGACGGTAAATATTTGGACAGTTTCAAATTGTTTTTGTTCAATGATTGATTTATTCTGGAGAGAACGACACTCAGGATTTTGATTCAAATGACACAGACAAAAAAAAAAAAAGTAATCATCGACATAAGATGGAAAGGCAGCGGCGAAAGCAATTACTTAAAGAAATCTACACTCGAGGGAGCGCGATTGAATAGATGAAGGTAATTAGAATATAATTGTACGAAAGTAAAGCCTGAGAAAACTAATAGATGTAGAAAAAATGTGGGATGAAATACAGTTTAAAAAAAAGCAACTACAGCTGCATTGAATTTGATGCTTGAAGGACCCAAAAAAAGAAGTAAAAACAGCCGTAATTTAAATATTGTCTGAACTTTTCAAACAATATGCAGGTGAAATTATAAAAGGCTCAGTCTTCACCAGCTGAGACGAGTCGTGGCTCAACTCTTCCTGAGAGAAATGTCAAACCGTTTTAAAAACGACATTTCTTAACACAAGATTGACCGAAATGTTTCTCCCATCAACTGCTCACGTTATTGTGAAAAGACTGAAAGAAAGCGTCTGGACAACACGACATGATGAAACACAACCTGGAGCTGAGACCTGCCTGAGCTCCTCTCAGACGATCCAACACGGGTGGAAAACGTGTGGTCGGATGAGTTCTCCTTTCTATGACGATAATTTCAAGCTAAAACCTTCAAATGTCGTTTTTGTGATGTTTTTAACAAGAACACATTTTGTTTTTTGCAAAATACAAAAATGCCTCCAATGAAACAAACACATATTTCTGATGCATTTTAATTCTCAATACATGGAGGATTTAATATTTGCAAAACCTCTAAAAGTCCCAGAGAAGGTGGCCAGTGGGCGGGACCAGTGGGCGGGGTCAGTGGGTGGGGCCAGTGGGTGGGGCCAGTGGGCGGGGCCAGCGGAGGAAATGCTGATGAGCACGTGCAGCGGGGGAAACCGTAGACTGTATATAAAAGTGGACGTTGCTTCCGGGTCTACGAGGAGCTAAAGAGCGAAGACTCGATCTCAAACACACTTTGTTTTATTTTACTCATATTTAGCGTGAAACAGACGATACGTGAAGAATTAAAACGGGATCGGAGCTTTAAAATGTGTTTTTAATTTGAGTAGGACGAACGTCTGACCTGCTGTCTTGTCTCCGTCCTCAGGGCTCGTACTCGCTGCCTCAGTCCAGCTTCTACCTGCCCTACATGGACCTGCCGTACTGGCTGACTAACGGGAACTACCGGGTGCAGGGAGTCCTGGGCAGCCAGGGGAAAGAGCTGGGCTGCCTCAAGGTGGCGCTCTCCATCCACTCCAACTGAACGCAGGAGCTCCGCCTGCTTTATTTTAAAGATAAAACTTTGCACATAAAAAGTGAGCAAAATTGGGAATCAAAAAGCAGAATTTGCACAAAGATGACAATGAGTCAAAAAAAAAAGAAGAAAAAAAAGAGAAACATTTCATATTTTTAAAATGACGAAGCTGTTGTTCAGGAACAAAACAGGAGTTTTTTAAAATTTAAATATTGAATGCAGTTACATAAATAAAAGTACGAGTAATTATTCATCTCCTTTCTGTTTTAAATGGTTTAATCCCTGAAACATAAATTTTTTTAAATAAATATTTTGAAACGTCTTCCAAGTCATTTCCGTTCATCTCGAAGAACAATAAAACATTTTTGCCGACATTAAAAGACCAAGGGACGTTTTCAAACTGTGAAATCTGACATTTTTATGTTCATTGCCAATTCTTTTTATTTTTCCTTCTGTTATTGAAGCAAATTGAATCAGTCGAAAAAAATACAGATACCGGAGCCTTTTTTCTCATAATAATGAAATGAACCTGCTTTCATCATCAACAGGTGTTAGAGATGCTTTAATTATGATATTCACCACCAACAGATCGATCGGGCAGAAATGGAGATAATTCAGAAGCTGCTTGAGGATATCAGGTTTTTAACATTTCTTCAATATCAAGTAATTGATCGACCGTTGTCAGGTCACCTGACGCTACGCAGCAACGACGAGCTGGTAACGGATAATTCTGAGAAATGTGAACAAATATAAGCATAAAGTTTATGTGTTCGACAAGTGTCTGTTTCAGGAATATGACTTTTTAGATGATAAGGTTTCTTTTTTCTTTTGTTGCCCTTCTGACCACTGAACATTTAGTTTGATGGGAAAACAAAAGTAGCATCTGCTCAGTTTTTTTTTCTGCAATAGAATAATATTTTCTTTCCTTTGATCATTTTGTGTCTTATTTTTTCTGGGAAAATGTTCTTTTGACTGAACGACTGGTTCATTATTATTGTGAAGTCCAATCTGGGCTGAATGTGATTTTCTTTTTTTATCTGTTTATTTTTACTGAGTGCCTGATTTGGATCTTTAACTTTGAGGAGTTCAGTTTAAACTTAGAGAATGAATGAAGCAGATAATGAGTTTATTTTTGACGGTGATGATGACGACGGTCACAGATGCTGAAGATCTCACTGTGTACAGTTTTTAATAAACTTGATCTCACACGTTCTGGATTTTTTTCTTTCTTTCTGGTGTTAAAGACACTTCAACACTCAACAGATTCTTCCTCGTGATGAAAAATGTTCACGTAGATGAAAACGTGAAATAAAAAATTAGGAAATTGCACAGACGTATGTGATGTTACTTTACGACCACAGTCTGCAAATGCAAAATAAAAGTATCTTCACTTGTCTCACATTCGTTATCTGTTGTTCAGTTTACCCGTTTTACTCAGTTTAGTTGTGTTTGGTATGAAGATCTAAACAGAAACAGGCTGTGATCAGTGGAAAAATCACTGAAGGAAGACCAGAGCAGATCCTGCAGCAGCTTCATGTTCCACCACAAGATGGCAGCATTTCACACCCTCTGAAAACCCGATGACCGTCTGCACACTAAGATTTATTCTGCAGCTTTCAGCAGCAGCAGATACCAAAGTTATCGCTGATATTATCTCTAAACTTACTGCAACCAGCATTAGAAACCATAAAAAAGAAAAAAAATACGATGCATCTCTCACCTGTTTCCTTCTGCAGCTAAATTTTAGTAAATATATAAAAAAAGGAACCATACAAACACAAACGTCCTGGTTTCTTCACGGGAAACAAAGACACTTCGGATTGTAGGTCAGCGAATGTTAACAGGAAGCAGCCGAGAAAACAGAAAACAAAAGGAGGAAAGTGGGATTAGGCTGGAAGGAGCAGAGAGAGAGCGACAGGAAGTGAGCAACAGCAGAGTTTTAACCTCAGCAGCTCACATGTGTTCTCAGACGATCATCGTGAGTCTGACTTTGAAGCCGCTGATGAGAATCAGACCTCAGAGTCTGGAAACGTTCATTAACTGGTTCCGTCGCGGTTTCAGAGGCAGATCAGAGAGTTCAGATCCGACAGATGAGGCTGAAAACCTCCGACGGAGTTCTGATTGACAGGTCGTCTGTGATAGGAAACTTTATTTTGATCTGTACTAACACTTTAAATACCTCACTGTGAACTTCAGGTGGCGCTGACAACGAATTCAAGAAGAAAAATGACAAAGTTGTGTTGTTGAAATACAAAAGAAATGACAGCATCTCTATTTTCTGCTAAAATAACCTGCAGAAATGCAGCTTGTCCGCAGAATCGTCTTCATTTAACCTTAAACCTTTAACTTTGTGTCATTCAAGCATGTTTAAGTGTTTTTAATGTTGTTTTAGCGTCGTTAGTGTCGTATTTCATGTTTTTATAGTAACTCGAACAGCAAACCTAAATGTTTACCATGAAATACAAATTGTTATCAATAAAATCTTGTCATGTTGCAGATTCAAAACAGCTGACCTCATTATTATATGAAAATGTTATTTAAATGACATCATTTCATTGTAAATCGATGGAATCAAATCTGAACGAACTGTAAATTAATGTTTGACAGTATAAAAAACAAAACGTTAAATTTAGATTTTCTTTTCTTTTACAGTGTAGAAGAATGTTTGTTATTTTATTTGACCAAAAAATATGAATCGAGAACACCAGTTACGCTGCAACAAGGGGGCGGGGCTTAGGATGACAAAAGTCACAGATTCTATTCCTCGGATTGGTTGAGGTGCCTTCGAGCAACGCAACAACCACCAACGACCGCCGTCGACTCACAGAGGGGTGAAGTGAAAACAAGAAATCACTCCTCTTCTTCTGAGTGTTTGTAAATTCAGAACTAAAAACTGTGTGTGTTTTTATAAAATACACGTGTGTGTGTGTGTGTGTGTGTGTGTGTGTGTGTGTGTGTGTGTGTGTGTGTGTGTGTGTGTGTTCAGCAGCTGCAGGCCACTTGTTCCTGCTCTAATCTCAGTCAGGAAGTTGAGCGTGGCTTCACTCAGTGACCGCAGCAGCATGTGGCCACCAGACACACTTTAACGGCAACAACACACCGCATTCATCCTTTAAACATAAAGTGGGCGTGGCCACGATTTCACGCACGTTGTCTTCATATGCTTAATTATTTTCAATGTGTTGCACTTTCTGCTTCTCCCTCTTTGAAAAGTTTCTTTCGATGTTCTAGTCACAGCGGAGACTCTGAATACTTCGAAAACTTGCATAAAAAAACAAACAAACATAAGAAATGAACTGAAAATGCATTTAAACTAAAACAAAAACAAAACAGTGAAATGTGAGTCAGCACTATAATGGATGAGAGTGATGTGGAGCGGCGTACGTACGAAGGTAACCTGATGACCTCCACAGGTGAACCACGTCAGCTGACGAGGGTCGTCACGTCAGCTGTTCTCCTCAACCAAAAGGGGGAGGAGCTTCACAAACAGCCTCCGTTTCTGTGGATAGAAAACACAGTTTTTTATTAAATAAATGTAATTCATTGATTCTATTTATTTTTTGAGGACGTAAAGTAGATCCACGTAACATGAAATGCTTTTTTAAGCCTCCATGAAATTAATGGAAGTCAATGTACACTGATTGCGTGTGTGTGTGTGCTGAGGAGGTCAGTAGGTCTGGGTGAGGTGGAGGAAGATACACAATCACAGGAAGAAACAGTTAAACCTGCACACACACACACACACACACACACACACACACACACACACACACACACACACACACACACACACACACACTGATGTTATGACGCTGCAGCTTCCTCCGTTTGCACTTTTTTTTTTTTAACCAGATTTGATTGATGATGTAACATCAGTAAGTGTTGGTGCTTCTGTCTCCAGTTGTTGTTGTTGTCTTTATATCCTGTGCTATTTCCAAATAAACAGGAAGTGCATCACTACTGGAGGAGGAACGAGCTGCCGCCAGACAGGATTTTCATATCAAACATCCGAACACTGACCTCAGATGAAAGCGTGTCCAGGTGAAATGTGGGGAATGTCCCTTTAATCCAGCTGGATGGAGGTTTTCCTCCGAACTCCCAGAAGTCTTTGGGAGAGTCTCACTGGTAAACAAACACAAAAACAATCGATGAACTTCCAAAGAAGAGTTCAGCTCATAGTGCTCATCTCTCCTCTCCTTGTCTCCTCTCGTTTCCTTTTTTTTATCTTCTCATTTCCTTTCCTCACTTTCCTCTTTAATTTCGTCCTCTACTCTCCGTGTTTTCTTTTCTCATTTACTTGCCTCTACTGTCTCCTCCTCTTTTGTCCTCTCCTTTTTTCTCTCCTCTCCTTGTTTCCTTTCCTATCATCTAATTTACAGCTCCCTTTTTCTCACCTTGTTTCTTTCTGTCTCCTCTCCTCTCCTCTCCTCTCCTCTCCTCTCCTCTCCTCTCCTCTCCTCTCCTCTCCTCTCCTCTCCTCTCCTCTCCTCTCCTGTCCTCTCCTCTCCATGAAGAGGAGGAGGAAGGAGCAGAGAGGTCAGAGGGCAACGTGTAAACAAATAAAGCAGCAGAACAATAGAAGGTTCAGCCGCTCACTGATTGAACAGCAACAGACACGTTTCATCACCTGTTGTCATGTGGGATCGACCAATCAGGAGGGAGGCCTGAAGGAAACAGCAACACAGGTTCAGGGTTTAAAATTTACACACACACACACACACACACACACACACACACACACACACACACACACACACACACACACACACACACACACACACACACACACACACACACACACACACACACACGATACCCACAACAGGTTAAATCTTTCCCTGACCTTAGAAGTATAAAACACGATGAAGGCCTCGATCAGAGAGGAGCATTATTAAATAACGAGTTGAGACAACAATAATTTCTTTGTGTCGCTGTGAATTCGTCCCCCAGAGTCAGACTGTCAACACCGAGTTCTACCGGGACCTTCTGAGGCGTCTGAGGGGGAAAACGTTCACTGTGAAACCACCAGCTGCTCGCAGCGTGTTGGTCGCATGAATCTGTTTGCATTTGAGGAAATTTGACAAAAAGCAAACATATATCCTAAAAGATTTTGGGTGAAGATTTTCTGAAAAGGGTTGGTTTTTTCGATGCTCCTCCTGAAGCTCCTCCTGAAGCTCCTCCTGAAACTCCTCCTGAAGCTCCTCTTGAAGCTCCTCTTGAAGCTCCTCCTGAAGCTCCTCCTGAAACTCCTCCTGAAGCTCCTCCTGAAGCTCCTCTTGAAGCTCCTCCCACCTTATCTGCAGCTGATAATGAATGAAAGGAAATATTTGGAAGACTGGAAGAGGAACAGTAATGTGAAACAGCTTTGACTGAGAGTCCTGTGAACAAAGCAGTGAATACACACAGGAAGACTGATGGTATGTACCACACACACACACACACACACACACACACACACACACACACACACACACACACACACACACACACACACACACACACACACACACACACACACACACACACACACACACAGTCGTACAGGTGGTAGATTAATTGGAAGCAGACATGTGCCTGTGTGTGTCTGCAAAAAACCTTCTCGTCTGCTGCAACTAATACAACAGGGAATGTGGGCACACACACACACACACACACACACACACACACACACACACACACACACACACACACACACACACACACACACACACACACACACACACACACACACTGAGGAGGCTGATGCTGTTTGTTTTGGAGATAACGGGATCTGATTGGCTGACCTCTGATCCGCCTCGATGACCTCCAGCTCAGGTTTTCGTCGCCCGAACAAGACGACTGCAGACATCCCAGAAGGTCAAAGGTCATTTTAAGTAAGCGTTTTCTATTTGGGATCTGATTTGTGTTTTTATCTTCATAGTTCGAGTTGCACAGACGTCGCCGTGGTGTCGTTCTGGAGAAAAAAAACTAAAAATCTTCTAGTTGTGTGTCGTCTCCTTCGATCTGTTCACAAACACGAGAACCGAAGTCGTTTTTGTTCTTTTAACTGAAGATCATGAGATTATTTCTAACTGTGTTTTCCCGTCCCACTGAGACGGACATTTTAAAGTTATAGTTACTGGTATTATTTGAATAAAACTGACTGAATATTCTTGTTGTGTTATTTGTTCACTTGCTCCTGCAGTTTAATCAGAAAAATGCATTTAAACTGCACTGTTATAAGTTTTGTAGATTGTTTGAGCTGCATTTTACTGCCCTTCAGGTGGAGTTCACTTTCAACCATCTTGTGCAGGACTGTAATTAATGATTAATTTCCTGAAGGATCAATCTGCTGATTTATTTTCTCAATCAGTTGAATGGTTGTTTGGTTTGTAAAAACACAGACCAACAGTCCAAACATTAAAAAATAATGATTGTTATTAAAAGAAAAAACTGCATTTGTAAGTTTTTTTTTAGCTGGAAACGTGAAATTTTGAGTATTTCTGCAAGACAGGATGAAGATGAGCCACTTGGTGACATGACTTTTTAATTTATTTAGTTTTCTTGTCAAATCTCTTTTACTTGCTTTTCTTCATCACTTTGAATTGTTTGACTTTTCTGTTAATTTAATCTTTTCTGTTTTTTTTTTAACTTTATTTTCTACCATTTGTTGTTAAATATGCCTGTTTGAGCTTTACAATCATCATCCTGAACTGAACAAACTTAAATGGACCTCCTGAGCGACAGCGTGAGTCCCGAGGAATCGAACCCCCAACTCTCGCCTCTCCTCGGTCGTCCGTCTCCTCTCGGTCGCGGGTGACAGCGCTGATGTCTCCAAACAGACATCGTCCCTCCGAGCCGAGAGGAAAACGATACGCTTGAACCTTCCTCGGCTCTCGGGACGTTCGAATGTAACGCAAGCGCAGTGCATGCTGGGAAAACATTTGGCTTTCAATCAGTGGATCTGCGGTTGTTGAGCTCGATCTGCTTTTAACGGTTGTAACTGGTTTCTAATCCATAAAATGACAGAAGTAACACGGTTGTGTTTGTTACGTAACATCATGGATCAATTTCTAGATATTCTTTGTCAGTTTCCGCTAAAAGTTGACAGCCTGCTTTTCCGTGGCATTTTTTTTATGGTATTTCTTCGGAAAGAAAACCAAAATATATATAAAAAAAGTCTTGACTTTCACGTTTGTCCTGAAACATGTCTGTACATTGTTGTGTTTTTTTCCGTATTAAACATAATCACAGTTTCATTTAAGTCATGAAACGTGTACGAAGGTTTTTTTTTCTAGTTGGAGGAAATCTATCCAACTCCACATGAACCAATCATTTCTGCAGACTCGAGTCTAAACTCGCAGCTGATAAACAAACCTGCGACAGGAAGGACAGAAATGTTTTGACCTCTGCGGGTGGAAGACGAAGCACGCCGTAATTATATCTGGGAAACCGCTGGAATGTGCGTTTTCTCACATTAAAGACAGACGTGTGGATTTTTCAGGATTCACTTCATAGCCGGTTGAATCTTCGAAGAAAAGACGACCACGTTTATTTCCAAGGACAAAAACACGGAGATCGCTGTCATCGTCTTCACGCGTCAAACTTTTCTTCTTAAACATAACGTTTTATACTCTGAACACAAAGCTGGTCTGTCGGCTTATCTTCTTATCTGTTGTTTGTGTTTTCTGCTGTCAGAAAAGCAGACCGTACGTCTCCGTGATGGAGCTCATGTGTACGTCCTACCGCCCGCCTCGGTCCCACCGGACTCCCGACAAATTCTCCGAATGATTTAAAGGCCCCGACGGCAGGTTGTGATGAGTTTATGCAGACCGGCGGAGAGGGGCGGTGTCGGGTTTCTGTCAAAGCACTCCAGAGTTGTGCAGAGTTTCCTCGGGGGGCGCGGCGAGGGCTTTTTGTTTTTTCTCTTTTGTGTCGGGGGTTCATTTGCATTCGACCCACCTCCTTCCTGCCGCCCGATTGGCCGACGTGCCGCGAGCATGTGGAAACTCACATCCAAACTTTTTCTCAGTTGGAGCGAAACTTCCCTGAGCTGAGGAGTGATGAGCTGAGAGGCCGGACGCCAGCCAGCAGTGTGCGAGTGAGTAGCAACAGCAGGCAGACAGTGAGCGGAGAAAGAGAGGATGATGTCTTAATTGTAGGTTTCTGTAATTGTATCCTGACCAGGCTGGAGGTTGTTGTTGTTGTTGTTGTTTTTTTTGTTTATTTTCTAGGTATTTGCTTTGCAAATCAGTTTTCATCTCTGATCTGGTCGTGGTTGTTTTACTTGTGAAAAGAAACTCTAGATTATTTTGAAGGAAAATTGGATTGTCTCTGACAGACTGGATATTTTATCGCTTTCAAAATAAGAGTTTTAAAGTCATTTTAAAGTTGAAAAGGTGTTTTTGTTTTACTCGACAGTTCAGAGCAGTAATTTATTTTAGAAATGTCAGTGTAGCCGGTAGACAGGAGATTATTATCACCTCACGCCATCATGCTGCTGGCTCTGCTTCTGGTTCTGAGTCTTTGCTCTGAGACTCTCACCTCCGAGTTGTCGTCGATAACTGTCCAGTACCGGGTTTGGGAGGAGCAGCCGGCGGGATCCAGTGTCGGCCGTCTGGTGGATGACCTCCGGCGGCGGGACGAGGCCGGTCCTCTGGAGGATTTTCAGGTGGTGGAGCAGGGCAAAGCCCTTCCTTTCTCCGTCACCACTCGAGACGGGGTCGTCTCCACCCAGGGCCGGCTGGACAGGGAGCAGCTGTGCCGCGGGTCGGACCTGTGCGAGGTGGCCTTCAGCGTCCTCTACAGGAAAAGCGGAGCCATGAACTGCCTGCGGGTTCGCGTGGAGGTGATGGACATGAACGACCACAGTCCCACTTTCCCCAGCGCTCTGCAGGAAGTGGAGATCTCGGAGACCGCCGGCCTCAGGATGCGGATCCCTCTGGACCGGGCGGTGGACCCGGACGCCGGGCCCAACAGCCTGCAGACCTACTCCCTGTCCGTCAACCAGCACTTTGATCTGGACGTGACGGTTGCTCTGGGTGGGACGAAACAGGCGGAGCTAGTGGTGATCAAAGAGCTGGACAGGGAGGTTCAGGCCTCCTTTGACCTCACCCTGGTGGCATGGGACAAAGGGAACCCACCTCGGTCTGGGAGCACATTGGTCCGTGTTCACATTCAGGACTCCAATGATAACAGCCCCACGTTTGAGGACTGCAGTCCCACTGTGGCGCTAACCGAGGATACGGCCCTCGGGACGACCATCATCAAGCTCAAGGCCACCGATCCAGACCAGGGCGCCAACGGGGAGGTGGAGTACTCGTTCAGCAAGCACACACGTCCGGAGGTTCGGCGGCTCTTCGACGTGGATCAACAGACCGGAGCCGTGAGTCTCAAAGCACCTCTGGATTACGAGGCCCAGTCCTCTCACGAAGTGATCGTACAGGCCAGCGACCGCGGACCCAACGCCATCCCCTCTCACTGCAAAGTCCACGTCAAGCTCACGGACGTCAACGACAACGCGCCGAGGATACGCATGACCTGGACGCCGGCCAATTCACGTGCCGCAACGGTGCTGGAAGGAGCGCCGGTGGACACCTTCCTGGCTCTGGTGACCGTCTCTGATGCGGATTCAGGAGACAACGGGAAAGTGACCGCAGTCATTCAGGAGGGATCGGGCCCGTTCCGCCTTAAACGGATCCACGGTGATAACTACATGATCGTTACCGATGGGAGGTTGGATCGAGAGGATGTCATGAAATATAACATCACGCTCCGGGCGATGGATTACGGAGCTCCCCCGCTGTCTTGCGTCGAACACCTTCCTGTCTACGTTCTGGACGAGAACGACAACTCCCCGGCGTTCTCCAGCTCCGTCTACAAGGCCTCCTTCAAGGAGAACAACGCGGCGGGTCACCACGCTCTCACGGTAGAAGCCGACGATGTTGACCTGGAGCTCAGCGGGAGAGTTTCCTACTCCCTGAGCGCCTCTGTTGACCAGGAGGCTAAAACGCAATACTTCTCCGTTCACCCGAAAACTGGCGTCATCAGCGCCCGGCGGCCGCTGGACTACGAGGAATCTCCCAGCTACTCCTTCATCGTGCAGGCCGTCGACCACGGACATCCACCGCTCACAAGCACGGCCACTGTGCAGATCGACATCGAGGACGTAAATGACAACTACCCCACCATCAAGGAGCCAAAACCGAGGAAGGGCGTGGCTTCTCTGAGCGTACCCGTCAACGCATACAAGGGGGAGATTGTGACCGAACTGGGGAACGAAGTAGAAGAGGCGGTCACCACTTTGCCGATTAATCCCTCAGCCAGAGACGGACTCGTTGGGTTCCTAGCATCCACGATTAAAGCTGAAGATCTGGACTCGGGACTCAATGGAGATCTCCAGTACTTCATCACGGATGGAAACCCGTACGGACTCTTCTGGTTGGACCAAACTACCGGCCAGTTGTTTGTAAATACCACCAACGCTACGGAGCTCATTGGGAAAACCTTCAAGGTGGACATCGCTGTGTCTGACATGGGAACGCCAAGCCTGACCACAAAGGCCACTCTGGATGTGACCTTCATCAACCTCAAGGACCACCTGAAGAACTCGTCACCAGGGAACCGCGGGCGGCTCAGCTTCACCATGATGATGGCGGTCTGCCTCGGCGCGACATGCCTGCTTCTGCTTCTGGCCATCGCTTTGGTGACGACGTTCTGCCGCCCCGAGAAACGGGACAACCGGGCCTACAACTGCAGGCAGGCCGAATCGAGCTACACCCGCCATCCTCGGCGCCCTCAGAAGAACATCAGGAAGTCTGACATCCAGCTGATTCCCGTCATCCGGGGGCGAAAGGAGGAGCCCCCCCAGGACGACGCCGAGGCCCAACCGCTGACTCCGCCTCCGGTGTCAGAGGACCAACAAACCGAGAGGCAGTACAACTTAATACCGTCAGTGATGAACACGAGCTTCCATTCCCAAGGCTACCTGGAGGCGGACGCCACTCAACCCGCCGCCCATCACTCCAGAACACTTCGAAAACCCGGAAACATCGAACTCGATGGAGCTTTGCCTCTGACGCCCGCCACGTCGTACCGGACTCTTCGCAAATCCAGAAACCCGTCGTCGTCTTCCTCCAACTCGCATTCGAGCACGTTGAAGCGGCAGATTCAT
This sequence comes from Brachyistius frenatus, assembly GCF_029030835.1. Classification (NCBI taxonomy): domain Eukaryota; kingdom Metazoa; phylum Chordata; class Actinopteri; family Embiotocidae; genus Brachyistius; species Brachyistius frenatus. The sequence goes on from NW_027210688.1 coordinate 1,040,585, forward strand.
CCCGACAGAGAAGCAGCTGAGCTGCCGCGTTCGGCGTCTCAGGCGACGCTGCGGAGGCCGAAGACTTCGGACGGACGAGCGACGCAGGACGCCGACCATCGGCAGATGCTTCGTAACCTGGTTCGTCTGTCCATGGCGGCGTTCGGAGACTCCATCGAGCTGTCCTCGGCCTCCCCAGAGGTCCAGGTGAGTTGTTTTATCTTATTTAATCAATACTATTTAACAGAATTTCATCTTCAGTTGTTCGGTAATAGTTTGTTTAACCAGTTTTAACCAGCCTTTCAAAATAAAATGAGTTTGGGGGTGAGTTCTTTCATCATGTGGTCTGAAGCATCTTGGTGGTTAACGGTGTCTCAGAGAAACACCCATTATTTATATCTAATCATGAATAAAAAGACAATATAAAGCCCCCATTTCTGCAGAGAGCATCTTGGGAATCGAAATAAAACAAACTTCCTGAGTCTTCTGTGACAAACTTATGACAGATTTCAAAATGCAGCGTTCATTAAAACTCGTAAAATTTTTGCCGCAAGACTGAATCTCATTATTGCAAGTTATGAAGTTGCGTTCACGGCAGAATACGACAACTTTACAGCGAGCTGAATTGACAAATGTTCCCATTTTCGTGACATTAACGATTTCGCGAAATCTGCGTGATGATGTTTTAATGTGCTCTTATTTACATTCTCCGCTATAGTTTCAACATTAAGGCTAATGTGCTGCTGCTGGCTCTCATTTAAACACCATTTACTTTGATCTAAAATGTGTGATCACATTTATTTCAACATGTGCTTACACTTAGCGCCGGAGTAATTAAGTATCTGCCCCCCCCCCCTCCTCCCCCTTGCAGGCTTTGAGATTAATCTGAAGTGAAGTCCATTAGAGAGTAGAGAGTGGGAGCCCACTACACACACACACACACACACACACACACACACACACACACACACACACACACACACACACACACACACACACAGAGAGAAACGAGCTTCACTTACAGTTTCCCAGCAGACTCTCTGCTTTTTCAGCCTCCTGTATGATGACTTACTCAGACAGCCTGGAGGCTGGAGTTGTGTGTGTGTGTGTGTGTGTGTGTGTGTGTGTGTGTGTGTGTGTGTGTGTGTGTGTGTGTGTGTGTGTGTGTGTGTGTGTGTGTGTGTGTTACTGACGGATCACCGTGAAGCCAAAAAGCAGCAAGTTTGTTCAGGTGCTCATGTGTCACAGACAAAAATCCCCCCCGAGAAACTCTTGACAGTCTTTTTTTTTATAAACTGAATATCACGTATCAGATTCATATTGGAACCAGGAGGAGGAGGAGGAGGAGGAGGAGGAGGAGGGTGAGCTCCTCTTAGGCTCTGTAGGATGGGGGGTCTGAGGAGGAGGGGGGGTGATGGGGAGGGTGGGTGGGGGGCAGCCAAAGTAAGCTGTGATGTGTTTGTAGTGTAAGCCGACACCTCCCTGACAGCCACTCTGTCACTTCCAAATGGCCCCAAAAATCACTTTCACTGAAAAACAGTATCGGAGGCTGAAAACAAAAACAGCAGCTTCAGAGAGAGAGAGAGAGAGAGAGAGAGAGAGAGGAGGAGATCAGAGCGGGAATCACAGTTAATTAATCCCATAGATAAAATAAAATATCATTTGCGTCTCCAGAGCTTCACAGGATCTGATTCCTCGGTGCTGTCGAGCTCCGAAACTTCAATACTGAATATTCACGACAGCATTCAGTCCGCCACTGAAAATAGTCCCCGACGAACACGCTCCTGTTTGTTTATTAAAAACTAAAAAAATCTAATTTAAGATCTAGATTTTTTATAGAAACCCGCGAGCTTGAAGCTTAAAGCAGTGACGATGGAAAGTCTTCTAAAAAAAACACTTTTTGTACTTTTAATACTGAAAACTCTCAAAGAATAGAGATTAAGTATTTTAGTAAATAATATCAAAGAAATTGAACCTGCATTTAAACCTACTGACATCCAGTATCGTCGCCTTTTTGAGCTCATACAGCAAATTTGGTGGTTAAAGTTGCTTTTTTACGAGTCCAACAGTTACAGAGCAACACAATCATTCATTTGTAGTCTCGTTTATGACACTAAATCTCACATTTACTGATGTTTGGTGCTGAGTACGTAACATTCACAGCATTTTGAGAGATTCTTGTTTTTGTTTAAATCATCTTCCCTTTCAGATTGTTTTCTCTATGACTGTTTTTTATAGAGATATTGATTACAGCTGCTTTAAATGTCACTTATTAATCTCATCAAAGTGTTTTTTTTAGGGAATATGGACAGAATCAGGTTCATCTTAGTGACATACTTTGCTGGTGAAGTGTTAGAAGGATATTAGAGTATTGTTGTAGAGGGGAATGGTTTAAAGGATTTATATTTACTCAGAATATTATGATATACTCATCACGACATCAGTGGGTGCTGAGAGAAAGAAAACTAAAACTAGGAAATATAGTTGATGAATTTGAGCTTTTACGGTAGAAACGCTGCACGACTGAAACCCAGACGGACGTCAGCGAGGGTGAAAGTCGCTGCCAACGCCCAGCAGATAGAGAACAAAGACCTCGGCCAGGTCCAACATCCTCACGTGAATCCCATTAGAGAGAGGAAGGAGACCTTTCTGGTTCTGACCCGGCTCCCCCTCAATCCCCCCCTCCTCCCTCCTCCCTCCTCCCTCCTCCCCCGCCAGGCCGGCCCAGTTGGCACTCCTCGGCCTTCAGATGTTCCTCTCCTCCCTTGAGGTTGCAGAGGAAGAGGCCTGCTGGACGGCCAGGAGGGAGGGAGGGGGATTTACAGTTCACCTCCACCTCGGCAGACACACACACACACACACACACACACACACACACACACACACACACACACACACACACACACACACACACACACACACACACACACACACACACACACGGTCCATATTTCGGAGACCCATCCTGGAAGGAAACGGGCCAGAGAAGAATAGGCTTTTACGTAGAGGCCGTTTCCCGTCGCTGCAGTTGAATACATGTGCAAAAACACACTAATGTCACGACTGAAACGAAGTCATAAACTAGCACACACACACACACACACACACACACACACACACACACACACACACACACACACACACACACACACACACACACACACACACACACACACCTTTTCTCGATGTGTGTGTGTGTTTCCTCCCTGGTGTGCGGCGTGTATCCGCTGTATAACAGAGCTGTCAGCAGAAAGCTGGGAGCAGTGAGACGGACGCGGTCGCTCGGTTCTCACACTGTAACACCAAAACAAATTCTGCTTCTACCTGATATCAGCGGCGCTCGTTGTTCCGGCAGCTGAAACCAGCGGACACAAACTCACTGGTGCAGATGAACGCAAACACAGATGTCCAAAAAAAACAAGGAGTTTCACAAAGCTGGAATGAATCTGCACTTTATGGGGGATAATGCGTTGTAAGAACTGTCGAGCCGTTGGAGGGAAACCCGAGCAGACCGCTGATTGGTCAGAGCGTCACGGCAACACACGACGTCCTGCACACAAAAACTCGCCGTTGTTAACTAACCGAGCCACGAAGTCGAAATGACGCACGAGTTTTCTGCATGTTCACAACTCGTCTCTACAGACTGAAAAATGAGCTGCAAAAGACATGAGAATGTGTATTAAATGTGTATTAAATGTGAATTAAATGTGTGTTAAACAGGCGGTAACCTCCCCCTCCTCCCCCTCCTCCTCCCCCTCCTCCCTGCAGCAGATCTCCCAGCTCCTGTCGCTCCTCCATCAGGGTCAGCTGCAGCCCAGGACCAACTTCCGCGGAAACAAATACTCTCATCGAAACGGCCGGTGAGTCCGACTTCTCTCCTTCCCACATCCCTCCTCCTCCACCTTCCTCCTCCACCTTCCTCCTCCTCCTCCACCTCCACATCCTCTGAGGAACAGACACAAGAGAGCGGTTCTGTGGATTAAAAAAAAACAAATTTATCGTTCATATAATTACTCTTTTTTTCATTAGATCATCTGAAAAACAGCCAATCGGCATTTATCAAAACAAGTTTATAGGAATTTAAAATCAAATTTTGCACCGAGTCACTTTAAGTTGGTTCAACGCAGAAATACGAGTTCGTTTGCTCCCTTAAAAATGTGAGTTAACTGAAGTTGAGAAAACAAGTTAAATAAAGTAACTGTTAAGTTGAATTTAGTCGCATTTTTTTCCTTTTACATTTTGTTAGTTTTAGGAGTTGAAACTTAATTTTAGGTCGAGGAATCTAACAGCTGTTAATACAAAGGCAACGTATGAGGCTGTTCTCTGTCACTTTCTCCTTCATTCATTCCTAAAAATACCAAAAACATGGGCGTCCTTTGAGAGGTTTATCTTTCCAACAAAGCATGCTGGGAAGTGTGCTCGTATGCTTGTTGTTTTTTTTAAAACGTGCTATTTCATCCCAAAACTTTAGAAGTTCTGAGAACTCTGAAAACCAAAAGATTTTAACTTGAATTAACTGTAAAGGATAAAAAAACTTAAATATTTAGATTAATTTAATGAGAAAATATGAGTTGATTTCACTAAATTTCTGTGATGTTTTACAGATCTAAATGATCTCATATTTTAGTTTTTTTACAGGAAAAGTTTTGTTCATTTTTACCGTCCATTAAATTATAGTAAATAGAATAGTTTGTGTGGAAATCAAGATGTAATTTGTTGAATAAAAATGAATTCTCTTGTATCTAAAAAGACTAAATCAGACTAAAAACATGTTGCTTGGCTCTGCGTGTGGAAGCAGGGCAGGAAAACTCAGTGGATTATGTTTCATTTAATGTTTAAAGTCATTTTTGTGGTGAGTGGGACCTCGCTGTCTGTCTCATGTTGTTTTATTTTAGTCCGCCTGAGTTTTCAAAATGAAAACGATAAAACAACAAGAGAAGCTGGGTTCAGTTCGCGGCTGCTTTGTGGTTTTTCTGACGCCACAGTAAACATCGCCAGACGCTCACTTTCCTCACTGATGACACTCAGAGCGTCTTTATTTCATCCCGTAAATCTGCTGGATTTGTTGGTAAAAATATTCCGAATTTCACTTCAAGTCGGTACGAACAGTTTCTGACTGAACTTCTGACGGACAGCTCCTGATGTTGGAGTCCTTCCTCCCTCTTCATCATCAGAGGTTTGTTTCAGAGCCAGCTGGCTGCAGGTTTCCGGCTGTGATCTCCGCTGCGCTCCTCTGATCAAACGAGGCTTCATCTGACAGTCACATTAAACGGGAACGCCACCAGCTTCACATTTTAAAGCTGTGGATGCATTCAGGAGAACCAGATTTTATAGAGGGTGCTTCATATATTGGTGAGGTGACCTCGCGGTAACCGTCCACGCATTCAAGAGAATCCACGTTAGCCACGAAGCTCACGGAAAATATGAAAGTGTCTCCAGAACCAGTGTTCGGTTTGTCCCTTCTGGGCTACTGTAGAAACATGGCGGTGCAACATGGCGGCTCCTCCGTAAGAAGGACCCGCTTCCTATGTAAAGTATAAATTCTTCTCAGGTAATGAAAACACAACGATTCTTAGCTTCAGGTGCACCAATGAAAACATAATTATGAATATTCAATTTATGCCAGTAGACCCCTTTAAATCTCCTACACTGAACTTATAAATAATTATACGGCTTTTCAAGACTTTCCGAATGTTTTTGGACCAAATGGATCAAATTCTAATAATAAAAAGTAATTTGGAAAGTTTCTAAAGCTCAGAAAAATGTATTCACCGCTTTACAGACGCTCTTTTTCCACTGGTTGTCTGGTAGGATAAAAGAAATGTGCATTTTCTTTTTTTCCTTTAGAATTATTTTCATTTTTTTTTACATCATAGTGAAATGATTGTTTACATGTTTTGAAAAATAAATGACAGAAATGTAATTTTATACTTCTTCGTCTGGAGGACAAAAATGGACCAAACCCCAAATTTGAGACACCGTTGTACGCCGCTACCGTTCACCGCATCTGCTAGCTGCACGTCTTTCCCCTTTCACAATAAAAGCACGGACTGTGCAGCGGTAACCCCGGTTATCAAACTTCCAGCTGGAACTTTTGCTTCCACTCGACGTGCTGAAAGAGACAGAAGCTGTCGCTGATAAAAGTCTTCGGTGTGTTTCTGACCGGCCGACCTGCCGAGACTGAAATAACAGCAACAGACAAACAGGACGTGAAGTCGAGCGGTCAATGTCGCAGGAAGCGTGTCTCGTAACCCCCGACGTGGTGAAGAGTGTGTGTGTGTGTGTGTGTGTGTGTGTGTGTGTGTGTGCGTGTGCGCGTGCGCGTGCGCGTGCGTGTGCGTGTGCGTGTGTGTGTGTGTGTGTGTGTGTGTGTGTGTGTGTGTGTGTGTGTGTGTGTGTGTGCGTGTGTGTGTGTGTGTGTGTGTGTGTGTGTGTGTGTGTGGCCAGGCGTTGGCAGCTCTGTCTGAGTGATTCAGACAGGAAGCAGCTAACCTCAGCGTCACCGTGGCGACGAGATTAAATCATGACACACACCGGGCGCTGTTTCAACGCACCTTTTACTTTACTCATCAAAGACCTTCGATCGTATCAACAAACTCGTGCGAATTATCATCGAACTGTCAGATGAGATTTGAATCAGCAGGAAATGAGACGGTTTGATTCGGTGACTCGTCTCTGAGCTCACCTTTATCCCTCTGAGCACTTCCTGTCTGAGTCGGCCTGCAGGTGTGGTTGCGTGTCGTTATCAGGAATGCGATCACCTGTTTTTATCTCCGACACACCAAACTTCATATCTTCAGATTTTAATCCAGGAGCTCTGTCTGGTTTGATTCATGTTCTTTTGGGGGAAATATCAGATGTGATTATGGATGAATAATCCAGGAAAGTTCTTCTTTAAGATGTTTTTAAAATGGTGTCAAACTAAGCTGTACATTTTTGTAATCCTTTATAGTTTGAACAGTTAATTTGTATTAATGTAAAACAAACATTAAAGCTGTCTGACGACATTACAGAAACAGTGAAAAATGAGAAAACAGTTTAAGGCCCGTTATCTTAAATGTTAGCGCTAAAAACAAATTGTGAAATCAGAATTTAATGACTTTTTCTGGGAGGTTTCTTCAACTAAAAGAAAATCTCAGTAACTGTTCGTTAAATTTAAAATAGTAGTCTGCGTTTAAGATGATCTAAAATAGACTAGTTAGCCTTCAGCAAGAATCAGGCTCGTTAGCTTTTAGCAAAACTTGAGTTAATTTCTCCATTATGACGACATTTAGCGAACGTGTAGTTTGTTTTTTTGTTTCTACAAATTACACGTTTTTAATCCAAAAAAAAAAATCAAACTACACATTTTTGATAAATTAATAATGAAAAATATTACGTGTTTTGGCATTCAGGGCCTCATGGAGTCGTTACGGTATTTTGTACAAACCGAATGTTTCTTTTGTGATTTATTGTCATATAAAGTGGTTTATTTAGTGATCTAGACATATTATCATCATTTATCCGTTAAACTATCTGCTCAAGTAAAAGACACGATAGTTTGAGAAATGAGAAGCCGACGGTGTAAACGGGGTCTGGATGGTGTTTGTGTGCAGATACGGAGGTCAGGACTGCGCCGACTGGCAGAGCACCAAAGACAGCGGACACGGCGAGAGCGAAGCCGGAGACGTGGACTGGGAACCGGGACGAGAGTCGCCCGTCGACCTGCAGCTGGAAGAAGGACTCAACAACCTGTTCAACAACCCCGGTAAAAAAAACACACCAAAACACACCGACACACAAACTATGGAAACAAAGTGTGTTCATATTGCGGGGCCAACGTTCGCTCTCAAAATATAAGGAGGTTTTATTTTGCGCAATCTGCGTTTCCATGGCAACACATGGTGGGGTAAGACTAACAACTGGAAAACAATCGGTCAGTAAGAAGTGGATGCAACGTAACGCGACGTTCACCACTCCAGGAAGTAGTCCGACCCTTAGCGACGACCCTAGCAACGGAGAGGATTTCTAGTCTCCAACTCAATGAATACAGCGCGTAGAAACACTAAACTGCTCAGCTAGCTCGGTCTGGCTGGAACAAAGATATCTGATGAACAAAGATATCTAATGAACAAAGATATCCGCTGAAAAAAAGACATCAATGGACTCGTGATTTCAAAATGTTAGCACCGTGTCATGTGTTCAAACCAAACCGGTCCAGCTAGCCGTCGCTAGGATTGTAAAATACAAAAAAAAATTGTGCGTGGCTATCCGTGGTGTTACGGTACGGGTGCTCGGAGCGACCAAAAAGGACCAAAAGAGACCCGACTTCACCAAATGGGTAATTTAATAGAACTAGAACAAGTAGAAACTACATTATATTACATATTATGTGAAATTCAATTCTAGTTATATATTCCCATTGCGGAGGTGGAGTGATATTTACGAGTGATGTCATGCTGATGTTTTCCAAATGTCCAGTACATTGAGTTTGATGGACAGGACTAGTTATCTGTGGTCGAGCATTTATCAAACTTCTAAACAAATCACACTTAAAAGAGCTCTAAATTAAAAAAAATAACAAAAAGTGAGCATGAGCTTGTTTGAGTTTATTTCAGGATGTTTTGAATGTTCTCTGATCTGTTTGTCCCGTTTCTTCTTCTGTTTTCACTCCCATCTGTAAACTGAACCGGTGTCGCTGAGTTTAAGCTGCGAACCTCCCGGTGAAAACTCCTTTGATCGCGACAAAAGCAGCTGAACTTCAACCCCTCGCAAAAAAACTTCTACAGACTCGCTCACTTTACAATAGACACACACTGACAACAACAGAAAACAGGAAAGAAAAACAGGAAATAACTCAGTGGGTTTTACATCCACACACACACACACACACACACACACACACACACACACACACACACACACACACACACACACACACACACACACACACACACACACACACACTCTGCTCATCTTTGGTTTTTCAAACTGATTTTACTCATTAATAAAGCACAGTGCTGAAAAATCGATGGACTTGTGTTTTTACGTGTTGTCGTGTGTTCAAACCAAACCGGTCCAGCTAGCCTCCGCTAGGATGTTCAGTGCGTGACTATCCGTGGTGTTACGGTACGGGTGCTCGGAGCGACCAAAAAGGACCAAAAGAGACCCGACTTCACCAAATGGGTCATTTAATAGACCTATAACAAGTAGAAACTACATTATATTACATATTATGTGAAATTCAATTCCAATTATATATTGCCATTGAGAAGGCGGAGTCATATTTACTAGGGATGTCATGCTGATTTGTTTCTGACCAATCAGATCGCTGCGTCGGAGCTACGGGTTGTGTAACACTCAGATATCGGCCGCTCTACGAGACTACAGTCGGCGTGTGTTAAACACTTTCGTCCTGGTATTGTGGAGGTCGGAGGAGCCTCGGGGCGAAGAGAGGCTTCGCTTTACGATGGGGTGGAGGGCTGTGGGGGGGTGGGTGGGGGTGAGTGGGAGTATGTTGTTGCTTCGTGTGATGCTCGACTCACCTCTCCACCCGCAGGCTGTATTTATCAGCGTAACTCACACTGCGGCGCCGACAGCTCGGTGAGTGTTGCAGCTTTGATGAAGTCGTCGGGGCAACACATTCCTCTTCTTCTGTCTTATTTGTCTCACCTGTGAATCACACACATGAAATACCTGCCTCTTTGTTCATGTGTGGAGATGATATTATGGGCGCTGATGGCAGCAGTGGAAATGTTAACGTAAGAGAAACCATCACTTTCAGGTTTTTATTCCAGAAATAAGAAAATGTACAGATAATAACAGTTTCAGGCATGAATTTTAGCATTTTTTTAATGTAAGTTTTACGCTGTTGAGCGGTGTGGCGAGTTTTATATTTCCAACAAAGCATGCTGGGAAGCGTGTTCATTTATTCAACTCATAAATTCAAGTCAAAACATCCCAAAACTTTAGAAGTTCCAAGAAGTCTGAAAACCAAAAGATTTTAAGTTGAATTAACTGGAAAGGATAAAAAAAAAAAAACCCACAAATATTTAGATTAATTTAATGAGAAATTGAGTTGATTTCACTACATTTCTGTGTGATGTTTTACAGTGCGGCAAATATCAACATGATCTCATATTTTAATTTTTCATGGGAAAGGTTTGCCAATTTTTATCGCCCATTAAATAGTAAATAGAACAGTTTGTGTGGAAATCAAGATGTAATTTGACAAATAAAAATGAATTCTCTTGTATCTAAAAAGACTAAAACCACGTTGTGTAGCTCTACCTGTGGTAGCAGGGCAGGATAACGGTTTTCATTTACTGTTTAAAGTGGAGATGATATTATGGGTGCTGAGTGTAAATGTTCCCAAAGAGAAATCATCACTTCCAGGTTTTTATTCCAGAAATAAGAACATTTATAGATAAGAACTTCAGTTTAAAGTCTGAATTTGAGCGTTTTTTATTTCTGTGAGCGGTGTGGCTACCCTTTGAGTTTATTATTCTCACAGTAATGCTGAGTGTGAATTTATGAGCCTCAGAGTTTTATGCTCAGATCTTGATCCTCCAGATACAACGTGAGATGGTAAAGTGGGATTTATTTACAGGCTAAACTCGGGAATAAACAGAAACCCGACACGTTCGAGTAATTTAAAGAGGATCTTTGTGTTTGAAGGATCTGTGGTGAAATACTGGCAAAACAAAGGGAGGAAAAAGGGAGGGGGTGGGGTGGATGGTGGGGAGGGAGGGGGGTAACTCTGGGTGTAAGTGTGTGTGTGTGTGTGTGTGTGTGTGTGTGTGTGTGTGTGTGTGTGTGTGTGTGTGTGTGTGTGTGTGTGTGTGTGTGTGTGTGTGTGTGCTTTAATTCCTCCATCTGGTTGTGGTTAGATGAAGGAGACCGCAGCTCTTCATCAGAGTCAGAGTCCTCCACTCTTTACTCCTCATCGTGTATCTGAAGGCTGCCAGTTATTAACTGGTTATTAGCTGAATATAACTAATGAAATCTTGTATTGCTGAACTTCAATCACATGTTTAAAAAAAAAAAAAAATGTTTTAGATGATTTACTAAATCTGGAAGCAGAAAAATCTGGTAATTTACTCCTCAATCGAGCATTTTTTTTGTAGCTGTAGTTATAAATATCTCACTTAGTACACATTTTAAGCTCTATAACAACAGAATTTAAGGCTTGATCACGTTACGTGTTTATGTTAAAATACTCAAATTAACAAACAAAACTTTTAAATCTGATTTTAAAATAACTCATCATTAAGTTTCAAACAATCCTTTTGAATACAAGATATAAAAAAATGCACTTAGAAGTGATTATATCATGTAATTATGTTTTAATACGCTAGTTTTTATCTGCTTGCAGTCTTTATAATTGTAAAGTGTGATTGGATTGGACGTACGTTTCGCGGACGGCAGGAAGATGAAACCGCCGAGTCGACTCCGGCCTGGTTTAGTCAGACAGAAAACTCTCCAGGAAGATTCCAGGGTTTCATCTGTAACCTGCTCTCTCTGCAGACGAGGTTTTCTCGGAGGTCAGCGACCCGGCTTGGATGGCCCGACTCTCCCTCCCGCTCGCCGGAGATTACCACGACAACGTCTTCGTCCCCGACGGGCCCCCGTCGCCCGAAAGCGAGGTTCTTCCCCGGAGCGGCCTGGACTCCACCTCCTCTTCCTCCTTCTCCACCTTCGGTAAAAAAAACAAAAAAACGCTCACGAGTGTTAGCTCTTAGTTAAATCTACTGAGTATTGAAGTTGGTCTAAAAAGAAGAGGACCAGATCTGTCTGTTTTCAGCAGAATGTTGAAATATTAAATTAAAAATTGAAGTGGCATCAGAGTGACGCCTCCTCATATACCTGCCGTACCCTCTCAGGTAAAACTCCGGAGAAGGACGGCCCACTGGGTGGAGCTCTGCTGTCTGAGGTCAGCACTCTGTTCGAGATGCTGATGACGCAGAAGGCCGACGCCCACCCCGGCCCCCGGCCCGACGTCCTGTACCGACTCTCGGCGGCGTACCGCCGCTCTCTGGGCCTGGACGCCGCCGGCAGCGCCAACACGACCGCCGCAGGCAACGCACCAAAGAACTCTGGGAACACGGAGAAGAGGGCGGGGCCAACTGCATCCTCAGGACTTTATCAATGAACACTGGACAAAAAAAGACTGAGAGGGAGCGACGGAAAAGCTTCTGTTTGAAGGGATTTTAGAGGCATTAAGTGATCAAATCTGATTTATATATCTGCATCTGTAAATAACATTCATGTAAAAGGTTGTTTCACTTTCAACACTTCTGTGCCAATAAAAAGCCTGAAGGTCTGATGGAGCAGCCGGTAACAAGACAGGAAGAAGCCCAAGTTCAACTGCAGGAGTTAGTGACACTTAACTGACATATACAACATTTTGCCGTCATTAACATCTGTCAAAGTTTAAATTTTGTCTCCTGGCGTTGATTTAACTTGTAAGAACTCATCTGTGCTCATCAAAATGATATAATTAAAAGTTTTTTCAAAGAAAAAAATATCTACTTATGCCTTAAAAGAGGCTTCCATGTAACTCGACACCGTTGCAGATAGTTCCCGCCTCTATCTCCGCCCCCCCGCCTCCTGGCTGTTGATGAAGCCCCGCCTCCAAGTTGATAGGATTGGTTCCTTGGGTGTGTGATGTATGAAACCCTGACTGTCTGAATCTGTGTTTTCAGACTGGAGAAACGCTCGGCTGTGACTGTTCACTGCTTATTTCACTCATCACATGTCCTGCAGCTTATAAAAGACACCACAGGGACATTTTAACAAGGTTAAATATTTTTTAACAGGAGGTGTGGCTTCAAAAATGTCGTTAAATGATGTTTTAATGGGACAGAAACAGAGTTTTTACGACTATAACGAGCTGCCAGGATGTGAAAGAGAAAAAAAAACAATGTGAGGAAACAGATCACTCAGGAAATAAACTACCTCTTAGAGGCTGAATACACCCAGAGACTGCAGACGAGAGAGAAGGGAAGAGACGGCCTTCACCTGTAATGGCTGCCTGCTCCTTTGTTTTTATCCAAAGCCACTAATTTGCTCTTCCTGCAGCTTTTAGTTGTTCCTGGAGCTCATTTTCAAGCCTTAAACTGTCAAATTCATGCGTGTAAATTAAAGATGAGTAAGTTTATATCATGCAGATGTGTTGATAATGTCAGATCCTGGTAAAATGGTGCTTTTTTTAAATTTTTTATAAAATCAGTAAATGTTGCATCGGTCGCTTCAGGTGTAAAGAATAATTGAAAAGAAGTACACAGACACAGAGCAGGAGCTGAGCCGGATGACCTCCGTCTGTCGGGCGTAATAAACCCCGCTATCGTTCGGTTTCTTGGCCGGCGACCGAGAGGAAATGTTGCTTCGTCTTTTTCGTGTTTCCTCAAGACTAAACAACAGCAAGCTGAGCGCAGACAAGAAGAAGTGTTTGCTCAGTCTGAACTTCCACCTCAAAGTAAGGCAGCAAAATCGGTCTCTCGTTGCTTCGAAGTTATTTGTTTAACTTCCCTCCAGAATTTGTCCTTTTTGTCGCTGTTTTCCTTCCCTTTTGTAAACAGCACTTTGTACATAGTTTTGTATTTTGTAATGTGAAACTTTTTTTGTAGAACTTTTGTGTTCATTGAACGTAACTTTTGTAACTTTTCAATAAAATGTGCATCATGTTCAAACTCAGTCATTTTAAGTGCAGAAATGGAACTTCAGCTCCCATTCAGAACTTCATTGGAAAAACGTCAAATTTGAGGTTTTATTGTGTTTTTTTAGATGCTCAGTGTGTTTTCTCTTTAAGTGAGGATTACATGAGGTTTGCGTGAGCGACTGTACAAACATCTGCTCACATTATAAGGACTCGCCTTCTTTTAGTTTGGTCTCCATTGCTGCTTATTTTTAGGATGAAGATCATTTTTTTGGCTCAGGTTAAAATGATGTTGGTGGAGGATGGTTTAAATCTGAAGGCAATGCAAATCTTCTCGTCTCGGAGTGTGTGGATGTTCGGCTCAGGTGCTTCCTTTGTGCAGAGCGCCCTCTGCAGGTTAAAAGACACAGTTACACCGTTGAGAGGACAGAAAGCTTCATGTAAAACCTCGGCAGCAGCTCCACCTGCTGAACACCTCCAGGAACAAACAGAAACCTGGAGGTGATGTGGTGCTTAGTTATGGATGTTTTTACATAATCCATAATCCATAAATGACTCCTTATTCCTGACATGCAATCAAAGATCCAAGAATCTTCACAGCTGTTATCACGTGACCGAGGTCACATGCTTTGTGTAATCCCTTAGTATTTGTGGTCATCAAAAACTAAAGAGAAATATGTTGTGGGAAGCTGCTGCACACAAACAGATGCTGATTCATGGAGCTAAAACAAAAATCTATCTCGTTTACAGATTGAAGTTCATTTAAAAGGCGGGCATACGTGCTCAGAGACAACAGTGACCTTCACCAGGAAGCAGTCCAAGAAACTTTCAACAACACGGTGGCATGAAGACAAGAAAAGATGTTTTGAGGAAAAATGAGTTATGAAAAAACTGGCAGTAAACGTAAAGACAAGAAGGAGACTGATCACTGCTGCGTCAGGTGATTTAAATCCTGCCTGACGAGCAATGACTGACTTTTTCAGACTGATATATTCATCTTAACGTCCTTAATAGATTCCAGGGGTTTTGTATGATTCATTTTATGCATTTGGCAATAATCAAATTACATGTCTGTGTATTTCCCCCTTTCTAAACCTGTTTTGTTGATTGACATGACAAAGTTTGCATTTCCTATTCAGTATTTTCTGTTTTTAGGTTTCTATTGTATTCTGTGAATCTCCTGGTCTGAAGGACTGTCAGGACATCGGAACAACTTTTAGACTTATAATCATTTAATTTAGGATCAATATTTCCTTTGAACAAATAATTGAAATGTTTTAGCCTCGATTCGGTCTGAGTAAAGAGGAGCAAAGTTACAAATGTCCCATTGCCCTCAAACATCCCATTTTACATGTAAAAATGGATCCATAAATGTGTAAATTCTTACAGAGTAATTTATGCATATTTGGATATTGCTCTCTGTTTTTGTGGATATGAGTTTGGTGGAATTGTCTTCTCTCGGTTAAAACTAAAAAAGTCTAATAATAACCTAATAATTCCCTTCCAGTGTTTTGCAGGTTTTCTATTCTGTTCTGTTGAAATGCATCGATTCAGCTGTTTCTGCAGGAGTTCAGCTCTTTCAGCTTCTCCAGCGATCTCAGCGTGTAGAGGAAATATTAAATTAAAAGACAAATTTGTTCAGTTTAGATTTACAGAGCAACAACAAAAAAAGATGCAAAACAGCTCAGAAAGCCGACCCGGTGCCGGGAGAAAGATCTGGACGCTGCTAATGCACACTGCTATTTACTGTGTCACCTGTGAGTTACCGGAACCCCAAAAAATCCAATAAAAAAACCCGATTAAAACAACAGCAGTGTTTCATTTGTAAACTCCAATAATACAAGCGAAACATAAACTCATATCTGGCAGGAGTGCGAGCGCGGTTGGGCCGCAGAGCGAATCCCCTCCGGAGGAGGAAAAGTAGATTCACCTGAATAAAACAACGGCCCGGCCTCCATGGAAATATGTAAAGAAACCATAAATAAAAGCATGAAAGTGTGTTAAAACAACAGGTGTTTAATTTGGCTGCAGTCATCCCCGAAGATGAAAGAGCCGGAATATCATTTCGAGCTCCGGAAATAAACCGTGATTTGTATTTATAAAGGAAGAAACGAGGGAGCGAAGAGGACGAGGAGCTTTGTTCCATTTTAACACTGAGCAGAAGTTCTCTGACATGTTGACACGCCTCCGTCAGGTATTAGAAGTATTAATACTCCGGGTCGGTCCGGTACCGATGACGATCGGACAAAAAAAACTAACTTCAAAGGAACTATTTCTTTAAACTGGCTGGAAAATAAGAATCTAAATACAACCTGAGGAGAATAAAGAGATGAACACCGAACATCAAACTCTGATCATCGACTTAACAGTTGCTGCACATGTTTGGGACACAGTTATTGTTGCCATGGTGACTCACAAAGTTCCTGAAGACAAATATCCAACATGTAAATATTCTGTTTTTGTTTAAAACGTTCACTTCATGAGGCGCAAACAAAGCCAACTGTGACGTCACCGTTTTGTGAAGAAGTGACAGTATTTGGACGAGCTGGGGGCGGAGCAAGCGGTGGATCTATGAGGACGCCATGCCCCGCCCACCAATTCCAATACATGTGTGACATCACAGGTCCTGGGTTAGTGGTTAAGATTTGAGACACCAAACTATCTTCAGCCACTTGTGTTCATCTCCATCTGAACAGAATCAGTCTCTGACAGAAAAAACTCGAGCTCACGTGTTGCTCACAACCTTGAAGCGAGTGTTGAGGCACTTATTCTCTAAGACTTCTCCTCAAGTTCATATATAATGTATGACTGTAAATTTATATATATATATATATATATATATATATATGTATATATATAATATACAATAAATACTCCCTCTCAGACAAAGAGCATTCCTATGCAGCAGAACTGATGAAAAGTAAATCAGAAACCTTTTTTACGATGTGACAGCAGTTTTATTCTACTGCAAAGAAAGAAACTGAAGAAGGTCAGAATATCTTGTTTGAGGAGGATTAAATCTTGCGTGGTGCCAAATGCACTCAGTTAATAGGCTCCGTTTAAGTTCTTGATTTTTCTCCGTGAAATCTACTTTTCAATTGAAACTGACAAAAAGTCTGACGGGAGCACCTCACAGCGAGGATAATCTAGTTTAAAACATGTCCAATTCCAGTTTCTGACAATTTAATTGCTGATTTGAAGCCACAGGAGCATAAATCTGAGCTGTTCATAATTTATTAGTTATTTTGTTAGATTATTTCTGTACCAGCTATATTTCTGTGCTTACTACATTGACGTTTTCTTTTGCTTTAAATGGGAAAACTTTACGAGTTAAAAGAGTAGATTGTGTTGTTCTAATGTTCCTGTTTATTTTTCCTCCCCTGAAGCTGATTAAGAAACAGTTAGAGCTGTTAAACACTCATTAAAAGAGGTAAAAATGTACAGCTTTGTGTATTTAGACTGACCATCTGTTGGATTTAAAGTTGATTGAATATTAAAACTTCCAAAATCAAAGAAAATTCTATTTTATCTTCACCAAACTGGGCTGATAATAAAGCCACATCCTAATGACGTGTTCACTGGCGCTAAAAGAGAGTAAAGCTTTCAGTGACGTTTGTCTGTTTGTCAACACGATTGCAGAAAAGCTACCAGACGGATTTTCGTAAGACTTGGTGGAAGGCTGCATCATGGGTCGAAGAGGAAACCGTTGCAGTTTGGAGCCGATTGGGATTCCTGTTATGGATCCGTGAGATATTATTCACTTGCATTACCATTGCGAGATAGAGGATTTGGCCTCCTGACTGCCACGTCTTAAAATCCAGTAGCAGACAAAACGTCGGCCATTCTAGAAACAAAAAAACTACACAACACAAAATCCACATTCACGGGTACCAGTGACGCTCTGGGATACACATGTACAGACGTAATACAGCCAGCAGGCGTTACGGAGCTCCAGAGGTTTATTGGGAAATGAAAATCTGCCGCTGCCGTGTGCATCCTGAATGACAGGCGCACAGAGATGGGTGGTAAAAACTTTATGGCTTCTGTCATGGTCCACTGGTACAACACTGTGGAGCACTATTCGGAAACATATCCATCGATATGTCGCTATTACAGTTTGAGATCTGCATACCATAGATTTACCACCCGTCTCTGTGCTGGTTCTTGTTTAAGGATGAAAATGGTGAGAAACAAATAAACAGAGATCGCATCGCTGCGACAAAAATACAGGTTGGTACTACAAACAAAAGCTAATTGGAATAAGACAAACCTGCAGAAACAGAAAAATAATGGAAATGTGCCGATACTGAAGGTGGAGGATGAGACAACACTGAATTCAAAACTGGGATATATTTAGTCCTGCGTTCATTATCGACAGTCCAATTTTCAGTTTGTTTGCTACCCTTCCAAAACACTTTTGGGTGCCAGCCGGCACTGAGTGGTCGTGTTGAACATTAGTGACTGCAGACATCAGAAAATTAGAGTTAGTATTGCTTTAATGACTTTCTTTGTTATCTGTTCATTGCTGATAAGAGCAATAATAAAACATTTCACTAACAAATGCTCCGCTTGTTCATCTTTGTCCCGAACATAAGTGAAGCTGATCAAATCACCAAAAAAAAACAAACGAGCGCTTTGGGTTCTTGCTCTGAACATAATTAAAAAACACAGTGTTTACTTCTATGTTTCGGTATCTTCGTGTTAACGCGCTGCTCCGACACCTCTTATGTAAACAGCACCACGTACAGTAGCAGAAGTATTGAGTATTATCTAACGCTGCCACAGCGCCGGTGGGCCCTTGGCCTCCAGGCTCGCTGTAGGCTGCTTCTTTGAGCTATGTTTTGCTCCACGAAACTCTGGTAGTTCTGTTCAGCAGTTATTGATTGTTTTGGCAAAACTCCTGCCAAACGATGGCTGGAAAGGAGACAGATAAAAAAAATAATAATTTGAAAAAAAAAAAAAAAAAAAGCCTCTTTGAACTCTTTTCCCCGCTTTGGTTGTAATTCAGCGGAAGTTTACAACCAGCCAGCTTGCAGGAAAGAGAAGTCATTGTGTGTTTTTAAAATATATATATATATATAAATATATTTGAGGGGGACAGTATGACTAATGAGTTGCTGCACTCTGTATCTTAACTCCATTAAACTTCTCAGGGTCAGTGAAGTTAGCACAGAGTTTTACGTACAAATACAAAAGTATTCGGTAGATTTTTTTTCTTTATCTTTAAGCAGGAAAAGCAGCAGGGAACTAGATTTTTTTGTGTTTTGTGATGCTGTCATAGATTCGCTGGCTCTTGAATGTTTGCTGCAGTATTTCAGTAAGTTTCACCTAAAATCTCACATGACCTGCAAAATGAAAATGAAACTGAATGATGTAACTGGTTTATCGGAGCATCGATTGCTGATTTATTAAAACAATAAAAAAGTTATTTTAGTGTCTAATTAAAGGAAAAAATTCTCATGAAAGCACTGTGAAAAAAATAAGTCAGTCCAATTATAATCAAAGTAAATGAATTTGAAATGTAGGTTCTAATATATGAAGCTAGCAGGTCATCTATATTTACAATATTAACTTGAATAACATATTTTTTCTGCCTCTGATTCAAATAGTTTTTGTTGCAGCATTTAAGATCCGAAACATTGAACTTTTGATTTACTTAAAATAGTAAAAAAACAACAACCTGCAATTACCATTACAGTTACAGAAAATCAACATTTTCTAGTATTTTGACAGAAAATTTATATTTGCAATTTCTTTTCTAAAGTATTAAGTGATCTGTTTTTTAAATATTATTTTTCTAATTTATTACGGGATATCGAGCACCGTGAGAGTCCAGAAAGGGTTTATAAAGAAAACTATTCCAATGATTGAATTGAAAGATAGAAAGCCAGTTAATAAATGATGTTGACGTGCTGTTGCATTGCTGTATAACAAACTGTCACCATCCGTCTGTGATGCTGCAGCTGCAGGAAACACTGGAGGGCAGCAGCAGCCTGCAGATGAACAGCAGCGGCTTCAGGATTCAGAGTCGGGTGAAGTGTTTCATCCACAGCGACCACAGGGACCAAACCTCCTTCACAGATAACTGATTGATAGTCAATCACGCAACAGAACGACACGACTGAAAATATAACGAGTCAGAGAAACACAACAGGGTGAAGTGTTTCTGTCGTTATTAAACCAACCCAATCACGGGCAGCAGCTGTACAGCCCTCCACCAGACTCTGTTCAAATAATCGGCGTTTTAATAACAGTCGTCTCAGATGTTACTGTCAGCTTCCCGCTGAGGACTGTTTACAGAGGTTACCATGACAACGGCATGTGTATGGGACGAAGCAGGCAGGTGCTGGACGGTTGCCTCAAATGTGCCAGATTTGTTTTTATTTGAATAGTAGTTGCTTATAATTTACAAAAATATCTGCTGCCTTTAGCAGCTTTGAGATTCTGTCTCCCATTGGCTCCTAACTCAGCCCAGGAATGAATAGTTCCTTCTTCTAAATGGCTCCATAATTACTTTTGGTTGGACTATTTTCAAGATTACGTTGCAACATCAGTCAAAACTCAAGCAACATCCAGTAAAACCTTTCAACAAGACCGTTTTCAACCTGAGAAGTTTTGTCAAATATTTTATATAACCAACAAGGAAAGTATGAATTTAGCCAAGTTGGATGTGGAACAGAGATTCAAAACAACCACAAAGAGATTCAAAACAACCACAAAGAGACACTCAACAACCACAGAGATTCAAAACAACTACAAAGAGATTCAAAACAACCACAAAGAGATGCAAAACAACCACAAAGAGATTCAAAACAACCACAAAGAGATGCAAAACAACCACAAAGAAATTCAAAACAACCACAAAGAGATTCAAAACAACCACAAAGAGATGCAAAACGTTCTAAAAGAGATGCAAAATGACCACAACGAGTTGCATAACGAGCAGAAACAGATGCAAAAACGTCATTACTTCGTGAGAAAACGTCCTTCTAGAATCAGTTCAATAAATAAAAATAAAAAGTAGATGACCTTCCGCGCGGAGTAAAAAGGACGAGGCACGGACTCGCGTCGGCTCGGCCAGCGGCACCGCTCACCGCCAGGTAAAATCACGGCGTGTGACAGGTGGCCGAGAGACAGAACAAACAAACAAACAAACAGCCAAACACACGCCGAGTCGAGGAGGACGTCCAACTGCAGTGACAGATGTAAACGGCTCGCTGCCTGGACCGGCGTCGACGCTAACGGCTGCTTCGCTGCTCTGTTTGTCTGAACAGCTGCAGAGTGATGAGCTCGTAACAACGCCGTCAGCCGGAGGCAGAGACACTGCCTTCACTTCTCCTCCATCCGTCTTCCTAACCACTCACTCAGAAACAGAGGATCTATCTGGATGGTTTTCATCTGGAGTTTAACTCCGAGCTGCTTTTTTCTCCACAGTGGTCACCGCACGGCTCTGAACATCCATGAAGCCCTGACTGATATATGGAAACATGTTGGTTTTATTCCTTGAAGTTCAACCTGATGGGATATCATTTAAAATGTTACACTAGAATTTTACGTCGATTTTTTTCTTTGTACTGACTCTCTGAAGTTTAGCATTCACATGAGTTAGAATCAGATGAAAAGATGGTGTATTAAAATATGAGCTTAGCTTAGCATCAGGTTGTAGTTTATGCTACATAACTCCATAACTACAAAAGGATAAAAATAAAAACTGTCTGACATCAACAACAACCAATTAACCAGCCATTAATTGTCAATTAACCAGCCAACCAACAATCTAACTGACCAACCATTCAACCAACCAGTCAGCTAACCAACCAACCAGTCAACCAACCAACCAACCAACCAACCAACCAACCAGTCAACCAACCAACCAACCAACCAACCAACCAACCAACCAACCAACCAACCAGTCAACCAACCAACCAACCAACCAACCAACCAACCAACCAACCAACCAGTCAACCAACCAACCAACCAACCACGTGACTGTAACCAGGATGAAAATCGTGGTTAAAAGAGCTCCCCGCAGCTTTGTAAAAATATATATTTTTTACATTATTTTAAATTAGAGTTGTATTGAAAGTAAACACAAAAATTAGCCGCCAGGAACGGCCATTTTGCTAACCGCATCGGGAATCTAATCCTCGTTCCCCTCAATCTCTACAACAGAGTTGAAGAGTGGAAAGTTAGCATCACCCACGGAGCCACAATAAACACTTTAATCAGAGATACACCAAGTTGAAATAAATCAGACTCATCCTTTAAGTAGTTATTAGATAGTTATTCCACACGGGCTATTTATGAACTTTCGAACGGGCTAAATCAGCTGTTTCCCCCCCTGCTTTCAGCCTTCATGCTAAGCTAGGCTAACATTTTCTGTATGCTGCTTTATAAATGGATTTACTGACAGTTTATCGGGAGATTTCAGACAAAATATGAACTGTTTGGTGTACACAAGACGTTACTTTTTTGTTGTTTTATAACCAATAATTTATCATTTCCATAACAATGCTCTGTTTTGTTTATTTCACAATAAAAGCTTTAAAGAATGCCATGAAAAGATTTAAATGTTAAAAGCCTGTTATAGTTTTATTCCTCCTTCCTATAATTTTAACATTCTGGTGCTCAACCACGAAAAAAACTGCAAAGGTTTTATTTTTTTTACACCGAGGACAACCCCGGGCTAGAAATGTGGCTCTTTTACTGCTCGTGTGCCATATGCAGCCAAAACTATACAGATTTTTTTTTTACTGCTGCCAAAATCGTCCAGCAGATGAATTGAGAGATAAACAGGCAGCCTCGGAGGACGAACCGGTCCGACTTTCCTTCTGCCTGAAAGAGTCGGTTCGCTCGACGTTAAAAAAAAGCCGCGTCGGCTTCAAGATCCGACTGTCGTGATTTTCGTGATGAAACCGAAGCAGCTGGAGTCTCAGAAATGAGGAAAATATAGGAATTAAACACAATAAAAAAAAGTCAAGTGAAACCCTGGAGGAGGAGGACGGTGATGAAATCCTGGTTAGAACAGAACGTCCAGCTTGTCGAATTAACATGTTGGTTTTTTTGTGAATTTTTTTATTGCCGTGTCCACAGAGCAGATAAATGTTTATTTGCTCTCCAGGCATCGGCGGTGGAGAGTGAGAGGGAGTGTGTGTGTGTGTGTGTGTGTGTGTGTGTGTGTGTGTGTGTGTGTGTGTGTGTGTGTGTGTGTGTGTGTGTGTGTGTGTGTGTGTCCGTGTGTGTGTGTGTGTGTGTGTGTGTGTGTGTGTGTGTGTGTGTGTGTGTGTGTGTGTGTGTGTGTGTGTGTGTGTGTGTGTGTGTGTGTGTGTGTGTGTGTGTGTGTGTGTGTGTGTGTGTGTGTGTGTGTGTGTGAGGCCCAGATGTTTTTTTTTTTTTCAGATGTGAGTTCAGAGGCTGTAAAGCTCAGTGACAGAGCGGACTGTGGTCAAACACCAGCGGCCAGCAGGCAATTTACTCCACACCAAACATTTATTAGAGGCTAAGCTGCGGCTGCTGATGGAGGTTTATCTTCCAGGTTCTCGTCTCCCTCCTCTGATCCTCCGCTCACTTCTTCCCTTTTCTTTGTCTCTCTTCATTCAGCCGAGTTTATTTGGAACAACACTTTTTCTTTTTTTCCTACTCAAATGTTTTGCTTTTAAAAAGCTGCATTTAGGCTCAAACTCTTTGGTTGTTTTTTCTGAGACTATTCCAGAGCAGCTGGAAACACAAGCGCTCGTATTCAAGGTATCATCAAAGGGTCAAACAGACACGCCCCCAAAAACAGGTCTTTTTGAATCTTCTTTTCTAATGAATGAGGGATTATTTTCAGATGGACCTCCAGAAAACTAAGAAGAAGGAGTGACTTTAGCTAACAACACCGAGATAACTGATGGACACATTTTATTCACTTTGGATTTGATGAGAGAAGTTGAATGGGAGTCTATGGAGCCGGAAGCTTTTTGGAGCCGACCTCTAGTGGCACTCGCTGGTATTGCACTTTTATGGCCTCATTACTTCAGACCTGGAAGCTGCGTCGACTTTTATATGATGAAACCAAAGAGAAAGAGTGAATCAGACTCGGAGCTCATCTTCCTGCCAGTTTAAAGGTCCTCAAAACAGCAGCAGGTCAATAATATTTGAGCTAAACCAGAAATCTGTGGAAACCTCCAAAGTTTCAACAATTCGAAGTTGTCGTCTCAGATATTCTCACACACACACACACACACACACACACACACACACACACACACACACACACACACACACACACACACACACACACACACACACACAGTGAGACCTAATCCCACACCTCATATAGCTTTATGATCAGCTCAGCATCACCTGGGGACGATCCACGAGACCAACGGGCTGCAGTGTGTGTGTGTGTGTGTGTGTGTGTGTGTGTGTGTGTGTGTGTGTGTGTGTGTGTGTGTGTGTGTCCGTGCGTGCCTGTGTGTACAAACCCGCATGTTGTCAGAAAGCTCATTAATACAGCAGTGTGACCGGAGGGAGAGGAGGAGACGCTCGGCAGCAACCGATGAAATAAAAAGAAAAGTTAAAACGGCAGGCACTTATTTTGAAAAACCCCAAAGGAAAAAAAAAAAGAAGCATATTACATATATATCAGGGGGAAAAAAACAAATGCAGCAACATAATACAGTTTCCATCCGGTGTTTAGGTGACCAACTTCTCTCGTTTGCTGAACTTGTTTGTCGCTCCCACATGGCAGCGAACAGTTGGAGGAACCAGTGAGCACGGCTGCTTTAAGAAAATATTTGGATTGGACTTTTCAGCTTGGATTGTGTGTGTGCATGTGTGTGTGTGTGTGTGTGTGTGTGTGTGTGTGTGTGTGTGTGTGTGTGTGTGTGTGTGTGTGTGTGTGTGTGTGGAGGGAGGACATTTCCTACCAGTGGACAGACTGAATTATATTTTGGACAGAACTGCAGGAGCTTCAGAGAAAATGCCCAGATTTTCACCCCACATAGACGGAGAGGAACGGTCCGGTCCAGAGGTCCGGTCCAGAGGTCTGGTCCAAAGATCTAGTCCAGAGATCTGGTCCAGAGATCTAGTCCAGAGATCCGGTCCAGAGATCTAGTCCAGAGATCTGGTCCAGAGATCCGGTCCAGAGATCCGGTCCAGAGATCCAGTCCAAACCGGGGACGCTCTGCAGGTCTGCAGGAGCGTTGACACGGCGGCCGTATGTGGCGTCTCCAGACATTAATCTGCTTCACTGGTCGGCTGCAGGGATTTAAGAATTTAAGGAGGTCGTCGTCGGAGATAGATCCGACGTATCGACTCAAACGTCAAACTCCCTGATTTCATTGAATTTCCCCGACTTATAATTAACGGAAAAAAACATCTGCCTTTATGCTGATCAGACAAATCCAGCCTCATCATTTGATCCCCATCAGTTTGCGCAAAAAACCAAACAGACATCACAGCTGAAAACCAAACTGGACAACCTTGGTCTCTATGGATCGGAGACACTTTGGAGGAACCTGGTTATCACTGGTTCTGACTGAGATGTGAAAAACAGCCTAAAAACTAAAATATTATCGAACCTGCTACATTTTTCTGCAACAGAACTGAAGCTCCGTCCGTCTTCATTCAACGCTCGGCTCGCCTTCGTGAAACTGCGTCTGGATGCGTTTTAATAACGGACGCGGTTTCGTTCCGGTACGACGACCTTCGGGGTGGAAAAGGTTCATTAACTCAGCTGTTACAAATTAGATTTACAGGATAAAACACGTCTTTTTCTAGGCTGAGATACTCCCGATGTGTGTGACGCGGCGAGTCCGCTCGGGACTCAGAGCTGTGAGTCACCTCGTTTGTCTCTGAGAAAATGAGTTTATCTTCCAGGACCTTTCGGGCCCTCTGAAGTGAGTCCTGAACTCCGTACGGTGAACACGACTCCACCCTCGATAAGGAGCGCTTAATGTTTGATTTGATACTGGATCTGAATCAGTTACAGATGCGACACCATGTCTGATGAGCCTGCTTTAGGTTTGTTTCTGCCCCCCCAACACCTTTTGTATCGAGAATCAAATAAAAGCAGCGCGTCGTGCTGGAATAATAGTCTCCCTGTTTTATTAGCAGATTGATTTGCCATCGGGCCGTACCATTGGTTTAACCTGCTAATCAGGCAGCGCCTCGCTCGCCCCGCTGCTACTGCTTCAATTAAGGCTGAGAGGCTGGGAGAGAGAGGGTGGGGGTGGGGGTGGGGGGTGGGGGCAGGAATAATGAGAGATGGTGGAGATGCAGGAAAATGAAAGTGTCTGACAGAGACAGATAGACGGAGAGATTCTCACATATATGAAAGAGCAAACAGAAGATAAAGAGGCGGCGAAGGATGCCTGGAGGAGCAGATTATTGTTTGTATTTTTCATTTCTTCCTTTTGTTTCAACATGTTTTTTTTCTGCTCATATTCGGTTTCGTTTTCATACTCATATACCTCTGATATTTATTTTAATCTCCGTCACGCTGCGTCTGATGTTATTTGTGCTGGAATTCAGACTGAAGTTTGTCACTTCTACTGAACTTGTGTGTACTTTGTTTTTTTTTTAGTTATTTGATAATTGTGTTTTTGTTTAGAGACTCATTTCTTTCTTTCCATAGAATTAAAAATAAATATCTATTCATGTGCAGGTACACCAAATGTCAAACATGTGCAAATAAGCTTTTTGGAGGAAATGTGGTCTCCTGATGGGAATGAGGACCATGTTAAATGAGTTTTCTCCACTTCCAGCTGGAAGAGACTGAACTTTGTTTCAGTGTTGAATGAATGTAAATTAAAAAAGCATCTAAAGCTTTTATTTTGAAGGCAGATGGATTCGATTTGACTGTTCTGGAACGATCCGTCACTTTTAGACACTTTTTATCACTTTGAGCCCCGTGGTGGTTCAATACATAAATAACACAAATATTATAAGTAAAACACTTCTGTGATGATTATTATCACAGGAAGTCATTAAATACGACTCTTTATCAGGGAGCTGTTCTGGAAAACAAGTCAATTTATTGGTCCTAAACTTGCTATTTTTTGCCAATTGCTGCATTTTTACTTCAAATCTCATGCTGGATGGGAAGAGTTTTAAAAAGCTGCAGGCTCCCGTACTTCAACACATAAAATCTGTCAGAATCACAACAGTCTATAAACAGATAAACAAATAACGCCTCCTAATTTGTATAAAGAAGTCCCCCCCCCTCCTGAAATCAGACAGCTTCCTGTGAAGGTTTATTTCTGCCTCTCCTCCTGAACACTGCAGCAGCGACCGTGTTCTCTCTCTAATTACGCCGCTGTAATGGATCCACCTGAGCGAGTTCAGCGCCGGCTGCTTCTCGCTGCAGGCGGGAGACTCCATCTTGGTTTAATGGGGACTTTGTCATTCAGGCCTGCAGCTCCCCGATGCAAACAGCCGAGTACTTAACTGCTCTCGCTTTCGCCTTCCTCCGTCACTCTGCTGCCTTTCTTTTGTTTTCCCTCCCTGATTTTCACCTTTTCGCTCCGACTCTACTCGGGATTACCGTCCATCATTATCTCCCTCCGCTCCTCTTTTCCACCTCTCCTGTTCATTTCCATTATTATTCCTCTCAGTTTTACCGTCTTACAGTCGTCCTCCTTCTCTCTGCCTCATGCTCGTATCTTTCCAGCTTTAATTGAGAGGATTTCTTTTTTTTTGCCCTAAACATCCAAACCTGAGCAATTACTGAGGACTATCAGTCAATTGGAGGACCGGTGTCAATCAATGGAGGACATTTTGAACATTGTCAGTGTGTTAAAGTGAGGAGGAGGAGCAGAGGAGGTGCGGTGGGATGTGCAGGTGGAGGTCCATTACTGTGATAAATGACGGTCCCGGCCAACTGAACAGGTGCAGCAGGAGGTGAAAAAACTAAATCTGAATGAAGTGGGAAGTTTGGATGGAAGTGAAGGTTTTAATGAAAACGAAAGGACTGAAGACGTTTCCTGAAGGTTTGAACGTCCGATCATCATCTGCTTTGGATTCGAGTTTCACTGTGATGATTTACATCCACGAATCTTCATTCTGTACAGAGTCACGGAAAATCACGGAGATGGAAACCAACATGGAGATTTGTGGGTAAAGTTGAGGTTGTGGGAGGTAGTTTAGATAAAATAAAGAAATGCTTTGTACTTTTTTTTTTCTTTATGAAACCTAAATATCAGTTGGTAAGAAGCTTGAAGGCTCTTTTAGTGAGTGTTTGTATTTAGTTGTATGACAACAAAAGTTTGGACGAACTTTTTAGATCCAATTTTCAAGGTAAAAAAACCAAAAAAAAACAGAAGACCTTTATGAATAATATTAATTCAACAGGAAGAAATCTTGGATTAATGCTTCAATTCGGAGGTTCGGAGATTAATGCAGAGATTCGGTTTCAGTGCAGGAGAAGATTTTGATGATGTTGAGTTCTTGAAAGAAATTTGGATGAAAGTAGGAAGATTTGGATAAAATTGGTGACTTGAAAAAAAAGTTAAAGTTCAGAAGAAAACGTGGATGATGGCGAACTTCTAAATGAAAATTTGAGGGTTTCAGATCAAGATTTTGAAGATTCAGACTTGGAAAACAACTCAGAGGAAGTTTTTGAGGTTTAAATATTATGGTTGACTTCAGAAGAACAAAAAGATGAAGTTTGAAAAGTATTTGAATACAATTTTAGATCAGTGTTAAAGCTTTAAAGAAAATTAGAGATTTGAGATGACGGTTGAGTTAAAAGAAGATTTGAAGTTTGGAGGAGTGTTAAAAGGCTTGGAAGAGTAACGAGAAGGAACACTTTAACAAGGTTTGGAAGATATTTAAAGGTTTATATTGAAAGGTTTGGGAGATGTCTAGTTTTGGATGAAGAAAAAAGTTTGGAAGAATATTTGGAGAATATTTTTAAGACTTAAGGTTTGGAAGGTTTAAAAAAAATAAAAACAAAGGTTCACGTTCAGGTGAAGATTAGAAAAGGCGTTTGTTCCTGTTTATTTTTATCATTCAACAAACCAGACAAGATGCAGCCGGTTTTATTAACTGCAGCCAAACAGCCGTGAGCTGCTTCGGCTTTTTCTATCAGATTGGTTTTCTTTTATTTTTTTCACCCGATGTATACAAATCCATTTAATCTGCCCAGCAACCACAAATGACATTTTGAAGTCTGGGCTCATTTTCCTGGCTGAGAGCAGCAGAAACAGCCAGAGGCCCCCCCCCCCCCCCTTCCCCCATCCCCACACACACACACACACACACACACACACACACACACACACACACACACACACACACACACACACACAGCAGCTGTTTCTCCAAGTTTACATTGATGCTCTGCCGCTCGGCCCCGGACTGCAGTAATAGGACTCAATACTTAAAGCCTCTGGCCACTCAACCAATACGCCGAATCACTGAGTGGGTGCGGCGTGGTAATAACAGCCGAAGGTAATGTGCATGCAAGTGTAAAAGTTAGAGTGTGTGTGTGTGTGTGTGTGTGTGTGTGTGTGTGTGTGTGTGGGTTGAAATCTATATCTATGTTTTGCCCCCTTTGAGCCGCCAGCTTCAGCAGACTGATGCCAGAAAAAAAAAAAAAAACGTCGGATCGTCGGGGCTCAAAAAACCAAACCGCCGCGGAGCTGCATGCAAACGAGTCGGCGCTCGGCGGGAACGATCGGAAAACACTCGATCGGAAAACACTCGATCGTATTTTTCTGTATCCGAGAACTCATTTCTCATTTCACTTTTCTGGGAGCTTCTCGTGGAGGGTTTAGTTTGAAGTCGAGTTGTTTAATATGCGACGTCAGAATCGACAGGTGAACACGTGTTTAAACACGCATATGTCATGACTTTATAACAAATGGTCATAATGGCAGATTGTGTTAGTTTTTATGGTATTTTTCACTCAATCTAACGCTGACTGATGAAAATGTTGATCAATATCAAACAGTTTATGTGATTTAGGTTCTGTTTTGGTATTAAAGGTGCCTATATGACCTCTAACTGTTGACATATTAATGAACATTACATTAATGTAACGGTTATGTGCACATATTGCAGCGACTTCCAACAGTGAAGATTGTTTACTTCCCCAGATGTTGATCTACCTAATATATTACTTTATTTATTTATTTAAAAAAAAAACATTATCGGGATGTTTGAGGCCGAATAAAAAAAAACTAGTTTCGTGGTTTTGTTTGGACTTCACGTCCCGTAAATCAAATGACTGACGAGACTTTGACACTCATGTAAAATACACAACAGGCGGGAGGGAAGTTTGGTTTGATGCTGATTTTAACACCTACAGTAAAGTTGTCTCCTCACACACACACACACACACACACACACACACACACACACACACACACACACACATCGTTGTCAAGGTGGCCCACAGGCCTCTA
This sequence comes from Brachyistius frenatus, assembly GCF_029030835.1. Classification (NCBI taxonomy): domain Eukaryota; kingdom Metazoa; phylum Chordata; class Actinopteri; family Embiotocidae; genus Brachyistius; species Brachyistius frenatus. Next base: position 1,070,591 of record NW_027210688.1, read on the forward strand.
CAGTCGCGGGGTATAAATATAAAGCCGTACTTGCGGACGGATGAGGCACTTCGGATCGTCATGGTGACTGACAGCGTCGCCGCCGGCCCTCCTTCCTGTTAGCGGGGATGCCCTCTTGCTTCTGACGGCGTTTGAAACAATCCTCTCCTCAGTCGAGCGGGAAGATGAAGCGCAGCCGGTGCGCCCGCAGAGCCTTCTCAGCCTCAGGCATCATGTCGGAGAATTTGTTTTGTTTTTCCACCTCGCTCCTTCGCTCGCTTCCCTCCGTCTGCAGAAATAGATATAAGCTCGGTGGGGTTGAAAAAAAACAAAACAGCATCACAACGATCAAGAAAAAGTGGGGTTTTTATGATTTCTATGAGTTCTGCTTCTGTCTGTGTGCATGTGTGTGCTCTGGTAAAAAAAAAAGAAAGAAAAGAAATCGAACCTCAACACCAGACGGACTAATTAAGTATTTAATTTAATTAACAACATACAATTAACGTCAGACTTATTTATTTCACCGGTAGTTTTAGTCACCGAACTAGATCATATTTGCCTGGCTGACTTTTTACAGCTAGCGTCTACACGACTCCGGCGGGCCGCCCCCCGTAAAGAAATACGTACTCATAGAACTGCAGTTACGTCCGGTAACTACGACGCGTGTAATTTCCGCGCCCCCCGTTTCATTTCAACTCAGCGTAATAGTCACGAATGCAGTTTTCTGTTGAAGTCGCACTAATTGGTCCATTTCTCTGCTCTGAAAAGCTCCGCCCCCTCTGATGAAGGGGGCGGAGCCCCGACATGCAGCAGCAACATCAGAGTTGGTGAACGTTACTCAAGTTGTTGACAACTACACTTGTTATGTGACTGTACAAAAAAAAAAAAGCTCTTAATGGACAAAACCTTCGGCCTCAAACTGCTGAAAACCAGAACAGGATATCAACATTTTATTAATAGGCCAACTTGAAGCTCCACCCCCCCGACAAGTAGCGTAGTCCATTTGCTCATGACTCGTGCACTTAAAGGTCGAAAAGAACTGCTGATTTTGCAGTTATTCATATTATTTCAACTAATGACCCCAAATACAAACAGCAAAGTAAAATATTTGTCATATTTAAACCAGCTGAGTCACTGAAACACCTAAAAACTGTGAGTAGAAGCAGAATCGTTGATTTCATAACGTCCTTTAAATAAAATAAAGTTCACGGAAAAATGACTTCATTAAAGCTCCTTATGGCTCGTTTAATTATCCCTCACCTCCGGACGCTGCTGCACGACTCTCCTTAAAGTCTCTAATATTCAACAGTCGCTTGCTTTTTGTGCTCCTCAGCCTCATTTCAGAGTTAATACCTTTCCAATCGTCCCCGCTGATGCTAACGCTATCGGAGACACAGAGGAGCATCTGTTGAAAAAGAAACGCCCGGCGGACCTTCCACCTTTTGGCATTCTTCTCCTCGCTCGGCCGTTCTCAGACTATTAAGAGTGTCGGCGCCGCCGGTCGAGAGGCGGCCGCTGAACTCATTTCGTAGGTTAATTAGAACAAAGGGATCAGCCTTTTCCAACCGGGCGAGAGGCTTTCGATTATTGAAAGGTTGTGGCTCGCTCTCCTCCCTGCAGGCCCTCCGGTGAGAGGACGGAGTAAACGGGGGGCTCCGTCGCGCCTAAATGCCACCTATCAATCACCCCCGATCACGCCCGGCCGCCGTCATTAGCGTCCCCTTTCGTAATCATCCGCGGGCGAATGCAGAGTGAGAATATTAATGCGTGTCGGCGGGAAAAGCGAAACACACAAGTTGGGTCAACTTAAAAAAAAAAAAGAGTGAGCGGAGGAGGCGAGGGACAGGCGTAAAGGTCCGACTCAACGCGGAGGCGGCGATGAGACGCGCCGCAGATCAACCCGTCTTCATTTCCTGTCATTGTTTCACAATAAAAGCCTCCCTTCTAACTTTTAATATAAAACTAAAAGCCAGGAGAGAAGTTAGATAGCAACTTAAATGAGCTCTGATTCAACCGTAGGTGAGTGAACATGACATCTTGCGATCGCAATAATTAACGCAAATTCAAGAATGAACTCGTTTGCAACATTTTTTTATTCCCACGATTTTTACGCAAAAACATTTCGTCAGCAGAAGCTGTGCTGAAAGTATTAACGACATAAAGTAAGTCTTTTCAGACAGAACACAAATAACTCCTCATTTGTTTGTTTCATCCAGTCGGTCGATGTGTTGAATGAACATGAATTAAACATCTAAAAACAAATGTCCCCTTGGGGATTAATAAAGTAACTATCTGTCTATCTATCTAAAGCTTTTATTTTGACAGCTGATGTCGTCATTGTTTCTATATTACAGTCACAGTCTGTCTGTTCTGCAAAGCTTTTATGATTTATTAATGTAACTTTTATCTCCATGGTTCTCGAAGTTCAATAAACAAATCTTTCTGAACTTCGGTCTATTTACCGCAATTCTACCGCAAAATCAAACATTTTCGATCGCAACAATCACAAAAATTGGGCCGATAAACCATCAGATCAGCTTTGGTCTATATCGCGTGACCGTTTAACTTCCTCTGCAGGATAAAGGTCCGGCGTTCAGCGAGCTCAGCTCTCTCCTCGTGCGTCATAGAAAAAAAAGAAGCAGAAGGTCTCGTCGTCGGAACAAAACAGATTCCTTTCAAACGGGAGCAGGAAGGAGAAGTGAGACGGCGACCCTGAGTCCCACCTCCAAACCCAATCTCAATAATACACCGAAACATCTGCTCCCCTCTCGGCACTCTAAAGAAAAACCCTCCCTCATATCCACCGGAGTCCTTTCATTAGCTTTTCTGAGTCTTTTGTTCCGCTCTCCCCTTAAAACTCTCAAAATGATTAAAATCAAGGAAAACATTCACGAGTCAAAAGCAGAGAAGTGATTGAGGTCTGCGTCTGTGTTTGGCCTTTGGAGAGAGAGAAAGGTTTATTAAACACAGATAAGAAAAAGAAATTCAAAAACATTGAGCACATTGACCGGCATGAGAGAGGAAAAAAAAAAAAAACACGTTAAGGCGCAGCTGAAAGAGTTTCAATAGAAAGTCTCGACACTTTTTAACGCTGATATTAGACCTTTTTTTTTTTTTTTTCCTTCTTCTTTTCTTGTCAACAAATTCACATGAAAAGATACCAAAACCAGCAACGAGTGCAACCTGTCGGGTATCGTCTGATGACATCTTTTATTCCTCATCCTTCATTGTCAGAAATGCGCCTGACGAAGCACCGAAGCAAAAGTATTAATCTGCCACAAACACACTATTCATTATGACTCATTTGATCCTGCGCTTTACTCCGGAGTTGGTAGTTTTTTTAAGATTTACGTGGACAAAAAAAGAAAAAGAAAATCCATCCTTCATCTTAAAGCACTTGAAAAGATGCCAGGTAGCAGGTAATGCAAATTGTGCCTGCAGATATGCCGGATGTTTCTACGTTGTGTGCGACCTGCAGCGTCCTTGTATCTTTCGCTGGTGTTTTAATGTGCTGAAGCTCTTCATCATGAATGTGAGAGCGTACAGCGGAGGAGGGTTAAAGGTGCTCTGTAAAAGCAGGAAAACACACTCCGAGTATCACTGAGACAAACGCTCTTTTTTTTCGTTCCTTGGAAAATGTTTGCAAAGCGGCTGCATTGTTTACGTAGAGCTGCATCTTTTATGTCTTTGCTGGCACGCCGACGGTGAACTAGTGAGACACCGTGAGCAGGAATGCGCATCACGCCTCTCATGTCCATACATTAGTCAAAGAAAACAGAAAAAAAGGTCTCCGTGGCGATACAAGAGGTCACAATCTCCACACACATAGTTGGCAACACAACGGGAAAACAATTTACAGGAAGGTTCATCAAAATGTTGGAGAAAGTGAAAGAATCAACAGACTCCGAAAAGTCTGAAAAGAAATCTGAAAAGTGAGGCCGATGCAGAAGTGCCTTAAAGTGTAGTACCAATGAGGGCCACCAGGGGCTGTCTCCGGAAAAAAAAAAAAAAAAACCTACCTCTGTCTCCAATAGACTTCAACTTCTCTCCTGAAATACAAAGTCAGTAAGTGTTTTCCAGCAGTTGTCTCGGTGTCGTTCGCTGAAGTTGCTCCTTCTTATTCGTTTTGAGTCGATCTGAAAATAATTCCATCATTATTTAGATATTGGGCCTCAAAAAGCGTTAATTTTGGGGGCGTGTCTCTTTGATTGACAGGCCTTTGGTGCAGTCAGGTTCGAGTAGAGATTTGTTCCAAGAAAACTGAACATGGAAGTGGTAAATCGATCCTATAAATCAGGAGCCTTCAACTCATGAATTAAAAGTTAAATGTCGTCGGTTCGTCCTGGAAGAGGAGCTGCTGACAATCCAAGCAGCCTGAGAAAAGATGAAATTGTCGACTTCGTGCGCCTGATTTCCAACAGGACACATCTTCCCCCGAAGAGAACGGACCTGAAAACGATGTTAATTGGTGTGTTAACGGTTTCTTCCGGGCGTCTCCGCTCGGTTTCGCTCCGTCGCGTCTCGCAGGTTGACATCGATTTTACCAGAAAATAAGAGGAAGGATTTCTCGGACCCGAAACTGAAATAACAGAAAATCCCATTTTTCTGCGGCTCAGATGAACACGTTCTGCTTGACCGGCGGGACGTTTTCTCCCAGATATTACACACCCTCTGAACTTCCCATCAGTCACAGCAGGATGAAGTTTTCAGCGCGGGACGTCGGTGACCGGGTCGGGCTCGGCCGTCACGGATGGCTGGACGGCCCGGGGAGCACCGGACCCCCCTAAAAGACCCGCGGTGTGCAGCGTGGCTATAAATAGGTGCCGGTTGTCAGCACCGAACTCTCCCCGCGGCAGCCGGAGCGACCGGAGCGATCACCATGGAGACCAGAGGCCCAATTAGCAGCGACGGTGGCGTGATGCGGAAAACAGGTGTGACGGAGCTGCAGAGAGAAGTGATGACTAAACGCACGGAACTGAAGTCTCGGAGAAGAAGATGAATGTTTCAGGACTTTTAAGACCTTTAAAGTTACGACGGTCTCCTTCACTGTCTGTTGATTCCAGTTTCCAACCGTTAAACATGCAAAAGCTCCAACGCAGTCGAACTCAACGGCAGCGTGATGAATCCCACCTGCACCAAATCTAGAATTGATTTTTGCTTAACTAACTGAAGCCCTGAAGCCTCCTTTCTGACATTTCCACCTCAGAAACAAACCACAATTCAGTCAGTAAGAGCTGCATACCTGAGGTCGAACTCGACAACCGCAGGAATTTAAAAATATAATAATAACAATAAGCGTCTGTGTCTCCATCGGTGAGATCCGAACAAACTCCAGCAGAAACTGAGTTAGAGTCAATAACAAGCTCGTAACACTGAGTCAGAGATGTTGATATGAACCTGGTCTAAAAAAATGCTCAACTGCATCTCAACCAAATTGGATGCAACAGAAATGCATCACAACAACGCTGCAGCTTCACTGAAGGTTTCACACTTGGATATAATAACAGAACAGAGCAGTTTTATAAAGTCTGGCAACTTTATTTGAGTTACATCGGACTGAATTTCTCACCTGTTGTTTCACAAAGGAACCTTTTGAGCATTCATTTCAGTCTAGTTATGATAATCTGATTTTATGGAGTCTTTTACTGTGATCTCCAGGGTGGAAAGGCTTAAAAATACAGCCAAATAAAATAACCAAATCAGTAAAACACAAGAATACTTATAAAATTAGAGATACATTAAAAAAACAACAATTTACCTAAAAGTGCCAAAAGGCAGATAAATTACCTGCACCTGTTTAAATGTGAAATACAATAATTATTAAAAAAAAAAAGAGGATAGAAAATGAAGTGCCAGATGTTGTGGTTGTAGTTTTTCATGCAGCTGAATTTCGTTGCATCATTCTGACTACTCAGATTAATAAAGTGAGACTGAACCTTAAATTCAGCCAGTTTTAGTGAATTGGAGCAAATAAATACAATGAATATGTTTCTGTTAATGTAGTTTGAGACGTGGAAACCAACTTCTCTTCTTTACATACACACACACACCATCCCTGCTATCAATTATAATCTGATTATCTATATTTTATAGTGTGTTTCTGTTTGTTGTGCAGACTTCAGAGAAAACTGGATGTGAATGTGGATGTTTTGCAGCGGGAAGGTCTGGACCGGAATGAGACACTGATTAACCTCCACGTTAAATAAATGCCAGAGTAACAGCAGCCGTGTTCACCTGTTAAATATCAGTGAGAAAAACAACTTCACTTCATCCACTGCTGCTGCTTTAAATCTGAAACTAAACACTGCTTTTACAGGTTCAGGTTTGTTTATTACAAAATCTGCTGATTCTTGAGTTTTCTATCATCACGTGATTCACTGTTTTACATTTGGACTAATAAAAAGGTTGAAATTGATACAGTCAGATAGTGATGACAGCTAAAATCAAGAAATGAATGATGGATTTTTCTTCTATGTGTGTTTTGTACGCTGTCTTGTTGATCCTGTAAATATCGGAAGCGTCCTCTGTGTTTCTGTGACATTTCGTCGTTGCACTGAGTCTCTCTGAGTGTTTGAGGCGGCTGTGATTTAAATGCCGGTATTTGTTTTTCTTGAAGGCAGCAGCAGAGTTACAGGGCAGTGAACTAGAAAATGACATTTTAAAGTCATCTGTAGCTTCTGCAGTGTTGTGCCCTTTTCCTCAGCGGGGTAAATATTAACACCGTCAACGCCTTCTTCTTCTTCTTCTTCTTCTTCTGACAGAAGGCGACAGGACGGGCAGCTGCAGAGGCCGACCTCTTCCTCTGCTACTATTAACGTTCATAAACTCAGAGTTCAGCAACTATTTCATGAAAATTGTATTATTGTCAAAACAACATGCTAACCTTTGTACGGTGGCAGGAAGTAGTGAAGCAGTTTCCATCCTGATAATCAATCGCTGGTCTCAACCAACCAATGAGAAAACATTTGGCAAAGCATTTTATCACATACAAACTCAGTGAAAAGGATAAAAAAACAACAACCAATCAGTCAACCAACCAACCAACCAACCAACCAACCAACCAACCAACCAACCACATAATGATTCAACCACTAACCAACCAACCAACCAACCACATAATGATTCAACCAACCAACCAACCAACCAACCAACCAACCAACCAACCAACCACATAATGATTCAACCAACCAACCAACCAACCACATAATGATTCAACCAACCAACCAACCAACCAACCAACCAACCAACCAACCAACACGTGACTGTAACCAGGAGGAAAATCGAGGTTCTGAGGGTGAAATAATGAAAACAAATGGTGACTCACATCTGAGAGAGATGTGGAGATGGTTGTAGGTTGTAAGATGGTTTGTGTGCGTTTCTGAACTGAAATGAAAACATACTCAATACATCCAAATGAACATGAATAAAACGGATAAACTCAACATTTGATTAGGTCTGACAAGCAGATTCTTTTTCTGGTGCACTTAATTGCTTCTAATCTAATTTTCATGTCTCTCCGACGTTCCCGTCGTCTTCAGTGCGCGTTGTTTCTTTTGCTGCCATTTTGGTTACGAACCTCTTCGAAAAGATTCTGATCTCGAGCGACCGATCCCGCCAAATTAAAAGGTCAAATAAAAGAGAAAATAAATGCCGGCGGACAGGTGTTGCTGCTGCACGCCGAGAACATGTGAGAAGTGTAATTTCACCGGGCCGGCGTACATCCACATCTCTGAGAGACAAACGGGTCCTGACTCGGATCTGAGCCGGCTGGAGGTCATAGACCATCTCACACACACACACACACACACACACACACACACACACACACACACAATCTTATTTTCTGGCTTAAAAAAAATAAAACATTTTAGCGCAGTGCTAAGTGGCGACGGCGAGCTCGTCTCCGCTCGGACGTCCCCGTCGTCTCGGCCACGTGATCGCCGGCTGCCGTCCGTCCGTCACATGCGATTGTTTCGGCCGTCGCTCCGCCTCCTCGCTCGCCACTGATTTGCCCCCATTAGTCGAGCATATGTGAGGATTGTGCTGTCGATCCCAATCAGTTGATTTAGAGCTGGGCTCGGTCTCCTCCTCCTCCTCCTCCTCCTCCTCCTCCTCCTCAAAAAACAGCTGGATCATTTTCTACACTTCAGTTTTGGGTAATTTAGTAAATATTGTGTTTCTTCTGTTCTCTTCTATGTTTTAATATTTGGATTTCTTCCTCTCTTCTCTCCTCTTCTTTCTGGAACTCTTTTTGGCTCCAAACCCTCCAGTGAAGGTCTCAACATTTCTGTTACCTCAGCTCTTTTAAAAGATAATATTTTCTCTTAATGAGGGAGCATTTTTTAGTGTGCAGCCATCTCTGTGCTACTTAAAGAGTCCTATAGCACAATAAGTTGCCTCTGATGTTTATTCTAACCCCGACAAGTCTAATGAAACGCACTGCTTCTAAATTTTGTGCAAACGAGAGCACTAAAATCCACCGTCGCACAATCCATCTTGTCCCAGTAAGCGCTCGTTAAGGAAACCGTACGTTTACCTTCAGGTGATCGGGGGCTGCAACAGCAAAGCCACTGAAACTCAGAGAATATAATCTGTGAGGTCTTCGGCTCCGTGGAAACTACATCGATCACACAGACTGTTTGTAAAAGTGTTCGTCGCTTCAGGTCTGAAAAATGAGGCTGATGTAGAAGTGCCTTAAGCTGCAATACCACCGAGGGCCACTAGAGGTCGGCTCCAAAAAGGCTCCCATTTAACTTCTCATAAAATATAATGTTAATAAATGTTTATCTCGGTGTTGTTAGCTAAAGTCACTCCTTCTTCTTAGTTTTCTGGAGGTCCATCTGAAAATAATCCCTCATTCATTAGAAAAGAAGATTCAAGAAGACCTGTTTTTGGGGGCGTGTCTGTTTGATTGACAGGCCTGTGGTGCAGTCAGGTTACAGCTATCGGTGGGCGGGACGTAGTATCGTCATGGTTTCCAATCAGATCGGTCAGATCCACCGCTGGCTCCTCCCCCAGCTGGTCCAAATATGGTCACTTCCTGCTCCAAAGATGGCGACGGACAGAATCTGAACTGGAGGCTTCATAACGGACGTTCTTTTGTTTTGCTGCTGCGACGAGAACATTTTCTCCTGCTGCTGCAAACACTACTTTTACTTCAGATGCCTACAAACATTTGAATCCTGATATTTGAGTGACACCGTGGGAATGCAGGACTTTCACTGGTCGTTTTTTAACCGGCTCCGTTTCTGCTCTCAGCTGGATGATTTTTCAAAAAGGTGGAAGATTTCTGCCTTCACACACACAGAGGCTGCAGTTTACTGTGTGTGTGTGTGTGTGTGTGTGTGTGTGTGTGTGTGTGTGTGTGTGTGTGTGTGTGTGTGCAATTAGAGAGTGAGAAAGTGAGCAAGTAAAGCATGTCAGTAGCCTCTTGACAAAGTTGCCGTTGGCAGCGCAGCTCCTCATCATCTTCACATCGGGGTAAAACGAACCCGTGAGACCGGTGCCCCCGAGTCCCTCAGTAGACTTAATTTAACAGAGTTAAAATCAATTTCTCGGCTCTCTCCCGGGTCAAATTAACGATCTCCTCGTATGAAGGAGCACCGACGACTTGACAGCTCGTCCAAGACGCTGACCGCGTCCGCCCGTCTGTCGGCTGGCAAACGGCCTTTCATTCCGCTCCAAATCTCCGAGTCGGAAAAAAAAATAAAATCTGGAGAGCGGCGCCGGCCGCATGGCGAGCGTTCGCTGTGCCAAGAAAGTGACTGGACGGCGGCGCCGCCTTCCCTCCGCGGCCTCCGTGTGTTTCGCTTCGCTGTAATTGCTCTTATTTGTGGAGATGTGACGCGAGATGAAACGACGCGTTGTTGCTTTTTTTTTTTTTTTTTTTTTTTCGCTTTAGAGTGAAACGCAACGCTGATGTAAGAGCGCGGCGCCGGTTTGGACCGGAGTTAAACGAGTCGGGTCGGGGCGTCTCTGGCGCGGCCGACTTGTTTTCAGAACATTAACGTGTCAATTTATGTAAAAATATTTGGATTAACTCGGTAAACACGACGGGAGAGAGCCGCTCCTCCTTCATGAGACAAACATGATGAAACCGCTCTTTGTTGGCTGAAGTGGCTCCTTTGGCAAACGCCCGTTGTGTGTGTGTGTGTGTGTGTGTGTGTGTGTGTGTGTGTGTGTGTGTGTGTGTGTGTGTGTGTGTGTGTGTGTGTTTATTTTAATTAGATGTTCATCAATTACATGTCGCTGTTATGTTGGAGGATGCTCGCGCTGCCAGCCGAGTGGCGTCTGATGCTCTTTAGCACCCGTTGGAGCCGTCAGTCACTGGAGGGAAAAACAGGCCGGAAAGACTTCCAACCAAAAGTTAAGAGAAGCTGGAAAATTATACATGAGCAGAATTAGCATTTTAGAAAAACTCATGGCTCATTTAGGATTCTTTTTTTTTGTTTTCTGTGTGCAGCTTCCCTGTAACACATGAATAAACATCTATTAAAAAAAAATCAGAATGGAGTAAATCAGATTTTACATGAAGATGGACACAGGACATTTATTAGAAGGTTTTCATGTTATTTTGCCGAATCAATCGTAATACAGAAGCAGATCCACTCGTTCCAGAGAGGCGGAGCCAGCGGCGTACACTGAATTGGAGGCGGGGCTAGACGAGGTTGATCTCGGCAGTGAGTTTGAGAAGATGTCTGATAAAACATCTCGGCTACGGACGGACATCCGACAGACAGATGCCGATAAGTTGCGGAAACGGGCGCCGGCAATTTGTGCTGATGACGTCCTGAGCAACCAAAGTTTACACAGTTCCGACTACAAACGCAACATTTGAATGCATCACGCACCAAAACATCCACCTGGTTCTTCTGGTTCATATTTACTTAAAAAGAATAAACATGTTTTGGTCCCAGCTGGCTTCTATCTGACATCAGTGGCATCGCATGAATAAACATTGCATTTGCATTTTTTATCTGGCAGTGTTCACCAGCAGTTTGAAACCAGGGTTGGTGGCCCCTCCCCCTTTTTGTTCTGGAGCCAAGATGGCCACCGTTGAAAGTAAAAAACTATCCAGTGATTCATGCTCAACTTTTTGACCGTTATGTGCACAACGTCAGGGAACTTCTCGGGCGCTGCATGTCGCGCTGCACTCAAAATGCACGTCTCTACGAAATACGGCCGCAACGACATCACGCCGAATATAAGATATGAACCCTTCGAAGTAACTTTAGCGCTTGCAGAGAAATAGCAGGTCGAAACTGGAGTAAAATGTGCATCGGCGTGACGTCCCGGGTCGGAGGTCGGAGGCTGTAAACGGTGACTGAGGACGAAGATGGAGTGAAAGTCCTCCATCGCTCCCCGGAGCTTCGTGTGTCGGCGCAGCGATGCGAGATAAACTCGGCGTGTCACAGGACGCCTTTTAATAACGGCCCGGATGATAAATTGCTTTTAATCAGAGGAGCCGGCTCTTTCCTGTAACTTATGATAAGAGGAAGCTTGTGAAGAGAATTGTTACGCCAAGCCTCATTGAGCGTCTTAATGCGAATCTTTACGTGTCCGCGATTAGATGAAGGCTGCGACACGGCGGCCGGCCCGGCTCGGCCCGCTGGAGGGGGGGGGGGGGGGTGAACGGATCAATGGAAGTCATTATTTGGTGCTTACCGTTTGGCCCGGTCACAGTGTGATGGATGTGTTGTGGCCGGTAACGGTCTCCTGCTGCCGCCGCCTCAGCAAACCTGCACGATGAACTCAGATGTGTTCACTTGTCACCGACTCGTCTTCTCTGAAGGTGGACGATTCCCACGCTGGCGATGTCTGCGATCACATGACGCAATGACCCGACGAAATCTGACAAAAAAGAGAACTTGAAGATCGGGTCATGAATTCCAGGTGATTCTGGTTGGTGGTTTTTTTTGGGGGCGTGGCCTAGAAATCTAAACATTCATTCAAATATGTATTCTTGCTCCACAAAGCAAATCACAAAGAAAGAAAACAAATAGAATGATATTAATAAACATTAAAAAAAAAAAAGAAAGAAAGATTGTTATTTAGCCATTTCCCCAAAATATAAATACGACGACGAAAGAAAATGAGGTGAAAAAAGACGGGACAGAAGAACTTCACTCAGCGTTCAAAACGGAGGTTGTTTTAAATCGTGAAAAACTCATAATTAACAAATGAAAATGGGAAAAAGAAAAACGAAAGTCGAGCACAGCTTCTTTTAGCTCGTCACCGATGTTCAGCAGCATCCCAAAGCGAGCGACTGGCATTCGTAGGATTTCCTAAAGAACATTAAAGAACATTTAAAAACCAGCATTTTGTTTTGGTGTACTGGATAAATAGCAGAACTCGCTTCATTTAATGGTGTTTGTTCAGCAGAAACTGCACTGAGCACTTAAAACACAGCATCAACAACGACCAAATACATGTTTCTGTACTTTTCCTCTTAACATAAAATACATTGTGAATCTGTCTCTCGGTTGGTGTGAAGGTGAAGTGCGGCTCCTTATCTCAAAATGTTCCCGTGTTTCTGAAGGTTTTTTATCCGTAAAGCGAAGGTGTGCGTCTGACCCGGTGAATCGCTGATGAAGAAGAGAACCTGACGGCCTCTCGGAGACCTTCAGCACCAACAAAAGATTCCTCTCGCCTCCTTGTAGGTTTCTTTTTTTTCAGCTAAATCTTTGCTGCGCCACATAACAAAAAAATCTGCTTTCACTTTGACATCTTTTGACAAGTTTTAAATGGTCTCCTCTCCGTTAAAAGAAACTCATCCATCCATTAATGTGAGAATATTTAATGTGATGAGAATACGTGGACACACACAAAAAAAAACATATTCAAAGAGTGTTCAAACCCTTTTTCTTTTTTCTTCACGCAAAGCTGAAAACGATGACATCTGTCAGCTTCACTTCTTCTGAAAAATTAACAATATGCAGAGTTGAAACGTGCGGCGAAGTTCATTAATTTCATGGAGGAGGGTGTGGGGGGGGGGCGTAGGGGGGAGGGGGGAGGGGGGTGAACACAGCTATGCATGGGCAAGGAAGAGGACATTTAAAAAAGAGTGAGCCGGCGTACGAAGCCGTTTCCGCTGGAAGGTCAACAGAGCTGGAGGTCAGATGTCAATCATTCGGTTTTCGAGCCGCCGCCGTCGGCGTTCCTTCAGAGGGACGATCACGCGTGACGCCGATTCGCATCATACGTGATCTCGAACAGGTCGTTTCTTCCTGCACGGCAAGAAGAAAAACAAAAATGCAAAGCTTTTTATCCTGTGAGGTTTTATTGATATAAAAAAAAAAAAAAAAAAAGGCGGTTACGAAACGGCTCGGCGGTCGCAGCCTGGAGGAGTGACACGCAGCGGGATGGAGAGGCCATTTTGTCTTTTTGGAAAAAGGCACTTTAGCAAGCAGCCGCTCTGAGTGCTTTTATCATTATACACCACTACAGTCTGGCCATTTGTTCTGACCTTGGGAAATGGTTTTAAAGGTCTCTGTGTGTGTGTGTGTGTGCGTGTGCGTGTGTGTGCGTGTGCGTGCGTGCGTGCGTGTGCGTGTGCGTGTGCATGTGCGTGTGCGTGTGAGTTAGAGAAATTGACTGGATTGAGATGTTCCACGAAAATATGTAGTGAACAGGCTCTGCGGGGGCCGGGCGGGGGTGGATAAGGGGAAAGCTATTTGGGGGGATGTGGAGGGGGGGTGGGGGGGAGGACGAGGGCACAATCCAATTTGTTTGTTCACACTCCAGCAGAGCCAGATCAGAACAATTGATACATTAGGACTGGTTTTAGAGAGCAAATATGGCAGCCGGGGAGAGAGAGGAGGACTATATATTGCAGAGAAGTGCTCCAAGAGTAAATTTACCTCACGGGCCATTGCACAGGGCGCAATATGAAACTGATAAAAAAGAAATTGCTTTATTCTCCGAGTTATCAATATAATTCTGTCTCTGCGGCTCGCCGTCTCATTTTGGCAGCGGGAACCTTTTGTTACCGCGAATTTTCCTCGTTGCAAAAAAAAAAAAAAAGAAAAAAAAAAAGAAAACTGCACTTCTGAAGGTTCATTCAACATTCAAGAGATAAACGTGCTCCGGGAGAGCGATGCCTCCTCTCAATTTTGAAAAGCCCCCGGCGCGCCGCACCATCCAAACCCTCCGGACCCGAACATGTCACCGACTCCAAGCGGTGACAAAAGGAAATAAATTAGGAAAAGTACAATGTCTTTAAATGATAATGTGGTGTTTGGTGGGAGAAGAAGAAGAAGGAAAAAAAGAAAAAGGAGTCAGAGGCAATCTTATCAGAGGCTGCTTCAGCGTGGCTCCGCACGGAGCAGAAAAAAAAGGGACAGCTGTTATTTCCTATTCAGCAGCAGGATCCCCCGGCCTGATAATGGCTAATAACGCGGCATAAATTAAATCTGCCGCACCAGTGCGCTCACGACGGCGTCCGCTCGGATAAATAGTGAGCTTCGATGTCTCGAAACGAGATTCTTTTTTTATTTTTGGGGGCGAACCATTATGAGAGGCTGATTTTTTATTTTTTTTCATTTATTCATTTAATGGGATTATTCGTGAGGCGGCCGGCTCACACACATTCACAACAAATACAATCAAATGTTGAAAAGGCGTGGATCTGCGTGTGATGTCACGTGTTTACGGCTTACAGAGAAGTTATCTGCGTTATATTGTTAACGTTAATTATTTGTGGGAAACGCATTTTCGGTTTCCTGAAAGCGACGCAGACTCGCTCACGATTACCTTTCATGTGTTTCAACACGCGGATGCAGCTTCAATTCATCTCAGCTGAGCACCACCACTTTTTAAATGTGTTTTTCTACTCAGCACAGCACTACTTTCTTATAAATCCAGGACTTCATGGTGTAGTTATTGTAAATGTTGGAGGGAAATAGGCCAATTTCCCGCTCAAACAAGCTGCAAAAAAACAACAAGCTGCTTGTTTGAGCTCCAGTTTAATTTAGTTTGGAAATGTTTCTGAGGTCTCACAGAGGACGCGGCCCGAGAGGAGCGTTTTCCTCAGATTGCTCATCAACTCCGTTGTTCTGTAAAACGTCGTGTATCGAGACAAAAAGCTCGAAGCTCCACGCAACCTTCCCACAAACCTACATTTCTAATTTTAAACATTTCTTTTCAGTCTGACTGGAAGTAAATACAGAAATGAACACTGAGAGACTCATTTTTCGTTTTCTTCTTCAGTCTGAAGAACCGTCCGTCCACCCATCTCTTGTTTTGAAGGACGAGGACTTGTCCCACTGAAGTCGTGGAAAGATGGCCGACTAGAGATATTGTCAGACAAAACAAGTTAAACTGGAGCAACAACAGCAGCTGCACACTCACGGTGATTTACATGAACTACTATTTGCACTTTATATTATGATTTAACATTTATACCTTAAATTGCAGGTGATTCCTATTTAGGACGCCAGTTTATTAAAGTTTTATTCTCATGTTTTACATTTAATATCCTTCCTTTACATCAATCTGACACTGATACCGCGCCAGACAACCAAAGTCAAACCAGGGCAAAGAGCCTCTTTTCTATTTCTCTTTTTGTCTCTAAGTAACACTCAGAAATAAAAAGCCACTTAATCCATCTTCTCCCGTATAAGGCCTCTTTTTCCAGGCAGCAGAGACGCTAAAGTCCATTTAGTGTGCGGCGTGGAGTCAGCCATAAACAGAACAACCATCTGTCTTCATCGTTCTACGGGACACACATTGATCTGCGGCACTCTGGAAAGTATTTATTATGAAAAGTCTCATTTTTTAAGCGGCCAGTTTAAAGTAGCAGCGACCATTAATCAACCCCCCCTCCTCCCCTCCCTCTCCCCCCCCCCACCCTCGAATCAGAGCGAATCAGAGCGCTCTCCTCCTGGAATCCATTACTCCTATTATATCAGCTATAAGTGGACATAACATCTTAATCCAGTATCGATCCGAGCGTGTGCGTCGGTCATCCCATCCAATCCCGCTCTGATATCTTGGGGTGGAGAGGGGGAGGAGGGGAGGAGGGGAGGAGGTAACCGTGACGACTCTCGCATCTGCTCTCACTTTAAATAATCACAGGGGAGAGTCGGCATGCTGGCTGGGCTACCTCCTTCCTCATTAGAAAACAATAAATAATGTGTGTGTGTGTCCGTGTGTGTGTGTCCGTGTGTGTGTGTGTGTGTGTGTGTGTGTGTGTGTGTGTGTGTGTGTGTGTGTGTGTGTGTGTGTGTGTGTGTGTGTCCGTGTGTGTGTGTGTGTGTGTGTGTGTGTGTGTGTCCGTGTGTGTGTGTGTGTGTGTGTGTGTGTCCGTGTGTGTGTGTGTGTGTGAGTGTGTGTGTGTGTGTGTGTGTGTGTGTGTGTGTGTGTGTGTGTGTGTGTGTGTGTGTGTGTGTGTGTGTGTGTGTGTGTGTGTGTGTCCGTGTGTGTGTGTGTGTGTGTGTGTGTGTGTGTGTGTGTGTGTGTGTGTGTGTGTGTGTGTGTGTGTGTGTGTGTGTGTGTGTGTGTGTGTGTGTGTGTGTGTGTGTGTGTGTGTGTGTGTGTGTGTGTGTGTGAGGTCTAATCCTGGCTAATACTCCATTTAATACCAGAGAACTTGGGCGAGCTGGCAGCTCCACTAATGAAGCGAGCAGCAGTCTGTTCTGACGGCTCTCTCTCTCTCTCTCTCTCTCTCTCTCTCTCTCTCTCTCTCTCTCTCTCTCTCTCTCTCACACACACGGACATAAATTATTGAAGTGCCCTTAAAAAAAATAATAAATAATGAAGTCGATTGCAGCATTTTGGATGTGGGCGGGAGGTTAAATTATGCATGAGCTCAATATTTGTACGTGTAATAGGAAGTAAGTGTGGTGGGTTTTAAACCGTGAGGAAATAAATCCCCCCACCCTCCTCCACCCACTGCTATTAGCCAGGGGGGAGAGGTGGGAGTGGGGGGGGGGGACTCTCCAAAGTTGACAGATTTTAGAGTAAGTGCAGAAGAAAACGTAGAGTTATAGTAATATTACATCGACCCCGCAGGTCTTCATGCCGACTTCAGGTTCCTTTATTCTCTCTGACAGTCTGATGTCTGACAGGAGAAGGTGGAGCTGAGATCGTCCTCCGCGCTCCGCAGGCTGGACGGCCGGCCTGAGTGCTGCACGGAGGATTAGGAACTCAACTCAAAGCAAGTCAACTCAAATAAACGTCCCGGAAACCGGCTCAGAAACGATGGAAAACAAAGGTGCTGCAGAACCTGCCTGAGAATCATCATGTTTTAATCCCTTTTCAGCGTCACGTTAACAAAGTGAGCGTTTGTCTGAATTTTAAAAGGTTCATTAGAAGTAGGAAGTGCTAATAGCTAATTCGGCTACTTTTAATGACACCAATTAAAAAAAAAAAATACAGCCAACGTTTCATCATTTATGTGTCAAAACATGAGACTTAATTTCGCGCTTTGGTGTTAATTTCTTCTTCTTCTTTTTTTTACAGTAACTTTACTTCTAATAAGCCGAAAACACGAAAGTGAGCTTTACAAATTTACTGAAATAAAAGAGTTTTTATGTTGTGTCCTAAGATCGGTAAATATTAGTTATCTACATCACACTGCCGTTTAAAACCAGTTAGCGTCGACTCAACTGAGCTGAGCGAGTCCACCAGTTTCACCTGGAAGAGACCAAGTAGTCCAAACAGGGGGTGGGGGGGTGTCCATGTGGACCGGTCCAACTTGGACATGAACATGCAAAAACAGCACGTTTGGTGTATTGATTTGATCATTATAGCCAATTAAACACTTAATATAAAGATACAAACTTATATTTATAAACACAATGCAGGAACACACCCCCCCCCCCTATATACCCCCCCTCCCCCCCTCCACTGAAAGTACAAAGATGATCATCATCTCATTCACAGTAAAAAGAGTTTCACTAAAAACGTTCATATCTCTGTTATTGTTCTCTGCAGTCGTGTTTTTATTTGAATGTGTGTGATCCGCAAAACAAGACTGTAAGTTTACATGTGAATGTGTTAGTTTCTGTCATTAATGCCCTCCCCCTTCCCCCTCCGCCTCCCTCCTCCTCCCATCACCTCCTCCCACCATCTCATCTATAAATAGGCTGAAGTGGAGCGTGAAATGAAAAGCAAGAGTACAGCGTGAAATGGACTAAAAGTTGGGAAAATTGACATATTTATCTCTTTTGTTTTTGAAGAAGGGGGAAATAATGGCACAATTTTTACATATAGCCGTGCAATCTTCACAAACATGTCCGATATTATGCTGAAAAAAAAAAAAAAAAAAAAGCATCACTGTCAGGTCTGTTGTTTTCGGTCTGATATGCAGACGAGAACTACAAGAGGAGGAAAATTACAGGAATTATCCGTTAAAAACAAAACACTGGAATGTTTTACTCGCCCGTCTGGATGTGTTTATATTTTCATTTTCATTTTGTCACCATATTATAATCCGTTATAGACTTAATTTGGTGGTTTCTGAGTGATATCCACCGCAGAAACACAAACACATCGTCGGGGGTCAGTTTAGCAGTTTGATTCTTTATTTTCATCATTGGTGCGAGTGTATATCCAATGTTTTAGTAGTTATTAGCACATCGTTTTGGAAAAATAACAAATATGTTGATCGGTTGACGTAATGTTGGTTAAAAAAATAAAAATAAAATAGAAACCAGGTGTTGTTAGAGTGCTGATAACAATGTAGTAGTAAAAATACAGTAGGTGATTTCAAGGAGATGGGGATGTTACATTTAAATAACTAATAAATATATAATTAGGAAATAATGAATGACATTCATGTAGCTGTTAATCGAAACAAATTTTCTTTATATTTACACGCATTGTTCGCCATTAACACATTATATATGTAAATGTTGGTAATTAAGATTAACGGTAAAAACAATTATTGGATTAAAAATTACTGTTTGCCCAAATAATTAAAAAAAATATATATATTCATAACATCAAGCATAGTATTATTATAGTTTATTTTGGGACACATTGAATAAAAAAATGAAAAGTGAGGATAATTTAAATGAGTTTGACTTTGAGGGGTGACACGTTGCTCTGGATGTGAATAAATGTGCTTGGTAACAAACATTATCCCAAAAATGAGTCGTTACTAGTGCAAAGTGGATTTTGGGGTTAAAGGTCAGCGGGAACAAACCGTTTACTGACTCTGCTCACTTCTGAACAGAGTTTCTTGTTTTATGCATTTTAGACTGAAGGATTTTTTTATTTTTTTTTTCCAAATGTTCTGATTTATCCTCATCTGTCATTCTCTATAAAAATCACTTTGCTGCTTTCAGCCCGGCTCAAATGCACCATGGGAACCCCTCCCCCCCCCCCACACACACACACACAAGGTTAGTAGAGAATTGATCTCAGGCAACATGCATTGTGTTTGTGACTGAGCTCAATAGCATGAAAAAAAAAAAAAAAAAAAAAAAACTGCAACCTCTCACAATATAAAGGTTTATTCTGCAAACCACCCGACTGCACACACACACACACACACACACACACACACACACACACACACACACACACACACACACACACACACACACACACACACACACACACACACACACACACACACACACAGGTGTCCTGGGAGGTGTGTGTGTGTTTGCATGTCAGCGTGTGTGTTTGGACACAATTAAAACGTCCTCTCGACGGTGACTGCCAATGCATCACCCTGATGACAGTGGACAGGCTGTTTGGTTTAGCCGCCGCTGAAATCGAGCTTAATGATGTTGTCCTTCATTGCGGCTGCAGCAGCTGACCTGCCCATCACTGATGCGTGGCAGCTGGCTTTCAATTGGGAGGTGTGTGTGTGTGTGTGTGTGTGTGTGTGTGTGTGTGTGTGTGTGTGTGTGTGTGTGTGTGTGTGTGTGTGTGTGTGTGTGTGTGTGTGTGTGTGGTGTGTGTGTGTGTGTGTGTGTGTGTGTGTGTGTGTGTGTGTGTGTGTGTGTGTGTGTGTGTGTGTGTGTGTGTGTGTGTGTGTGTGTGTGTGTGTGTGTGTGTGTGTGTGTGTGTGTGTGTGTGTGTGTGTGTGTGTGTGTGTGTGTGTGTGTGTGTGCAGGCAGGTCGGACGTGTGAAAATGCCAGCAGTTTTTTTGTTTTTTTTGTGACTGAGATGCATCCAAGCAGATCACGGTGAGTTTGACGAGCAGATGCTGCCGGCGGGGCGATGATGTCAGACATCAGCGGCCAATCAAAAGGCGGCTCAGATACTGTAAAGGTGGTTTACACGTGTCTGTTTGATTGACAGGCCTGTGGTGCAGTCAGGTTACAGCTATCGGTGGGCGGGACGTAGTATCGTCAGGTTTCCGATCAGATCGGTCAGATCCACCGCTGGCTCCTCCCCCATCTCGTCCAAATATGGTCACTTCCTGCTCCAAACCGCTCCGAACTAGCAAAGATGGTGACGGACAGAATCTGAACTGGAGGCTTCATAAATGTGTTTTTGTGATGTCACCGTGAGCTTTGACCTTTTGACCACCAAAATCTAAACAGTTTGTCGTTGACAATCATCTGGGAAAGCCACAGAGACACTCCACGAGGATCCTCTTCCACTGAAGATGTCATTCACCGAGGGAACGGACCGGTAAGTGGGCGGAGCTTTCACACATTTTGATCTGTGAACAGAAATGATGCTGATGAAGCAGTCTGACAGCCGCCAAACTGCTGACTCAATAAGTTGCCTGTCAGCTGACGTGGCCACAGCAGCTCCTGTAAACTACAGGTGTTAAACCGACTGCCAGCTGTTAGCGGAAAGCAGTGAATAGAAAAGTGCTGAGAGGTGCTGCAGCTGTTCACTCTGAAGCATCTCGCTGTAAAGAAAAAAAACAACCTAAAAAAAAAACATGACTTCCAGCAAATTGTTGATAAATGTGAGTGAGTGTAAATGCTTCCTAATGTATAAGTCAGCAATAACTGGCTTTGAATTATTCCTCCTTTCATTACACTAATGGCTCGGCAGACGAACGGCGGCGAAGGACGGAGAGACGAACGAGTTCGAGTCGGAGGAAACAGGAAAAAGGAAATGATTATTTATTTTCCGCAAGGTTTCGGCTACAAGGTGGGAAAAGGGCAAACTCTCATCTGGTGACGTTCATCAACGGGCGGCCGGAAAGGTCACGGCCGTGTCTCTGGACGCCGCACCCGAAGGCCTGTTTACCCCCCCCCTCTTCCCCCCCTCCCCCCTCTTATCCGGCTAGTTTTTTTCGTATCAATCCCGCCTTTGAAAGATTAGCGCTTGGTTTCGGTAACGTATCGGTCCCGTCCTGCCTCACCTGACGTCGTTAATACCTGTCGGAGGCGGCGGCTGCTGTTTCTCTGCACTTAAATCATGTTCTGCCGTTTCAGCAGAAAAATAATCCTCAGAGCACATTTACGTGATGAATCGCTGAGATCATGTGACCGGGGAGTTAAAAAAAAAGTAGGCCAGCGGTTCTGGAAGTACCGAGGTGTGTCACTGCGATCTTGGCAAAAGCTCGACCTGACCTTTGACCTCTGCTGTATAACAGGAAAAAGACCCTCGACGTGCTCCTGATAAAAACACAGAGCAGCGAAACCATCGATTAAATAACAACCTCATTGTTGGGACAAAATACTTCTGGATCCAATTGAAGTGCCATGAAGTGTAATACCACCGACGGCCACCGGGAGTTGTCTCCGCAGACTCCCGTTCAAAACGAGCCAACTTCTCCAATACATCCATCTTAAAAACAATCCCGTCATTAATTAGATATCAGGCCTCAAACAGAGGCATGTTTGGAGGGGGCGTGTCTGTTTGATTGACAGGTCTGTGGTGCAGTCAGGTTTCTTCAAGTCTCTACTTTTAACATTAAAATGTTCCTTCTTTGATAAAGCTTTCTATTCCGGCTGCCTCAGATGACACCAAAAAAAATATTGTAATTACACTTCCCATGATGCATTTCTCTTTATTTTTTATTTTTGCTCTTTATCACTTTTTTGCTTTTTTACAGTTTTGAATCAAAGTATTTTCAGCCGTTGCACCTGCACGACAAAACACTCCTCATTAGCAGCTCTGCAGACGTTTTTTTTCTGCCTCCTGCAGCTCGCTGTTTAAATTTCATTTACTTGGACAAACTTTCCTTTCAAGCTGATGTTCTTTTTCAGATTTAAGTTGAATCCGAGGACAAACCTGATGTCTGTGCAGCGACGTATGAGAGTTAACAACAATTCCAGCGGAGACCTGCCTTTTTATTTTTGTACAGTAAAAACATTTAATTAAAACTTTATTTCTTGGCATCACTAATCTCACTGTGGACACACCCTGCTCTGTTAACGGTGTGTGTTTGTGTGTTAACGCTGTTTGTGTGTGAGCAGCCGACACATAAGGCAAAAAAAAAAAAAAGGTTCTGGAGGGCAAACAATCCCAACATCCCCGAGTCATTCCGACCTCCGTATAAAAAGCCTTTTGTGCCTCCCTGTTTCTGTAGAAAAGCTAATTAAAAAAAGTTAAACTTCGTGTTTGCTCTTGGCACTTCACACAACGCTGATTCTGAATTGGATTTTTTTTTTTTTAAAGATGAAAATATGCCGTCAAGATGTTAAAGGCGGTCGAGGAAGCTTTCTGAAAGTTTGTGTAACGAGTGAATCTGAACGAGGAGGTGGAGTTTTTTTGTTGGAGGATGAGGACCTGGTCTCTGGGCGCGCTCAGTCAGCAGGTGTTTCTCTGTATTTTTAACATGTAGGCCGCTGCACCCATTCAGTCCGATGACGATGCTGTGATTTAGCACCGGGGGGGGGGGGGGGGGTCAGCCTACTTTATCAACGTTCTGCTCGGTCAGCGGATTCAGGCGGTGGCGGCGGAGTCGTGGTTCTTCCTGGCCTCCTTTTTTTTTTTTTCCGTTCCTGCCGCCTCAGCAGTCGGACCGCAGAGCAAAGATGCACTCGAGGAGTCGGCGGGCCGAGGGAACACATTTTCCACTTCCTGTGCTCGTGATTGACAAGCAGCCGCAGCAGGAAAAAAAAAAGAAATGGGCTGAAATGTCGGGCGCAGCGAACCTCAAAATATTTTTCCTTTATGTTTTTTATTTCCTCCCGTGGTCTGTGTCGGTACCTTTGTTCCGGACTCGGCGTTTGTCGGGCGGCAGAGCAGAACTGATGACTACGGCGGGCCAAGAACATCCATCGCTGTTTCTCCCCGGGAGGCGATTTGTTTGTCATGCTGGAGGGTTATTGACAGGAGCAGCTACACACACACACACACACACACACACACACACACACACACACACACACACACACACACACACACACACACACACACACACACACACACACACACACACACACACACACACACACACACACACACACACACACACACACACACACACACACACACACTCAGAGCAGGAACATAACACGGATCATTTCATATTACAGATGAAAAATCTCGCTCCCAGCGGGAAACAGTCACGATGAAACTAATGAAATTTGGTCTGAAATATCCCATTTAGGAGATGAAGCAAACTTCATCATCATCATCGTCATCCTCGGGGCTGAAGGACGCTTCAAAAACATCTCATGAGGTGTCACGCATGGACTCATATTTCACCAGACATCAGTCCGTCCGTTTGACCCGCTGAGTTCCTGATTTATCTGAAACAAACTGAAACTGAAAGTTCGGAGCGGTTTGGAGCAGGAAGTGACCATATTTGGACGAGCTGGGGGAGGAGCCAGCGGTGGATCTGACCGATCTGATTGGAAACCTGATGATACTACGTCCCGCCCACCGATAGCTGTAACCTGACTGCACCACAGGCCTGTCAATCAAACAGACACGCCCCCAAAAACAGGTCTTCTTGAATCTTCTTTTCTAATGAATGAGGGATTATTTTCAGATGGACCTCCAGAAAACTAAGAAGAAGGAGTGACTTTAGCTAACAACACCGAGATAACTGATGGACACATTTTATTCACTTTGGATTTGATGAGAGAAGTTGAATGGGAGTCTATGGAGCCGGAGGCTTTTTGGAGCCGACCTCTAGTGGCACTCGCTGGTATTGCAGCTGGAGACACTTCTGGATCAGAACCATTTTACAGACCTGAAGCTACGAACTCTTTTATATCCAATTTCTGATTAGAAGAATCTGATTTCCGTGACATAAACAATAAACGTAGGTAACGCCCTCTGACCCCGTCACACCTCCGTACTGCCCCTCTGCTGCTTTACCGGATCCTCCTTGTTCCTCCTTGTTCCTCCTCTCTCCTTTAAGTTCTGTTCTGCGGGACGCTGCCGGCCTTCAGCGGAGCCGTGATGATAATGATGATGACACCCACACCGGCAGCTCCTTCAAATCACCGCATCCGTCTCGTGCCTCGCCTCGCCGCTCCGCGAGTCACCGGATTCGTTCTCCTTCGGTTTCCTTTCATGCGAGTCCCTCTTCACCTGCACACTCAGCTCGGATGCAAACGGAGAGAGAGCGGGAAGCGGAGGTAGGCCGGCGAGGAGCGACGGAGAGGGAGATCTCCTTTGAAGCGGGAGCTCGTCAGGAGAGCCATCAGGAGTTTCATCGCCGTCTCCATAACAGCGAGTCGCTGGGGTCCGTTTTACACTTCAGGCGACATCGAGCAACTTGACGGAGGAGGCGAGCGAAACTCAGCGCCGCCGCTCGCTCTGATTTATGTGTTTGCTGAGCAGGAAGCCAGAATGAGGCCTGCCGACGTCGCAGGGGTTTAATCACATTTTTATATCCTCTCTTATTGTGGAGGAGGCGTTTCATTCGGTGTGCTGCTTCCTTCTCAGAAAATAATGTCAGATGCTGAAGTTTCTGTAGATAATAATGATAATTATCAATAATGAGAAGCCAGAGGATGAAAAGCACAACGACCTTTTTTCTTTGGCGCCATCTTCACGTATAAATTCCAAAGATGGCATTCAAACGATGACGGTCGTGTTCCCCAGAGGACGAGCCTCCACTGTTTCTGAAACTGTGCTCAGATGATGGAAAAATATAATTTTACAAATCAAAAATTTCCAAAGGGCTGAGACTTAATTTGATAAATGCTGCGTACTAATTTGGTTCTTTATTGGATCACTTTGCATTGTAATTATTTACAGATGCGTTTTACCGTGTTGGGGAAAAGAAAGGAGCTGGAAGACATCAAAAATTAGAGCATCTTCAGTCCTGTTATAGAAGTTGATAAAAAGGATTCTTAATAAAAATAAAATGATGTGAGAATCTTCTTGAGGCGTCGTTCCTGCTGTTAGTGCACCCCAGAGGACTTACAGCTGATCAGCACCTCTTTCAATCATTCATGAAAATCAAGATATTAAAATATATCAATGGGTATCAATCAAAAATGGTTCATACCAGGACTGGAGTTCCTCAATGAAACTTCCTTCACGAAAATATTTATTAATATAACATTTTAAGAAAAATAAAATTAGACGACACATTATCGTACAAAATCGTATATTTGAGGGGAAAGGATGTTTTTTCTGTCGATAAACTTCCCGAAACGGCCTCACATGGAAAAGTATTCGAAGATGCTACGATTTACCGATGTTCCCCAAACGCCTCGCATGTTATTGGTGGATGCTGGCGAGGTCGAAGGAGTGCAGAGTTAAAAAAAAAAAAGAGTGAAATACGGAGATTTAAAGTAAGATTTACTGAAGTAAACTAACGACTCGGGACCAAATCAGCATCTCAGGACGATTCAACGTTCGTTCTGACGATCTGAAATAAGAAGAAGAATCAGAGATGAAGTTGGAGCAGCAGCGAGGCGACTCGGCGCAGAGATCACTTCCTTCCTGGTGAGCGAATCGATCGCTCCATCTTCAGGTAAATAAACTCAAAACGAGGCTTCGAGTGAACCAAACCAAACTTTTAAATTCGACGACTTTCAGGTCAGTTTTGTTTTTCAGGAACCGTTTCTTCTTCCTCTAAATACACACGATCAGCAACAGCTCCTACCCAGCATGCCTTGCAGCCGTGTGTGTGTATTTCCATCATGGGAACAGAAATCTATAATTTCAAGCTTTATTGATTTTTTTGTTTTTGTTTGTTTGTTTTATGATAAAGTTCAAAAACAATTTTTTTTTAAACGTACAGCTCGTCCTCAAAATATTTCAAACTGTCGTCACGAAAATGTTGATTTTGTAACTTTCTGCTGTCTTGATTTTACAAGTCAATAGTTTTGTCTCTGAAACCTGAGGGGGGAGTTTTGGTTTATGAACATCTGCAGAAGGTGCAAATGTTTTGGTTTTTGGTCTCGTACTGACAGAAAACTCATCAAATCTGACCTTTGACCCCGAGCCCAGCTGTGGAAACTCTCCCTCCCTGTGCTGATGGTGTTTTATTTTTTTAATCTCCACACCCCGATGATATTATCGCTTGTGGAGGCGCGAGGGGGCCGACTCAATCACTTTTAATTACCCGCACAAGCAGACGGCGAGCGTCGACAGGCCTCGTCGCCGTCGCTCCACAACTTGTCAATAAATCCCAACGGTAAAACCTCACGCCACTTCTTCTTTTTCTATCTTCTTCCAGAGAACGTTCTCGCCGCCAGCAGATAACACGAAGGCGTCGTTCCTGCTGTTAGAAAACACGTTGCACCCCAGAGGACTTACAGCTGATCAGCACCTCTACACACACACACACACACACACACACACACACACACACACACACACACACACACACACACACACACACACACACACACACACACACACACACACACACACGCGCGACTCCTCCTGTCGTCTCCATCTTCTGGAGGGCTGTAATGGAGGGGAGGCCCAGGTGACTGGAGCTGTTTTCTCCCTCCCAGCCCGTCGCCTGCTAATTAGACTGAAGAGTTATTAATTAAATTACGGGCGGCCCGACGTGCCGATTGGCCGTCGCAGGATTTTAACTCTCGGCAGACATCGCACTTTATCTGGCACGTCGACAAACTCGACAAAATGGAACTTCAACAAAGCGTACCGTGTGTTTTATGTGCGTTTAATGTGTGTAATTGGGAGTGTTGTCACGTGACTTCACCTGCAGCAGCTTCCTGAAATGTTGAAGTGGCCGTTGTTGAGCGTTGACCTTTGAATGTGTTGCTGCAGGCGGTTAGAGCCGGACGGAGGGAGTGTGTGTGTGTGTGTGTGTGTGTGTGTGTGTGTGTGTGTGTGTGTGTGTGTGTGTGTGTGTGTGTGTGTGTGTGTGTGTGTGTGTGTGTTTTCACGGTGTGGTTGTGTTTGAAGTCAATGTGACGTGAAGTCAGATCACGTAGAGACGTCGGTCTCGGTAGCAGCGCGGCGGTCCGACACGCCGATCAGCCGTGACGTTAAACCCGCCGACGGGTGCAGCGTTCGGTTTGATGCTCAACACCTGAAATAAATCCTCCACTCATAACAGTCGTAATGTTTTCAATCTGACTGAGAGGTGTGGATTTATTTTAATGGTCCTTTTTCGAGGCTTTTATTTGTGATGCCGAGAGGTGTTCCTGATATTTTGACACCTCGAGGTAAAACCTGGATTATTGCTGGACTGTTGTGTTACACTTAAAGCTTCGCAGACACGTTAAAACATGAAACAAAATCGATTCAAAACACAGACTGGATAGAAAAGTGTTCGTAGCTTCAGGTCTGTAAAATGGTTCTGATCCAGAAGTGTCTTCAGCTGCAATACCAGCGAGTGCCACTAGAGGTCGGCTCCAAAAAGCCTCCGGCTCCATAGACTCCCATTCAACTTCTCTCATCAAATCCAAAGTGAATAAAATGTGTCCATCAGTTATCTCGGTGTTGTTAGCTAAAGTCACTCCTTCTTCTTAGTTTTCTGGAGGTCCATCTGAAAATAATCCCTCATTCATTAGAAAAGAAGATTCAAGAAGACCTGTTTTTGGGGGCGTGTCTGTTTGATTGACAGGCCTGTGGTGCAGTCAGGTTACAGCTATCGGTGGGCGGGATGTCAGGCTGACTCCTCCCCCATCTCGTCCAAATATGGTCACTTCCTGCTCCGAACCGCTCCGAACTAGCAAAGATGGCGACGGACAGAATCTGAACTGGAGGATTCGTAACGTTCACAAACGTTTTTTGTTATTTGAAGGCGTCAACGCTACTTCAAGGACACATAACGAAAAACACGTCAGACTGGACAACGAAACAAGAACGTAAACCAGCGGACGTACAAGCAGAAATGATTTTGAAGAGAAAACAAACTGTGAATTTCTGGCTGCAAACATTTCCGCTTCAACTTCAACAAACTGTCGTCGCTGCAGCGAGCACTAACTGTATTATGACAGCAGAACCGTTTGGTTTATTTTTTGCTCATTTACTGCAGGAATAAAACCGCAGCAGCGCCGAGCACTTCCTGCTGTGCAGCTTTCTGTCGGTCCGCACGGCGCCGAGCTCCCTCAGCGTTTCCACCGATAATTACCGCGCCATCGTCTTCCGGCACGACTTCGGGGCGCAAACACTATTTTTGAATCTCCTGTTGTCATTTCTTAGAGATCTATATTTACGGTCGGTGAGGAAACAGACCGACTGCTAACCTACAGATGTTTAAGATGTTTCCGACGGTAAATACTTTCACGCTATTTTGCGCGCTGACACGTTAAAATTGATTCTGTGAAACTACGTACGAGTTAAATCAGTCGCGATCCATTGTTCTCTAAGTTTAATAAATACAAAAATAAAAAGATTAGAACTGAAATATTTCTGTGAAGTCTCTGCATTGTTTATTTCATTTAGCCGTAGTTGGATAAAATTGTAATGTCCATTTTTTTGGGCTTCTGCTATGAGTCCATTTAAAAGAAAGAAAGGGGGGGAAGTGTGATGCGATGCGTTCAGGTGCATCTGAGCTGGAGAAACACAACAAGTCAGAGAACTCAGCCAAAACATAAAGACATCAGGTATTTGGAAACCATCCCAGTTGCTGCGATTTTTAGAGACGAAAAACACCTGCCTGGATTTGCTCCCACTCTTTCTCACCCCCCCCCTCCCCTCCCCCTCCTCCCCCGTCCTCAGCCTGTATTTGTTTCACACATTTCAAAGTAATAAAAAGAATCATCACAAGGTTAAATGGCTCTGAAGCAGAAGGAACGAGTGAGTCTGATGTTTCAGAGGGAACTTTGCTTTCATTTGATTGGAGACTGTTTTTATTTTTCCGTGTCCATCAAATCACCCCCCCCTCCCCATTGGATGGAGTGTCAGAGCAGAGGAGGTGGTAGTGTGTGTGTGTGTGTGTGTGTGTGTGTGTGTGTGTGTGTGTGTGTGTGTGTGTGTGTGTGTGTGTGTGTGTGTGTGTGTGTGTGTGTGTGTGTGTGTGTATGTGTGTGTGTGTGTGTGTGTGTGTGTGTGTGTGTGTGTGTGTGTGTGTATGTATATGTGTGTGTGTGTGTGTGTGTGTGTGTGTATGTGTATATATATGTGTGTGTGTGTGTGTGTGTGTGTGTATGTGTGTGTGTGTGTGTGTGTGTGTGTGTGTGTGTGTGTGTGTGTGTGTGTGTGTGTGTGTGTGTGTGTGTGTGTGTGTGTGTGTGTGTGTGTGTGTGTGTGTGTGTGTGTGTGGGGGGGGGGTGTTGACCTCACCACCTCCTCCATGGAAGGATTTTCTTTCTTTTTTCCGACTCTTTCATCACCTGGCTTGTAATTAGCCGGAGCTGAGATTTTTTTTTTCCTTTTGTCGCCTCACTGGAAGGTGGATAAGAGTCCTTTGTGCCTCCTCACACCTTTTTATTTTTTTATTTCCTTTTAACAAGCCTTTTCTTTTTTTTTTTTTTTTCTCAGAGAAGTAACTCCAAGCCGCCGTCGTCTCAGAAGGAGGCCGATAACCAAGAGGGAGTTTCTACTTCTCTTTTTTTTTACTGCCGTCTTTATCTCCCAGGACACAATTAGCTGGTCTATCGCTCATCGCCATGCTTGCTATTTTTTTTAAATTTTTTATCCCCACTCTTCTTTCTTTTTTTTTTTTTGCATTTAAAAGCCGCCATCCTTTGTCGCGGCTCACTCTCAAAAAGTTAAAAGCAGTGTTGGTCTGCGGTGGAGAGAAACACGACTGTGTGCGAGGAGATAAAATGGTCTCCGGCTGCTCTGTTCAAAACAGACGCAGCGGCATCCCCAATTTATCCGTTTAAATAACATGTCACAGAAGCACAAAGACAAAAGTTTCTTCCTTCATTAGAATTTTTGAAGTTTTAAGCCTCCTTTTTTTAAATGTTCTCTTCAGACGTTTCTTCACCTGAAGCTCTGTGTAAAAAAAAATCCTGTGTTGTCGTGTTTTTGGGGGATTTTCACATTATTTGAGGTCCATTAAATAAAGCTCCCAGATTCTTTGATTGATTGATTTTTTCCTGATTAACCCGACTAACTGGAGGATCTGCCAGACGGTCGCTGGATTCCCTCGGTAGGAAACGGGATGTACGTTCGAGGCCGGACGTTTCTGATGTTCCTGAAACGGCACATTGACTGTTATCTCACGACATCTCGTCACATTTGATGACTTTTCCTGCTAATTTGTGGACTAAGTATGTCGTTTAAAGCTCCTCCGGCTTTCTCTCATCTTCACGGTCGATGAATATTTATGTTTATTCGATTGAAGCCTCGGGTATTTACTTAAATCCACAGTCAAAGCATCAGTAAACAACATATTTGAAGAAAGAGGACCTTTATATCGTCGTTTATAAAACTCCTCTTCGTGAAAGGAATATTACATCTGAGAGGAATATGTGACCCTCTGGGATTCACAGTCAATTTGAAGGTGAGATTGGATTTGAGTGTTTTCAATCACTGGGATGATAATCAGGTACAACTGGGACTCTTGTATTTAAAGACCAGGGACGTATTGAATATCGTATTACGGTACGGAAGAGGAAAGATTTCTGAGCACTTTAGAAAAAGAGTCATTGAAATCGTTACTGGGGTGTTTTTTGTGATTGTTGGGATGAAAAATGTTTGATTTTAAGGCAGCTTTTATTAAAAAATTGCAATATAACTTGCAGTTTGAAATGATTTGTTCTTGGGGGGGGGGGGGGGTGAAATTTGCTAAAATTGCAAGTCAATGAAAACCTTTTTTTGTTTTTAAACAACTACCACCTGATAGAGTCACATGTAATACATTCCTGTGAAAATAATCCTGCTGCACTTCAAATATTTGACTTTAACATTCCCATCATGAGAACACATTTCCCACAAACACCGTCACTTCCTGTTGTTCCGATATTTACGGTTAGCTGGCAGCAGTTTAGTGATTGTAAACGATGAAGGTTTTATTAATAAAGGAAGTTCTGTTTGTAAAGGTGATTCAAATCTTTTACAAGATTCGGTTTTTAATACGAGGTCATTCCTCAAACGCATCTATTGCTAATCTGGATCTTTGTTTTGATTGTGTCACATTGTTTGTTTGTTTGTTTGTTTGTTTGTGTCTCTGCGCTGCAGCTCGTATGTTTCCTAAGTTTAATATTTGCTGCGAGCCGGAGATCTGAAGACGAGATCTTTCGATAGAAGAGCGACGTGAGCGATCTTTGACATCTTCGCTGTTTATTCCGGCTTTTCTTTAACGATGTAAACAAACACGCGCGACGTCGCTTCATCTGCAGCCAGATAGCAAAACGGCAATTAAAAAAATACAAAATGAAACGAGGCCGTGCAGTCGAAACCGCGTCAGACAACATGACGAGGAGGCCGGTGTGTGTGTGTGTGTGTGTGTGTGTGTGTGTGTGTGTGTGTGTGTGTGTGTGTGTGTGTGTGTGTGTGGCCGTGTGTGTGTGTGTGTGTGTGTGTGTGTGTGGCCGTGTGTGTATCGGGAAACACCAATAATGAATGAAGCCGTCAGCTCAGCGATCAGTAAATGAAACAAACTGTAAAAACAGTTTTCTTTAAGTCGGTCTTAACGAGCTGGTTTCGTTCATCTGTGGCTCGTTTGAGATGCTTTTAAATGTGAAGCTCTTCCAGATCAATGTTCACCATAATCATGATATCTGGGGTTTCACAGCATTCCCTGAGCTTCTTTTTCATCATTTGATGGTGATTTATAACCGGCTTAAAAAAAAAAAAAAAAAGCAGCATGCAGTCCAGGAAGAGAAAATGTCCTCGGTCAAATGTTGGTCGTATTCACCACGTCCACTGAGGAGAGTCCGTGTGAACGGCGCCCTCTTGTGGTGTTCACGAGCTGCGTTACGTGACTTCCCCGTTAGCTCGATGAATCGTTAGCCTCTGTGGCTTCTGGACGCCCGTCCACCCACGTTGACGTTGCCTAGCAACAGTGTTGTTTTTACGCATACGGTGGCACGCGACTTCCAGCACCTTAAACATTTCAGGCGAAAAATGTCTCTTCTGTGCTTCTGTTCCCGATGTTTGGTCTTGCAATTTCTTTTTGTATTCTCTTCATTCGCATTTTAAGGCGTTATACTTTCCTTCCTTCGTCTTCCATGTTTTTACTGACTGTTATAAAGGTTGTTGCATTCGTCTTTTATCCAACACAAGTTCTTTTTGTCTGGATTTGAGTGCAGCGATCTGCTTTATTCAGACTTCTTCCGCCTTTAAAACACAAAACGTGTAAATAAAAAAAAAGATGCATTTAATTAAATAGAAACAGGATTTGACGTGTTTCGCGCCGGTTTAAAGAGTCCTTTGTTTCTAAAGTGATTACCGAGCAGCTGTCACTCTTCCATTAACGCTCAAGTTTTTTTCGACCTGTTGATTTTCTCTTATTCAAACTCTGCAGCTCCGACGTTACTGATGAGGTTTTGCAGCAGTTTCTGAAAAGCAGCATTTACAATGCAGAGTGGTGAGGTGACATTGATTTTGATTTATTTTTAAAGACGATCCATATCCATGTGCAATGAAAACAGCACTCGGGCCATTTTCCCGTCTCAGATGCGGTCTATTGAGAACATGTTTTTATAAAAGTATGCAAAACACAGCACGAGGACCCTCCGCAGAATTATTGTATGTTCAAAGAACCCTGAACAAGTCTCCCGTCTGGCTCTGAAAGAGATTCAACAAAGTCTGACAACCTCGTCATCATTAGTCACGCTCTCCAAAACCACTCCGTGCTTTTCACGCTTCGACGGCGCCTTCGTCTGATTGTGGATTTCCTTGTTAAAAGTTCGGTCGAAAGAGACGTTGCTGTTTTCTAATCCGGCTCTCCGGTGGTCCGACGGGAATATCTGATGATAGCAGAGCAGGTCGTACATGGGGGGAGGTGGTGGGGTGGTGGGGTGGTGGGTGGTGGGGTCCCCTCTTACATTTAATGAAGGAGAAACTGACATTTCAAATCATGCGTCACACGGGACTCGTTGAAGCTCCGAGTCGGGAGTTTTTTAAGCTTTTCTTCTGCTCAGTTTGAAAATCGACCGGAGCTCCGAGGTCAATAATTATCTGTTTACTGTGAACTGACCGCAGAAACGTAACTTTCTGTATTTGTGATGCTTCCAGAACAGTTACTGGGTCGACCGCTGAGGATGTTCGTGATCCCCAGAGGATGAATCTTTATTACCAAGTAAATAATAGGTCAAGTTTTGTCTGAAGCGCTTGAAATGCTTTCTCAATCCAACCTGATTCAAACTCAGCTTTTCAAAGCAATTATTCACGTTGAGGAAAACAAATTCAATACAAATTCAGTTTCTAGTGACATATTTAGGAAATCCTTCTTTTCATTCATAATAATAAAAAAACGAATTCTCAGTATAATAAATTCTTTTTGACCCCAAAGTTCAGTTTTTAAAGTATTTACTTTTCTGACCGTACAGGAACAAAATGTCGCCTCCCTCCGGGCCCGACCGCGGTCTGACTTACAGCAGGTGCATTGTGGGTTTGATTCGACAGAGAGGCAGGTTGTTATTGTTGTGCAGTGTAAAACAAAAATAAAAAATAAAAATCAAACCAGCAGAGTTACAACAGCCTGAGGGCGTCACACCCGATGGAAAAGTGTGGATGGAAAAGTTTTTTTATTTTTGCCAGGCGGCAGCGGTGTGTGATTGATTTCTGGAAAGTCAAAAGGAGGAGGAGGAGGAGGAGGAGGAGGAGGAAGGGGGAGGGGAAGGGCAGCTTTCTCCTCCAAATACTGACAAGAATCCAGTAAAATATGTTTTGTCAAAATCCAGACTTTCTATTTCACGCCACGCAGATGATCCTCGTCAGTTCGTTAGGATGTGAATGGATCATGTGACCGGCGTTCAGGTGAACCCATCACAGGACCGAACCGCACAACAACAACAACAACTCCTCCGCTCACGTAAACGACACGCTGATGGAAGTTATATGGAGGCAGTTATCATTAACGCCGACGTCCGAGGGGATAAATATTCACGCCACAGAAACGATTCTCGGTAAATGATGAAAACAAATAATGATTGAAAATGTCCTGACTGAGCGAGTGATCAATGGAGTGGCTTCAGAGAGGCAGGTTGGGCATCCGCATTCCTGCCGGCTAATCGGCTCGTCGTCCACCGAGGGACACGATTTCAAAATATCAATAAAAAAAAAGGGAAAAGGAAACGGAGCATTAATCCAACGCAAATATGGCTGAAATATGACAAGGCATAAAAACGGGACCGTAAATGTCAGCGGTATCTCTACAGGGTGGACGGAACAGCAGGCCGGCTCTCACATATATATAGATATAAATATAAATATACATATCTATTTACATAAATAGATATAAATAGATATATAAATATATATAGCCGGTGAGACACGTCGTGTTTTATTGCACACACACGTTTGCAATTACACAAAGGTCAGAGTTTTGTTTTAGTTTTTTGGAGCCAGACCAAAGTGACCATATTTGGACAAGCTGGGGAGACACGCCCCCAAACGGCTCAGACGACGTCGTCGTCTCGGTGAAATCTAAAACCGTAGATTTTCGTGCTCTTACTCGTCATTTCATCACTGGATGGTAAATTAGACCAGATGAGGGGGGGAGCCGAGCATCCTGGGAGAACACGGCCAGCGTTTTGCCAATCTGTTGCCGTGGTGACGGCTGGGTCGGCTACGATTCCCACCCGTCTCTCTCTCTCTCTGTGTGTGTGTGTGTGTGTGTGTGTGTGTGTGTGTGTGTGTGTGTGTGTGTGTGTGTGTGTGTGTGTGAATACTTGCTGTGTTCATTACGTCTGACGGCATAAATGAGCTGGTTTTTGTTGTTGTTGTTTCTTCTGCTTCTCTGTCGCTGCTCGTCCACGAAGGCCGATTCCTCCTCTCCTCCTCCTCCTCCTCCTCCTCCTCCACCACCTCACTGACGGTTAGAGCTTAGAGTCTATTCACCAGAGAGATGAAGCAACAGCTTTCCACTGCCCCCCCCCACTCCTCCATCCCTCCTCTCTAAAACCCCACAGACACATTAATCCTTCGCTCAGGCTCAGTTTACAGACACAATAGGCCTCAAAGAATTGGACTTGAGATAATTGTGTTGCTATCCCATTTCATCTGGAATGGAATCGGGTGGTGCTCGCCACAAAGCTCCGGGTGCCCCGCCTCGACACACACACACACACACACACACACACACACACACACACACACACACACACACACACACACACAGATGGAGTAGGTTTTGGCGAGTGCACCGCCGGTAATTATTTCCCTCTTTATTCACAATCATCATCATGAAAATTCACCACCGCCGGGCTCTGGTCGACGCTCCCGGTGTGTACTTTTTTTTTTTGTGTGTGTTGTCATGACGATATTGTGGCAATATGGTGCCCGCCCCGGCGCCCGCGTTGTTTTGCGCGGGACTGCGGGTAATTAACGGCCGTGCCAATATGGCCGAACACCTGCTGTGGCACGAGCCCCCGGCGGTCATCTGGGTTTGGCAACCCCCCCCCCCCCCACCACCTCCTTCGACCTGTCGACAAACACCGGGAGGGAAACATCGTTGAAGACGGAGGACGTCGGCGTTGGAACGGCGAACAGGTGGAAACCGTCAGGTGGAGCGGACCGAGGTCTCCACGGTCGCCGTCACCGCCGGGAGAAACTCCGTCTTTAAGGAACGAAAGAGCCAAAAGTTTGTGGACAGACGACATGTTCGGCCACGAGACCTCATCTGACACCAAAGACAGCGTTTCTGCATGAAGCTGTAATCCGCTGCAGCGACTCGACGCATGAAACATCCTCAGACGACAAGAGTTGCACACTTTTCTCCTCATTTTCTTTCAGCACCAGTTCTTCCAGCTTCTCTTTGCACATTTTCCGCCCCACATTTTTTTGTATTTATTCCTCTAGATTTACGCCCGCGAACATTCAGATTTTTTTTTAAGCGTCGCCTGCTGTCATGGCAACGGCTTTGCGTCTTCACTTTAGATGGTACACGGGTTTAGAAAACCCTCCATCGGTGGATTTCTTTGCTCTCCGTCTCTCACGAAGCCCGACGTGTTGCATTTCGTGAGCTATCACAATCA
Source organism: Brachyistius frenatus (assembly GCF_029030835.1). Lineage (NCBI taxonomy): Eukaryota > Metazoa > Chordata > Actinopteri > Embiotocidae > Brachyistius > Brachyistius frenatus. The sequence continues at coordinate 1,106,924 of NW_027210688.1, forward strand.
ACACAACAGAAACTTTTAATAATTGCTGAAGAAGTGCAGCGAAGTGCAGCGAAGCGCTCACGCAGCTGAACATGCAGAGTTCTTCCTCCCTGCCTACACGCTTCACCCTTTGTCCCGTTATCTTTTGTTCTGCGTTTGATCCGCTGATTACATAATCACCGTTGTATAATCGTCTTTTTATAAAACTGACCTGCGTAATCAGGCCGTCTTTTGATGCGCTTCCTGTCAGACCTCCTGAACGGGAAAAAAAAAAAAAAAGCATTATGTAACTCGAACTGCTATTTACTGCCACGGGTCAACCGAGTTTCATAGTGATTTTAGGCTTCATTATTTAACAGCTTCTGTTAAATAACAAACCAGGAAGGGAATTGTATTTCATTTGACTTCAACATGTGTCGTAAAATTATTTACACAAAGTCTGTTAAATCAATTCAATCAAAATAAAAAATTCCAAAACATTTGATAATTTGCTGCTTTTCTCTGAATTTTTGGACGTTAAATTCAATAAAACGTCATTTCAGAAAAAATGACATCTGAGAAAGAAAATACTTCACATAATACTTCACACGGCAGCGTTGATTTAATGAGATGAATATACTGCTGGACGATCAGAGTCATCAACAGCATATTTCATCAATCAATAATCCGACCAAGTATCGTGAAACAGTCAGTCAGGATCCTCTCCTGCAGCCGTAGGGAGATTTTTAAGTTGTTGTTTTTTTTTATCATGTTGAAGCGGAGATAAAAAGCTTCTCGTTGTTTTGAACTGCCACTAAATGACTTTCTTGAAACCGGAGTGGGTTTGGTTGCATACACGAGTTACATCCATGGAGGATAAAAAAAAAAATAAAAATAAAATAACAAGCCCCTCCATTTAATTTTCTCTTGCTCCTGCTTCTCCTTTATTTACTCGGACCACCTGCAGGCTGCTGAGTTCCCTCTGCGTTGGTTTTTATTTTCAGCTGCTGCTCGCTCGTTTTCTCTCCAACTGTTCGTTCGCTCAGGAACTGACTCACTCTTATTGTCTGCACGCCGCGTGTCAGCCGGCGAGAGGCGTTAGCCGGCCCGGTAACCATCCTCCTTTTATTCAGCATCAGGTAATCAGTTTATTTACAAACAATACACCTGCAGTCGGTTATCAACCAGCTCACTATTAACAGCCACCATCAGAGTGAGGGGAGGTCGTCCGAGGTAGGGGATTATGTGTATTGGCTGCATTATCATACGGTTTGCAGCCAGTTAAAGGAAGTGAGACTCACTGCTGGATACTAACATTTAAAACATATTTGAGTTTAGGGATGTAAAGATTTTTTTGTTGCAAAAAACTTGATGAGGATCCTTTGTGATTGGCTAAAACAGCGCAGCATATTTTTTAAATAGCTTTTAATGGGAGTGACATTGTTTTTTTTTAACACCAGCAGCGCAACGAGGTGCCCTGTGTGTTTTTTTCTCGTACGAAACTCCTTCTTGAACTGGGCTCCCTCAAACTTCAGCTCTGGAACCAAACGATGGTCCTCCCTGAGATGTTTCCTCACTCGGGTCGGTCCTCTCTCCCTACGAGCTTCGGTCTTTCTTTCATTCAGAGGGACTCAACTCGACAAACTATCTGTGAAATCAGCTACTTTCAACAGAGAAATTAACCATTACTTCCACTGATAACTGGTATCATAGCAACCAAAGCATCTCAACCAATCATCATCCATCAGTGATGTCATTGTTGGTTTGTGAACATTATGAATCCTCCAGTTCAGATTCTGTCCGTCACCATCTTTGCTAGTTCGGAGCGGTTTGGAGCAGGAAGTGACCATATTTGGACGAGCTGGGGGAGGAGCCAGCGGTGGATCTGACTCGATCTGATTGGAAACCTGACGATACTACGTCCCGCCCACCGATAGCTGTAATCTGACTGCACCACGGGCCTGTCAATCAAACAGACACGCCCCCAAAAACAGGTCTTCTTGAATCTTCTTTTCTAATGAATGAGGGATTATTTTCAGATGGACCTCCAGAAAACTAATAAGAAGGAGTGACTTTAGCTAACAACACCGAGATAACTGATGGACACATTTTATTCACTTTGGATTTGATGAGAGAAGTTGAATGGGAGTCTATGGAGCCGGAGGCTTTTTGGAGCCGACCTCTAGTGGCACTCGCTGGTATTGCAGTTTAGTTTTCTTTATTTCTTATATTTTCTATATTGTAGAACAAAACTAAAAGACATCAAAACTATGAAATAAAAAATGGAAATAACTTTCTGCTTTGATGCCATTGAGGTGACCGTTGGGGCCGGCGTTTCATACCATCGTCGGTACATTAACCGGCTCTTAATGGTTTCCAGGTAACAGGTGAGTCTTGTCAGAAGTGACCTGGCGTCGAGGTCGTGTCGCTCCACAGCAAACGGCTCCATTCAACTACTGAAGCAGTCCATAATATGAGAAGAAGAGAAACAACAGTCCAGAAGGTCAGTCAATCAGGAATATTTCAGCTACAACAAACCATCAGACTCTGTGAAGAGTTCATCAGAAACCAACAGTTAACATAAATCGAAGATTTATTCAAACAAAACATGTTTAATACAGATCACTAAAAACCTGGTGATGTCAAGCAAACACTGGAGTCATGGAAACGTGACTTCACTTTGGATTCGGTGTCAGTTTGAGGGAAGTTTACTTTCATTTTCTCAGCAGTAAATTAAGTTTTGGTTTTGGTTCCTAATCTCTGCAACGTTAATATCTGTTTGTATATATAACTTAGTTTACAGGTGGGTTGAAGGACACTCGATTTATTCTCCTGTTTCTAAAAGGTGTGTATAACAGTGCTGTACATTATATTAATCATATACCCTGGAGGAAAAGAAATACAAAAATAATTCTCCTATTTCAGTTCAGATTAGTTCTCTTCCTAATTTTCTTTTCTCTCTCTTCATCTCCTCCTCCTCCTCCTCAGACCTCGGTGTCCCCGTCAGGTCCTCCCCCCTCCGTCCTGTAGGGGTCACTGTGGCTCTTCGTCAGCCGCGGCCCCCCTCGGTGCGACTGCAGCCCCCAGTAGTGAAACGCCTCCCAGGCATCATTTTCTTGGTCAAAGTATAAAAATGTTTTTTGTGCATAATGGAAGCTGGAGAATATTAACGGGGCAAATATCTGATTTCATGCAAAATAAAATATCTGATGTACAGAAAGGAATATTAAACATGTCTCCTGGTATTGTAGTTTTTGTAGAGCCACTCGGCACTTAAACAAAAAACAAAAAAAGGGCCTCTCGCTCACAGGAGAGGGAGGAGAGCAGCTGCAGGGCCTCCTCTTGCTTTAACATGTTCCAATGCAGCGCTGTGGTAAAGGGTCAGTCCGCCCAAATCACCAAAGAAATCAACTCATCCATCCCCGCAGGGAGGTTTGGACGAGCGTCTGAGGAGAGGGAAGGTTTATTCTACCTGGATTCTCCTCTGAGAGTTTCAGCTGTGGATTCCAAGCCCAGTTTTTTTTTTTTTTTTTTTTTTTAAAGGCAAGAACCGACGTGTTCTATCATTTCAGAGAACTGACCTTTAAAGGATTATCATTATCGTTAAGATTTATCCACGAGACACCCGGCAGATCTACTTGGAGCGCTGCCATGCTGCATTTTTCTTATTTTCCAGTCGGCCTGTCGAATACCACAAACATCAAAATCACAGCACAGACTTTGTGTTCGTAAATCAACACCAACACCACCCGAGGGCTCGTTTAACGGACACAAACTTCTTGTAATTTAAAGGCTGCCAGTAAAAGCTCCTCCTCTCCTCACAGTTTAACGGGATATTACAGGCGTTTGGATCAAAGGAAAAAACACGTGAGATGGACTCGCAGATTTAACGAGATATTTGAAACTATTTACAGTGAATAGTTAAAGTTAGATGCGGTTAAAAGGCGCAGCAGCAGATAGCAGAGGAGTTGTTTAAACGCTGCACCTGCGTGAATGTGATTGGCTGCTGTTGGTCACCTGGCAGCCAATGAATGAATGCTAAAAGCGCGCTGCTATCACTGCTATCGGTTTGTGGCCCAGCGACTGTATAAAAAAGTGGATGAAATCTCCGGGTCTGTGAAATGAAGCTGATGCTGAAGTACTTTAAGTTGCAATACCAGTAACAGCCACCAGGGGCTCCGATAGACTCCCGTTCAAAAAGCATCAAGTTCCCTCCTGAAATACAAAGTCAGTAAACGTTCTCCACAAGTCATCACAGTGTCATTAGATAAAGTCCCTCCTTCTCATCAGTGTTAAGTAGATATTAGCCCTTAAACAGAGCTACGTTTGGGGGCGTTTCCAGTATATGTGGGCGGGGCATCATGTCAGGTTCTCAGTGAGACCCGCCCCCCCTCGTTCCTCCCCAGTTCGTCCAAATATGGTCACTTCTGGCTACAAAAAAAGTTTGACTGACAGTTTAAACACAGCAGAGTTCAGCTTATTAGTTCAATGAACAGATTCTGAGGACCATAATACAAAATCACCTCTCTACTTCAGGACACATCGTCCTGCAGGTCGACGTCTCTGTGACCTCTCAGCAACACGACCAATCAGAGAGCAGCGTCTGATCTCCAGTATCCGGATTTCACTACAAACTCGGCATTAAGTGAATCTCGTCAGGAAATAATTTACAGGAGAACATGTTTAATAACTGGAAACTAAACTCAGAGAAACATTGATGTTAATTTTAAGGACTCGTTGTTGTAAAAGCAAAAAAATAAATCAACTACTGAATGATTTCTGAAACTCACATCTGCAGCTCGGATCATATGACCTGCCGGAGAAAAACAAACATCCGCTCACGTTCCCGGTTTAAGTGCTGCATGCGAGGGTCCTAATGCACAACAACAAATAATAAAGCATTAGCGCTAATGATGCTAACAACACAGAGCTCATTAAAAACCTGATGTCGGTGTCCTGCAGATGAAAGAGAGCCGAGAGAAAAGTAACGCACACGCAAAACGGAAGATATTTATGGATTCGGAGGATGACAAAAAACAAAAAACCTCTTTTGTCTGATGACACACACACACACACACACACACACACACACACACACACACACACACACACACACACACACACACACACACACACACCTTCATTAGCAGCCTGTGTTCTCCTGCTTTTGTCTATATTCAGGTCCAGCAGCATCTGTAATATATATTCTACTGATCCAGCAGCTGTGGACTCGCTCCTATATGAAGAACATGTCGGCTGCTTCGGCTGTCAGACGTTAATGAGACGGCGTTCACATCAGACTAAATCCCTCGTTCCTCCCTAGAAGTTGATATTTATTTCAGACTCTGTCTGAGGGTTCGTTTGTACTTCGGAGAAACCTGCATGTTTTTTTGTTCCTTGTTTTTTTTACCCGTTGCTTGCTTAGCGAAGCGAAACCTCTGCAGACAGCCGTTCACACACACACACACACACACACACACACACACACACACACACACACACACACACACACACACACACACACACACACACACACACACACACACACACACACACACACACACGTGAAGTAAATCTGTACTCATGGATCAGCGGCCTCAGTTTCACACCGAGCTCCCTCCTCCCAGCGCGAGCTCACAGGTAGATGAGGCGAACAAAATAAATGACTCCGTAAATAAAAAAAACACAAAGACATTTTTCTTCTCGGGGAAGTTGACTTTCATCTTTCTTAGAAACTTCCTGATACCAGTTAGTCCGTTAGAAACTCAGCAGCCATCGTTCATGAGGCTGTTGACGGGAACTCGGCTGTTTGTTTGGTGTTTTTTTTATTTTAGGCACAAGATGGACTTGGTGTTTCAGGAGGATCGATTTTTTTACGGGTAAAATAACTTCTTGAAAGAGGAAAGGGTTGTTGTTGGTTGCAGAAACTCGTGTTTTGAGTTTGACAGCTTGTTGACCCCTCCAAGAACCCCGAACTCCTCCCTCTGAGATTTAGGCCTCGTTCAGACTGCAGTCCAAAATCCCTTTCTTGTCATATCCAGAATTATTTTTGAAAAAACAACATAAAATGTGATTTAAAGGAGGTTTGAAACGTGATTCGTCTCAGATTCGATTTCTTGCGTCGCGACACACGATGATGACATCATGTTCAGAGACACAAGAGTGAGCAGAATCTACGCTAACCGCTAGCAGCGCTATCAGAGAGGAGCTCACAACGACAATCGACCTTCACACTGACCTTTTTTATTTTTGCATGTTTTATGCACTGCAGCATGTCCCTGTGTGTGTGTGTGTGTGTGTGTGTGTGTGTGTGTGTGTGTGTGTGTGTGTGTGTGTGTGTGTGTGTGTGTGTGTGTGTGTGTGTGTGTGTAACAAAAGGACTGTACACATGTTGTGCAGCTGCTTATGTAGGTGATGACCAACTTAAAATACCGCTGACTCAACACAGCGATGCACCGGCGAAGCAGCTCATTTAAAGAGCAACACACCGACGGCTGCTCGAGTACGTTCGCTTTTTAAACGACAGACAGCCGAGTTGTCGCTTTGTGTCGCGTCTTTTTCTCCTCAGAGGACAGTCCCAGTTTCTTACTGTCTTTTTAATAAATCCTTTGGTGACCTGCCGTCATTAACGATTAATGTCACAGTTACAACACATCACATCACAGTGAGGAAAAAACATACAAAATGTAATTCAGACTGGAGGAAAAAAAAAAAAAGAAGCCATTTAGTATTTTAGAATTTAGAAAAGTGCTAATTAAGTTGAATGTTTGTGTTTTAGTTCAACAGTTAGTTTAGACATCATTTTACAATCCCACATCTTGTTCTTTCAGTTCCCCCACTGCTGACTTAAAATGGAACTAAACCTACTCAAAGGCTGTCTACAGTTAAAAATAACAGATTCACACGTCCACCTTCCTCATCATCTACCTCCCTCCTCCTCCTGAGACTGCATTGCATTGTGGGTAAAGACGATGATGCGTCCTCCTGAGGCCGAGCCGCCTGCTCGAGTCCCCGATCACGTGTTAACGCTAATTTCAGGCGGGAGAGGACGACGTGCTCTGCGATCATTAGTGAAACCTGCTTCCAGAGATGGAGCTCGGACTGCGTGACCTCGAGCTCTTTTCCTGCGGAGTTTTCCGAGTGACCGTGCAGCTCTTCACCCCTTTAAAGACCAAACGACCTCGCCGGCCTCTGGAGAGATAAACGTGCTGCCAATCAGGACTTTAACACCCGAGTCCTGAAACCCAGAGGTTGTTAAACTGGGCGAGAGAAAGTTCATTATTGGACGGTACACCCAACCACCTTTGCAGGCGGGAAAACAGCAAGGACAAATAAACATAGATTAAAGGTGACCTGTCGGGTTTTTGCTGAGTCATCAACATGTACGCAGACTACAACAAGCGCCAACAACAGACCATCTATATAAAGTGTTCGTAGCTTCAGGTCTGAAAGATGGTTCTGATCCAGAAGTGTCTTCAGCTGCAATACCAGCGAGTGCCACTAGAGGTCGGCTCCAAAAAGCCTCCGGCTCCATAGACTCCCATTCAACTTCTCTCATCAAATCCAAAGTCAATCAAAGTTTTATACAAGTCATAATGGTGTCAATCGTTAAAATCGTTCCTTATTAGTTTTCTGGCTGTCCATCTGAAAATAATGAATGGCATTAATTAGATATTAGGCCTAAAAAAAAAAAGATTATTTATTGATGATTTTACATTTGTTGTTTATTTTTCTCCTGGCAACATCAATCTAAAAAATAATGCTTAATTATTAAATAAATGTCAAACCATACTACTTCCAGTTCGGAGTCATGAGGATTTAATCCTCTGGGGACCCTGAATGTCCCTGATCAAAATGAATTATGGTTGTTGAGATACTTCAATTACAACAAACATGTCGGCCTCACGGCGATGTCTGACCAAAAATGTATAGAGAAACATCACAAACAACTCGCATCAATATATAAACAGATATTGTGGGACCTAATTGTGTTATGTGTTGTCGGATTCATCCTCTTGGAACCATGAACATCTGAACAAACTTTCATTCCAGTCCATTCAGTATTTTTTTTTTTTAAGAGATTAATTGAAAAAACTTGATGTAATGATGGTTTCTCTCCCTCCCTCCCTCTCTTTCTCCCTCCCTCTCTGACCTGAATGTTAAAAAGCATGCACTGGTTGAGGAATTTCAAAGCGGGCGGTTGATGTGATTTTTTCCGGGGTCTTTGTACGTTCGCCTTCTGCCGACTAAAACCGTAAGAAAACAGCTTTAAAAAAACAAAAAAATTCAAATAAAACGCCAGCGCTTGAGCTCCAGACGAGCTCCGAGTGGGAGGACGAGCGAGCAAAGGTAGGAAACAATCCGCTTCCGCCCGGAGAAATTAACCACTTCACCGTGAAAACATGCAGCTCAGAAGCCCTGCACTGATGTAAAAAATATAAAAATAAATAAAACAGAGAAATAAATAAGAAGCAGCACTCCGCCGCCTCCCTGCCTGTTCATTTACTCTCACCAGGCGGAGAGTTTATCATTAGTAGTCCGCAAAAACATCAGTCATGTTAAAGCGTGCTAGTGTTTCACTGTTATGGCAGAAGAAGGAGGAAAAAAAACAAAAACAAACGTGTGAATTTCTCCCATCTGATGTGCTTTCGTGGCCTCAGGCTGCTTTTCAACCCTAAAAACACATGCTGAGAAACCTGAGCAGGATTTTCTCCCCACTTAAAGAAGCAGAGAAGGACCTCGTCGGTGTGAATAAACGGGCTTTAATTCCTCTCTGAGCGGAAGTCGTCAGTCAGGCCGACGTCGTCCTGTAAAACCAAACAGGCTAGAAAAAAGAAAAGAAACAAAAAGAGTCCAATAAAAGTTTCGCAACTGAAACCCAAACATCCCTCTGTGGATGAATCCTCGGAAAAGATTTCTCAGCCAATCACTGGCTTTTATTAGGCTGTCGATCGAGTGCAGCCACACGGCGAGCTATCGACCCTTCAACCCTTTTAACATCCCGGCTCTTTGCCGAGAGAACACCTGCAGCGGGGATCAAACCTGCAGCCCGCTGCGTCCAGGACACCCCCCCCCACCCGTCTGGGCCTCCACGTTAGAGAACATTAACGGGACCTTCATCGATCCTTTTGAGACAACACGCACACAGAAAAACACAAAAAATATATATAAAAGCAACTGGAAATGAATGATGGGAGGAAGAAGAATGAGAGTGACGGAGGAGGAAGCCGGCGAGTCGGTTAATAACCAGGCAGGAAAGAGTCATCGTCGGGCTTTTAATCAGTCAGCCAGCCGAGCCGGGGATCGATGCAGCGGCCGGTCAGCGGGCGGACTGGTTACTGACTGGATGTTGTGAAGCTCAGCAGGTCGATCTCTGCGATCGATGCCAAAAACAAGCAGAGACACAACCTGCTGTGTCTGAGTGTGTGTGTGTGTGTGTGTGTGTGTGTGTGTGTGTGTGTGTGTGTGTGTGTGTGTGTGTGTGTGTGTTTTCTGAATGGAGGTGCAGCAGAAAAAGCTTTTGTCTCTGAATGGCAAACAAACTAAACTGTACACACAGAGACACACACAGAAATAAAAAAATAAAAAAATAAAAAAAAATCTAGGTTTGGAAAGAATTTCATGAAATGCAGTTTATGTCTCATCTCCGGTGTTACTCTGCCGGTTCTGTGAACAATCTGTGGAGCAAACAAAGAGCCTCGACCACGAAAAACACACACCACGAAACTCACTGCAGACACTTAAACAGGCGGATGGTTCATGAATTCTGCTTCCTTCACTTCCTCCTGTTAACAGCTCACAATACGTTTTAACCAGAATTCATCCAAACAATCTTAATAATAGCAGATTTGCTTTGACAACCGGATTTATTTCTAATCATCAAAGCGCGGCGTATGAAGTGTGCAGAGGTGAGGACGTACCGGTCGTGTGCTCGTCACCATCCAGATCTCCATTTCCTGCTCAAACTTCTTATTTCCTCCTCAGAAAGATGTCGTCTTAAAAGATTAAAAACACTGTTTATCACAAACTATAAATGAACACGACGCTCAGCAGTTCAAAACTTAAACTGAAAATTTAGGATCATAAAAGATAAACTGAAGGGTTGAATCTTGAAATAAAGGAGGAGCATCTGCAGCAGTTTGGACTGAAATCATTAGGACTTCACTTCCTGCTTTAGCCACACCCCTCCAAGGTAGCATCACCTGCCCTCTTCTCCTATTGGTCCATCCATTAAAAACAACATGACCTTAATTTTCACGCCCTACAAACATAGTTTAGATCAAACTGATAGCTTGATTTACATAAACGGGGCTCAAACCACTTAAACAAGTCTTAATTTAAATGAGCGTCACATGTAATCAATAATATGAGAGCAGACTGAGGAGCATAGTAAACTATTAGTGATTATTTATCAATATATTTCATTGGTTTTTAACCATTAAAGGTTCAGATTTAAATAATCCAAAACTTTGAAAGTTAAAAATCCAAACGTGTGAAATGACCTCGGCCGTCGCAGGAAGCAGACGAAGCCGTAAACAACGTGAGCGTCGGTCAACAGCTGTGAAGCCGCTCGGCACTCAGTTCGATGTTGTCGTCTCTCTTCTCTCTCCAGCCTTCATCATCCTCTCTCCAGCCTTCATCATCCTCTCTCCAGCCTTCATCATCCTCTCTCCAGCCTTCATCATCCTCTCTCCAGCCTTCATCATCCTCTCCCCGCTCAGCGCCACACCTCGCTGTGAGGAGACTCATTCCTCTCGTCCCCCGCTGCCTCCACAAAAATTGGCCCAGAGGACTGGAGGAAGGAAGGAGGTGGGAGCCTCACACACACACACACACACACACACACACACACACACACACACACACACACACACACACACACACACACACACACACACACACACACACACACACACACACACACACACACACACACACACACACACACACACACACACACACACACACACACACACACACGAAGCCTCCATCCCGTTAGGACTGAACCTTTCCAGACGCCGGTTTGTGTTACTCTGATAATGAACTCCGTTAACTCCACAAAAACCTTCCAGACTGAAGTTCTGCGACTACTTCCTACTTCCTACTTCCTGCTTCCTTTGCGAGGTTCGGGGAAGACGAGGAGCCGTTCTGCAAAACATCGAATCTGATCCGTGACGCTGTGATCGGATGGCGAGCTGTCAGCTGAGAGTTCAGGTGAATCCCGTCCGTGCGCTCACTGTAGTTTAAAAAAAAAATAATGACAGTAATTGAGGAAAGTCACAAAAACACGGATTTACTTTTCTGCGTCTTAAGTGAAGGATCTGAATCGTTCTTCCACTTCTTTGAGTAACTGAAAGGAAGAAGAACCAAAAACCGTGACTGCGTTTTACGGCTTCAGTTTAAAACCGCTTTAAAACACGCAGATGCTGAAACGCTGCCCCCTAGAGGACGAATCCCTGAAAACCAACTTCTCTGTGCAGCCCGAGTTGATTTTTTGCGATGCACCAACTGGACCGACATACAGCGAGCGTGTGTGTGTGTGTGTGTGTGTGTGTGTGTGTGTGTGTGTGTGTGTGTGTGTGTGTGTGTGTGTGTGTAGGAGTGTGTAGGAGTGTGTGTGTGTGTGTGTGTGTGTGTGTGTGTGTGTGCGTGTGTGTGTGTGTGTGTGTGTGTGTGTGTGTAGGAGTGTGTGTGTGTGTGTGTGTGTGTAGGAGTGTGTCAGCTCAATCTCTACAAGATCTCAGCAGGAAGTCCACTCCACAACCTCACGGCCAAACTTCTACTTCTCCACACGCAGAAATGAAATCATGAATTTTCTTCTGATGAGGAACCGTTTGTGCTGATCAGGTTTCTTCAGCTCGTTCTCATATTAATACCAGAAGTTGGCAATAAATCTGCACATTTATATTATTGTAGTTTTCTGCCAAAAAACTTCAGCCTCCTCTAATTGGACCGTTGTCATTTGTGGAAAAATAAAAACAAAAAATGACTTGTTCCTTCCAGCATCTTGTTGCTCTTGTGGGCAGAAGACCGGATATTTACTGGATTCAGACCAACTGCTGATCAAATCCTCTAAAAGCACGATGGCTTGATGGATCGATGACATATTAACAGTTTGAGAGCAGATCACTTCAGTCTTTTACTGTAAATGAACTGCAGAGCGAGGCTCCTCCCACAACACGCCGTCCAATGATACATCCGAACAACTCTGGACTGAAAAAGACTCGACGCACGAGACCGGCAGGGAGCCGGATCAATCGGGACACCCGAGGTGGGTCGCCACCTGAGGGACGATCGACCGCAGCCACCGCCGAGAGAAAGGAAAGCAGAAAGCAGAAAGCAGAAAGCAGGCGGGCGATCCGATCCGATCCGATCCGATCCGATCGGCGCCGGTTTGATTGATGAACGACTCGGAACTGATCGGAGGAAACTCGCCCTGATGGAGCGATCTCCAACTGGATCAAAGTTCCCTTTCAGTCCCCGGTCAGGACCCCGACACACACACACACACACACACACACACACACACACACACACACACACACACACACACACACACACACACACACACACCTGCAGGGTATAAATAAAGTGCTGTCAGCAGGTAACAGAGAAGGCTGCTCAGCACGTGCAGCTGATGCAACTTGGATGAAGATGATGAAGATGATGATGATGATGATGCCAGGAGCTTCCTTTTTTTTACGAATCTGTGAATGAGTAGAAATGTCGTTGCCGAGGTGGAAGAAGAGTTTCCGTGACTGCAAGTGATGCGAACACGACGGCGTCGCGCTGCCACTCACCATCACGAGCTGCCACTTCAGCACAAAGCGGCATGTCAGCGCAGCGAGCGCAGGAAGACGTCCCGGCGGTTGGAGCTCCGACGGGCGCACCTCGTTATCACCTCGGGGGGAAGGCTGCGAATGAGAGGAGACAAATTCATTTATTAAAAACAACAAAACAAAAACACACAAATGCTATTTTCATGTCGGGATCAGAGCGTGAGATGTTGAGCTTCCTGCCGGGACTTGGAGAGACTCCGTGTTGGAACCTGATAATCGCGGTTTTTCTCCCATTATGGGATGTTAAAAAAAAAAAAAAAAGGTAAAAAATCGTTCCTCCAAATGTTTACAATGAAAATTCAGACACTTCCTACACGGTATGAAATTGATGTGCCATGTTTTAATCCCACGTAGTTTTAAATACCGTTACGTGTGATGTAATGCAGTCACTGCAGGCAACTGATACGAAATAATGTGCATTAATTCACATGTATTTTGCCAAAATCATTGCGAAACAGACGTAAACGGGATGGAAGAATAATTTGACCTCAGTCCAACACGGTTGCTGTCGATATTCCTGCTCTCAGGAGGTGAATCCTCTGTAGTCTCTGAACACATTCTGCTCCCCAGAGCATGAACCGGGTATTTTAACCACCCCGTGACCTTTTTCGTAAAATGTCAAACGTAGTAGAAGAAGATAATAAATGCTCGGACCGTCCCCGAGGACAGAAGAGCTCTTCTAATGAACCTGTAGCTGCTCTTGTGTGTCCATCATACATGCTCAGCACCTACGACTAAATTATCAACTTTATCTGCAGCTGTATGAACAACATGTTTAACTTAAAGAACACCACGAGGAAAAGGAGCTTTTTCAAACATTCATTCTTGTTTTTTTGGTTTTTATTATCATGAAAATTATGAAATGTTTTAAAATTTTCTATGTTATTTGTTTGATTCACCCTTTTGGAAGCCAGCCCCTAGTGGCCCTCGGCGGTATTGCATCTTAAGGTGCTTGTGCCGTTGTCTTTATTTTTCTAATGTCCTCAACAGGTGGTGTTTTAAAAGCTGTATTTCTGTGTTGATGGGAACAGGAAGTAAATCTACAACTAACCGAAGCAGAAACATTCAGGTGTTTTTCTTCTGTTGTCGCATGTTGTTTGTGACCGAATGAGATAAAAGCAGAAAAAAAAAAATCCTCTGTCGTCTCAGCAAAGAAAATTAACATTAATATTTACAAAATGAGCAAAGAAGTGAAAGGATGCCAGAAGCGTCTGCTATGGTTCACAGATCTGCAATCAGCATCCATCTGGTCCATCTGATCTGGGTTCATTTCAGACTCTCTCTCACACACACACACACACACACACACACACACACACACACACACACACACACACACACACACACACTGGTGTAGTTCATGTGACTGTGGTGTCGTGTGTTTGTCGGTCAGCGTGTTAAGAGCAGCTGTGCGTCCTGACATGTTGGTGTTCCTCACACCGAGGAGATGACACCATCTCAGCGGCTGTTAACACGTGAATTATCTCGTTCAGGAGATCAAACATCGAGTATGAAATGAAAAAAAACAACAGAATCACGAGAAGAAGAAAAAACAGAAAAATAAAAAACTTCACGGGAAATATGTTCATTTACATTTTACAAGAAGGTATTTTATGTGGAACAGTTGTCATTTTGTCCTGACGGTGGCGCTAGAAGACGGCTCGGTTCAGGTCATCGTCAGTTTCACGCCGATGTTGTTATTGGACTTTTTGGGGATATTTTCTGTGAACACGTTGAAGTCGACTCCAAAAATAAACCGGAGTAAACGGAAGGTTTCCCTTCGCTGTCACAGTCGCGCCTCGGCGGGTCCAAACTGAATTTCTGATATCATCCACTTCGGTCCAAACAGGATTAAATCATGGCGGCTTATCGAGCTTGTCCGGCCGGGTGACCTGCACTTCCTGCCGCCCCCCAATACCCCCCGCCGCCGCCGCCACGTCCCCTTCAGGGTCCTGTGTGGAAATCAGTCGCCGTCACACCTATGCACGAGGAAATGGAATCGCTGGAGGGTTTTTTCTGTCGTAAGGAGGCGTTGTTGAACCGAGGCGCAGCGGGTCGACTCCGAGCTGCTTCTGGAGGTGTGAGCTCTAACGGTGAAGGGTTGACCTCGAGGGTACCGATCAGATCCGTAGTCTCGTACGTCCCAGTTGTACTGGAAATTAAAAAAAAAAAAAGATTCAGGACGTCGCTCACATCTCTCCATCGGTAACCGTCACCCCGGGCCTCCATCTACTCGTGCGGCAGGCTTTGACCTTTGACCTCTCCGCACATCGATCCAGGAACTCCCATCTTACCTCACCGTACTAACTGTTAACTTAACTCCTCTCAGATCGGGTCCACGGAGGAGTTTAAAGAAATCAAGACGAGGATCTGAAAAAAATAAAAAATAAAACCTAAACCTGTCGTGTTCGAGCGAAAAGCTGCCGAGTGAGACGAAGCTCAACGGCGTCCTCGTCTCACGTTTATATTTCTGCCTGAGAAAAAAAGCTTTTGAAAGCAATCCAGGCTTCACATCAAACCTATAATCAGTGGAAAACAAAACAGAAAAACCTCCGTCTCCAGCAGCCTCGTACTCTGATCTGAAGATGTTTTTTTAAAACAAGTGGGAAAAAATAAAAAGGGGCCAGTTGGGAGATAATTTCACTCGTTTCCAATGCAAATCAGCTTTTACTGTAATTTCAGCCCATAATGTGCCATTATCTCGTTTCTCTACTGTTACTTTACTGTGTCAAGCTTTAATATTTTGACATTTAAATCTTGCAAAGTCCTAAAACTCACAATCAGATATAAAAGAGGAATTATCTCACCGCACAGGGAGACTTTTCTCGTTTTAATCTTTTGATCTGTGTTTTCTTTCCCCTCAGGATTCCCTTTAAGTAGCTTCATTTAAAAAAAAGAAAAAAAAACCTCCCTGTATTGTCTGAGAGCTTCAAATTCTGCCTTCCGTCCTCTTTTACTGCCGACGTCCATCTGTGCATCATTTTAATATATTTGTCTTTTTTTTTTGTGGTGCACAAAAGTTAATAACGAAACCCTTCAATATGACAGATTTTAGGATAAAGAATTAAATTTTATGATAAATGAGGCTGAAAAAAAGTCACTTAAGGAGGAAACCTATTAAAAAAAAATATATTTTTTTTAGCTTGAAGTAATAATGTGGAAAGGTTTTCATTTAAATAAATGTCTGTCGAGTCTCCGTATCTCTGAATGAGGAGACGCAGCGGTGGTCGAGTCTTTTAACTCGCTCACAGATCGGTGAGGATTTGAAGACTGTAACGAGCAGAAACATTCGACATCCTGTGTGATTGAAATCCACAAGAACTGCAACGACCAACTATCACCAGAGGTGGCGCCAGAGAGAACGACTGGTTATAAAAGTTATTCGACAGCATGCGAGGCAGCTCAAAATAATGAAGTTTAGCAAAAACAACCGTTGTCGTCGAGAAGCCGTTTTGACTTCTATTCATATTCATACAGAGACAAAAGAGGAAAATCATATCAGACTCAAAGAAAATGAAGTTCGGCCGGTTTGAGCCACTCAACCACACGTCGCTCGCCATCTTACAGCGAACATCTGCATCCTGAGTACGAGAGGCGTCGAACGCAGACGGCGTATAAAGAGTCGACGGGGCGATTTGCAGCTGCAGCCCTCAGATGTGAATCCTCATCACTCGACCAGCTGAGAGGAAATTCTGCTGACACAGTAAAACGCCGGTTTCATTCTCCTTCAACGTGCCGCAAACTGTTTTTTCCAACCTGTGAAATGCTCTGCAGGGTGGACGTGAAGCTTCTGAGTGCGGTTGATGTCGCCGCCGGTTTCTAGTTGCCTGATCTCGTCTGGAGCTGAAGCGCCGCGTGATGTCGTCCTGCAGACGGAGACGTCAGATCGGAAGCTGCTCGGCGCGTTGCCGTCTTCGGTCGGTTCTTTGGGAAGACAAATTAGTTGTTGCGGGACTTGTTGGACGAGTAGAACTTGTCCTCAACCGGTCCAAAAAAAACATTAAAAAAAAGTCTGGATACATAACCGGCTTCACACTCATAACGTCCAATTGGTGGCGTGTTGAAGGAATTTCACATTTTATTTGAAATAATCCCAACCTGTATGAGCAGCAGCCCGGTAATCCCCCCACCACCACCATCCCCAGCCCCCTCCACCCCCCCACCCGCTCTCTCTGCCACCACCACATCAACACACACACACACACACACACACACACACACACACATACACACGCACATAATGACACACCAGCATCACTAAGCCTGGCCGTGAAATGGGATTCTCAGGGATGAGAGCTGCTCTTTGTGATCACAGAGGGGGATCCACCGCACACACACGCGCACGCACGCACACACACACACACACACACACACACACACACACACAGAGTCAGTGTGTGTGTGTGTGTGTGGCTATTCATGTTGAGACACACACACACACATCTGAAAAATGAGACAAACACTTCTTTTTTCTCTGAAGGCTCTCTGGAATGGATGTTGTGGGACTCAACTGTTTCTATGGCAACTGCAGCCCATTTACTCCCCATGGTTTGTGTGTCTGTGTGTGTGTACTGATACACTGTGTGTCCTGTGTACTTAAATACTCAGTGTTTTTGTGAGTACACACAGTGTGAGTACTTGTGTGCGTACAGTATGTACACTGTGTGTGTGTGTGTGTTGTCAGTGACATGACAGCAGCCAACCTGCTCTGATGGATGGGAGCTGCGGATGTCGCCGGCGGCCGATCAGAAACAAGCGGCGCCAACATGGCGACATCTGTCGTCCCCTCTTCTGCCTCCGGAGGGAACAGATGCAAACAAATGTTTTGAAATCATGTAAACACAACAAACAAACCTCGGACCGGCGCTGAAGTCGTGACTCGGGAGCGAGACGTGTTTGGGAACGGCCAGTTGGCGGTAGACGGCTTCAACGGGCCGATCGGAGGTCGGGACGACTCGGACCGAACCGAAACGACCTTTTGGAGAGCGTCGGCTTGTTTGCGGGTTCTTCGTGAAGACGGGGAACGCAGCCCCGAGTCGGGATTAGGAAACTGGAGAGTGGACGTGTTTTCTACGACTGATGAAAACATACCTGGGGTTTCATCTCAGGACTTTCTCTTTTTTTTTTGTTGCCTTGCTTTAACATAAAGGACGGAGGCAGCGAGCAGCTGCTGGATCGGCGTAGTCAACAGAAGAGCTTCCAAACATCACAGGAAGTTTATCAACTTTTAAGATGATGATGATAACTGCTGCTAAATCCACAAATTGGCTTCCTTTGACTTATTAATTCTGTTTAAATAAAGACACAACATTATATGAGCAGCAGGTGTGGTGCTACGAGACTTCTGATCACTTTGACGTTATTTTACGACGGCAACGAGCCGTCAGTGACGAGATAACGTGGTTATAGAGAAAGCTGCCGAACCTTTGATCACCAGACCAACATCTTCACCCAACACGGAAGAAAAGCGCTGACTTTTCTCTTTTTTTTTTTTTCCTGCCTCTTTCCTTTAGTGGCTTTTGTGGCCGAGAAGGTCAACAGATGATAAACTCTTCTAAAACACTGCAAGTCCTTCCACCTCCAATATCTTTCAAAGTGGACCGCCTTTAAATTAGAGGACTGGAGGAAATGTCACAGCACACTCTCACACACACACACACACACAAACACACACACAAACACACACTATTTCTGTCTTCTCAGTGAGCCCTTGTGTGGTTTATAGTGCACTACTTC
Source organism: Brachyistius frenatus (assembly GCF_029030835.1). Classification (NCBI taxonomy): domain Eukaryota; kingdom Metazoa; phylum Chordata; class Actinopteri; family Embiotocidae; genus Brachyistius; species Brachyistius frenatus. Next base: position 1,125,457 of record NW_027210688.1, read on the forward strand.
AAAAGGTTATTCTCTGACCTTATTCAGGCTCATATCTAAGGAAATAAAATGGAAGGCATCTCTGCGCTCCCTGCTGAATGCTCTTTTTAGCAGAGACGCGAGGCGTCTGCTGCTGCATGTTCTCTGCTTTCTGCTCCACTCTATTACTGGAAGAATAAATGAAAGAAAAGCTGAAGGACTGAAAACTAAAAAAAAAAAAGCTTTTCAGAGCTTCCTGGAGAAATGATGTCTGGAGTCCCTGCAGCAGGACGACGCCGACACATACCGGCTGCAGCCATTGTGCTCGGACCGACGTAGGTACAACCGAGGTTGATGGTCTCGCGGGGTCAGAACAAGCACAGAAATAAATACACAGAAAAATGTAACTCTCAGAAAGCACCAAGTGGTGTCGGAGGGGTCTTTACAATTAAACGGGTTATCTTCTGGGGGGGCGTTTATGTGCTTTTCTGGCAATATGTTCATTTAAATTCTGATATTTCTTTGAGTTGAAGCGTATATTTTGACCCGATGGGGGCAGCAGAGATAAGACTTTTCTTTAAGGTCAGTAGGGTTCATCCTCTGGGGAGCATGAATGTGCTTTTACGTCAGCCTGTTCATTCAAATGCAGTATTTCTTGTGTGTAAGCATACATTTTGACCTGATGGGGGCAGCAGAGAAAAGACTTCCCTGTAAAGTGGGTGGGGTTCATCATCTGGGGAGCATGACTTTCATTTTATGTCAACCTGTTCCAATAGAGTTCGATATTTCTTGCTTGCGAAGAGGAAGTTTTGACTTAATGGGGGCAGCAGAGGAAAAGCCTGGATGTTTCAAATAAAATGAGTGGGGTTCAGCCTCTGAGGATCATGAATATGCACAACAAACTCTTCTTAAATACTGGACAGAGTAAATTATGATATACAGTTGGTTATTTAGTAGTTTTAAATAAACATTCATAATAAGACTAAAAGTTTCCAACTTCTCCAATTATCACCGTAATGTTTTCAACCTTGAACCTATCTGTTGAAGCAGCATCCACGTACACATCAGCTCTCTCAATGGGTGTTAATGATGACATGTTGACTGACAGGTGATGCCGCTGTTACCAAGGACACTACCAGCTTCCACAGTACATTTAATTGAAAATGTCTTTTTGTCTCTGAATGGTGAAAGAAGTTAAGTTTTGTTTTTGTTGATAATGTTAGCAACTAACAATTTTATTTATTAAATAATAAATGAATTAAAGTGTCCTGGACAATATATGCAGAAACAACAAGTCAAAGGTGACATTTTAAAGTTAAAGTGAAAAAAAACCTTTTTTGAAAGACAGAAAATTCAGACAAACACAAACGGTTTCTTTGAGATTTTTTGAAAAGGAGAACTTTGTGCAGGTTTCCATCTATTTTCACTTTTTTTTATATCGTCTTTTAAAAATGTTTGTTCTCCATCAAGCATGAAGGAAATACCTTCATAAATCATTAAAGGTCAAAAGTTATATCTCAAAGAGGTGAGTCAAATGAATGAGCTTGGACGTGACGAGGTCATTGTTTGATTGACAGGTGCCTCAGCTCCTCACACTCAGCAGTGATGGTGTCCTCAGCCTCTAATGACCGATTCAAGCCGCAGACAGTAATCATACTGTAACATGACGCAGATCTCCTCCTGCATTTCACTTAGAGCCCCCCCCTCTTCTCCCTTCCCCGGATCCGTTTAAGACCTGAAATGAGGGGGTTCAGCTCAGACCTGGCAACCTGTGGATCGATAACAACGGCTCAGAGCGACAGGCTGAGGAGCTGAAACCACTTCTCTTTTTTTCTTCTCGCACGATTTTCCCGCGCCGCCCGTCCTGAGCTGTTTGTCCAAACCTCCTCGCTCTGTAATCAGCGTCAGCGTTTGTCAGCAACCGGGTGGCAATTTGACATTTCAGAACAAAGCTCGACGCCGGCGGGGTGTGTGTGTGGTGGTGGTGGTGTGTGTGTGTGTGTGTGTGTGGGGGGGGGGGGGGAAACAGTGGGGCGATCAGAAGAGAAGCAAAAAGGTGCTAATGAGCATGTTGGATGCTCGCAGGTGGTTTTTAGTGATGACAAAGTGGCTTTCACCTGTCTGCTCTGCTGCCATCTCACGTAGCATCGCACATCACGGCGGAGCTCCGTTAGATAACAGCACAGTGACGGACGGTAAGATGAGAGCAAAACAAAACAGAAGGAGAGACAAGGGTGGGATGAGAAATGAGCTAAGAATACAAAAGACAATACAAGCGTGTGTGTGTGTGTGTGTGTGTGTGTGTGTGTGTCTGTCTACAGTCAGTCAGGCTTGCTCGTACAGTCGCTCAGGTTTTCTAAAGACGCAGGTTTTTTGAATTAGACGAGAGGACGGCAGAACAACCGACTCAAGAGAAACACGATGTTGAAGGAGCGCGGTGAGAAGCAGAGAGATGAGAGGATGGATATTATACTGTAGCTTCATCTCCAGACATCCAGCACAGAGCACAGACAGATCCAGGCTGTGTTAAGGGAACAAAAAAGAAGAAAAAGAAAACATGCATCGAAAAACGTGATCCTATAAAGTCTTGTGCTCATTCTGTACTTGAAAACCAACGCTGATAACATCGGGGAGCAAGAAACAAAATGTTAGACGGTAAATTAACACATGTTTGTGTCATCATAGATACTAACCTGTTACCATAAACTGGATATAAAAGTGGACGTAGATTCTGGTTCTGATCCAGAAGTGTCTTCAGCTGCAATACCAGCGAGTGCCACTAGAGGTCGGCTCCAAAAAGCCTCCATAGACTCCCATTCAACTTCTCTCATCAAATCCAAAGTGAATAAAATGTGTCCATCAGTTATCTCGGTGTTGTTAGCTAAAGTCACTCCTTCTTATTAGTTTTCTGGAGGTCCATCTGAAAATAATCCCTCATTCATTAGAAAAGAAGATTCAAGAAGACCTGTTTTTGGGGGCGTGTCTGTTTGATTGACAGGCCTGCGGTGCAGTCAGGTTGCAGCTATCGGTGGGCGGGACGTAGTATCGTCACGGTTTCTAATCAGATCGGTCAGATCCACCGCTGGCTCCTCCCCCAGCTCGTCCAAATATGGTCACTTCCTGCTCCAAACCAAAACAACTGGAAAGCTCTGAACTCACTGACGGACAGGTGAGAGAACGACATACACAGAGTGCTGATGGACAAATGAAACACAGGTGAGCACGAGAACTGGCGGGAAAAAAAAACAAAAAAAAACACAGGGGCAGGAAGTGAAACAGAAGAGTGATTTCAAAATAAGACAATGAATGAAAACCCAACCAAAGTGATTTCCTCAGTCGACCTCTGTAGTTTTTACCTTAGAGAAGAGTAAATAGTGCTTTTATTGACTCACAATGAACTCCACTAGTCATGTTCACTGAAGGAAGCTCAGACAGTGTTGCCTGCTGATCAATTAACTAAATGGTTTGTTCGTTCTGCGGGATTTGTTGACCCTGAACACATCATGCAATGAAACAGAGCTGTGGGTAAATAAAAACCCAGATGCCGAAGATCTCAACACAAACAACGAGATGTGCCCTCAGGTGCAGAGAGGGACACGGCTGCTGCACACACACGCACGCACACGCGCACACACACACACACACACACACACACACACACACACACACAGCTGCCTCTTTTGTTTGCATTTCCAGCGGCTTCATTGCGCTAATCACATCTCAGGTCTTCTATGTAGCAACGCGCAAACAAAAAGGGCAGACAGGAGTCAGGGGAAGTGAAGATGAGCTCATCCAGAGGGGTGAACTCCCTCTGATTACCAGCACATTGTTTCAATCAGATAATCAGGCCCTCTGTTCACACACACACACACACACACACACACACATACATACACACACACACACACACACACACACACACACACACACACACACTGACTGACTGACTGACTAGCTGGCAGATTTTTGTCACTAATAACGGTTTAGTGGTGAGAGGTCTCGGAGAGGAGGTGAAGACTGACACTCGAACCGTTTCCTCCTTCCCTCTTCTCAGCTGGCAGCTCTCATCTGCCATGTTGGAGGGAGCGCTGCCATCGCTTGGCACCTTATTTATTTTAATTATTTTGATTCCCGCTCTCCATCGCTGGCATCCCTGGCTCGGGGAAAATCGCTGATGGCTGACACTCATTTGTCAATCTCACCGCGGCTGCCTGCCAATTATAAAAATGAAAAGTTTTGGCGAGGCCATTATAAGCAGCTCGGGCTGTTATTCGACGAGTGTAAAACAGGCGAGAGCGGCCGGTCGCTGCCCTCCTCGTTTTTCCTCTCCGCGGCGTGATGTGGGCTCGACGCCACGCGGCAACAATCAGGTGAGCGTTTGCTCTCTGCGTTTGATGTCCCGGCTCTTTATCACCGCTGCCAGATTTAGAAACTTTTGCATCTCCTCCTGTCGTCGGTTCAGATTGCATCACGCTGCTTTCTCTGCATCAGCACACACAAAAAAAAAAAAAACCAACATCTACAGGAGGGGAGCTGGACAGTTTTTCTAAATGTATAAGATAATAGGACGTGGAGGGAGGACCGGCTGTGCCGACGTGGCTCACCGCGACGTAGAGGATGTGACAGTCGGGGTAAACTGGGAGACAGCTTTTTGACAAAATGAATACGAATTTAACCAAGGAACATTTAAAATTACCGCACCCGTTATTTTACACAGTTTAGCTCATTTTTATACAACTGCTGTCACTCACATGTAGTTTGCATTAATCCTGACATGGATGGATTAACCTGCATGCTGGCCCTGGGGCAAAAAAAAAGCTGCGGGCGCCCCTATTAACCCGTTTCTCCTGCTGTCTATCTATTATTACAGTAATCCTGCCTCAATATTACATGGCCCTAGGTTTGCTGTGCAACAACCTCATTACATGCACTGAAATATGCAGCACGTAAGCATAATATGAGCGAAAATAATTAAGCTTTTAAAAGTTAATTTTAATCCGGGGCCCCATTTTCGAGACAGAATCGCAAGATCAGGAAATAAAGCAGGAGCCTCCTGAAGCCTGGACGGGTTTTATAGGAGCATATTTCGGTTTGTTGTTTGTCTTTGTTTTTCTGGATCTAATTATGATCAAATCATGTGGGACAGTTGAAAAAAATTAAATCTATATTGTGTTTCTTTTTCATGTATAAAGCTACACTCAGTTGCCAGTTTATTAGGTACCTCTAAATAAAACCAAACCAAAAATCAAACATTTCTGCACCAAATATTCTCATTTGTCAACTAATAATCTGCTTCAACAACTGTTATTATGATGAATGTTATCGAGTCCCTTCGTGCCTGATCTATAGTTTTTGATGAACTGTAAGCAGCCTTCGTCACACTTTACGTCGCGTGACACAAAATGTACACAAAGCGCGATAAACCTTCATCACAACTTTCAACAAATTAGTCAAACATTTTGAAGAATAAACCGGTTTTGCGTCGTGAGGCCTGTTAAAACAGCAGATTAATGTTCATGGTTTGGCGTGTTCGACTATCCCATGCAGAAACGGCTGCGTGCCTCTCCAAAGCCTCGTCTTTGATGGATGCAGCTTCGCCTTCGCTCTGCCAAAACTCACAGAGGCTGCAGCAGAGCTACAGAAATACGTTTTGTTGAGAAAACACAATTCATTTTCGGTTGCATTGCTAAAGTCGAGCTTGTTAATTAGAGAACGTTGTCTGAAGGATTAACGACAAGCTCCGCTGTTCATTTTCAGAGCCCGCCGCATCACACACCTGCACTGATGAATTATGGGTAAGCACTTTTGTTTGGTTGCATTTTTATTTTTTATTTTTTTTGTGATGAGACGTTTGATCCGGCAAAAGTGTCAAGTCAGGCAGAAAAGCAGCCGAACAAGAAGCGCTGGTTTCCTCTGGGTATAAAAACACTGGTTTACTGTTGTTTCCCCCTGCAAACGCTCTGCCTCCTTTCATCAGCATATTTTAACAGTCATACAGTAAAGAACAAAAAGAAGACAAATTGGGCTTTGAGAAGGACCAGAGACAACAGAATTTCTCTTGAATTAGCAGCGAGTGAGGCAAAGCTCGGAGCTTAACAGCTCTGTTTCTGCAGCAGAAATGTTCCTCACAAAGCGGCGGCTGCTCTCTGCTTCCTCACACAATAATTGGATGGAAAATGAAACGCAGCCTTTGAACGGATGTTCCTTTTGTTTTAACCTCACACTGCATATACACACACACACACACACACACACACACATACATACATACATATATATATATATATATATATATATATATATGGGCTGTATTAATGTCACTGCTGTAGTGATCCAAAAGCAGTTAGTTCCTACCAGCAGTCTTGTTCTTGCTGTCGGAGGTCATTAACAGTGTGAGTGTGTGTGTGTGTGTGTGTGTGTGTGTGCGTGCGTGCGTGTGTGTGTGGATCGATGGCAGGGTGATGGTGAGCTGCAGGAGCCATGCTGGCTAATTAAGGCCTCTCAGGCAAGTTGAGCCACATGCGTGCGCGCGCGCGCACGTGCACACACACACACACACACCCAGCCTGATTTAACCCTTTGCCATCTGATAGTAAAACAAAAATATGAGTAAAAAAGTTGAGCCTGATCGTTTTGTTTTTCAGAATTTGGCAGAATTTGCAGCGTCAGATCAATTTCTCTCCTCAAGTCTTATCTCACTTGTATCACCAAAATGTAAAACCATCCACCATCCCCTTTAAAGTAGTGCCATCGTGTAGTGATACATCATACTTTGTGGCTGCACCCTGAAGTCCTCCTGAACAGTAAAAGTTACGTCATTTCACCTGCTGAGGAGGTTTTCAGTCTCGGTATAAAAACTTGGATCAAAATGGTCTTTTTGAGAAAAGGGCAATGGCCAATAAACACATGAATATTTTCAGGTTAGGCACCCATACTTTAAAAAAAACCTCTAAAATGTGACTTTCAGGTGAAATGCTGACTGATGTGACAGCGAGGCTGAAGAAAGTGAAATCGCTGCTTTTATCTGATATATATATTTTTGACCTTCAAACTTTAAATGTCACAGATATTGTCCCTTTTCCTCGTCTGGCCGGTCAAATACAAATAGAAGCCGAGAAACTCAAGACGTATGTGTAAATTAAACCTCCAAATGCGATGGTTTCTTCAGGTTTTATTAAAAAAAACTGTCTGCCAGAAGTCAGAATGAGGAAATGAGACTTCAGGCCTTCGGGGGGCGCTGCAACGTCTCTTCTCCTTGTTGAAGTTTGACAAAACCTGTCGAGACACTTCTTCCATCTGAGGCTCAGCGTTTAAAATGTTTCTGACTCAAAGAGGAAACTCCATTTGCAGCTCAGACGGAGGAGACACGCTCGCTCCTGATTGGCTCTGACGGGGACTTCATCAATCGCGGCGGAGAACGACGTGTTTGCCGTTGCTTTTGTTGTCATATTTCACCTGTTTACTTTTTCCTCATTTGCGGTTTGACAGTAGCTGCTCGTCTCCGCGGCGGCCTGTCACATCAATTTGCGAGATGTTAAAGAGGAAGCCGAGGGTAACGCTCGCAGAGGAAACGATTCACCAGAAATAAGAGATCCAGACACACTTGAAGGTTTGACTGGACGGACGGCGGAGGAGCACGGGGTCGCCATCTGAGCCGCACAAACAACAACACCTGTTGTTGGGAATAGTTTCCACTGAAGGAGTGTCTGAATGCTGCTCTGTGGATCCTCACAACAAGAGACATTAAATCTACTCTTTGGATTTACATGGTTTCACTTGACAGGGATGGAGAGGAGTGCTGTTGCAACATGAATTATTAATCTCTTGTTTGGTTTTATACAAGTCAATAAAACTTGCATTAAAAAAATGTAGTCAGAACACTGAAAGCAAAAAAACAAACTTGTTTAAGATAAAGACTTCATTCATCCCACACTGGAGAAATTGAGTTGTTATAGCAGAGAGGCAGGAAACGATCAAATGAAAAATAAAATCTTCCGTGACGGTTCGTGTCGCTGTCCGACTGGGAGACGAATTCACGGTGACACAATTTAAAGAAAACTCCACCTGGTGTCTCCTGACCTGACGTGTCTTCTTCAGGCTCGGACGGTGAAGCTCCGCCCCCTCTTTGAAACATTGAACTCTGAAACACCTTAAAAAAAAAAAAAAATCAATACATCTTGGTAATAGGATTGTAGATGCATATTACATCAGGGTAAACATGCCGGAGACACATTGAAGACGGTTTATAATTGAATCAGACCAACTCTTTCCAGAGGTCACAGACACACTTGGCCTTATTAAGAGCAGTGTGTAAATTTAACTTTGTCTTCTGGACTGGAAGGAGCTGCAATAATGGAATTAAAAAAGACAGACGGGAGGCAATTCAGACAAAAGAAATACACAAACATGGAAGTGGTGTTGATTTTCTCATCCGGCTTTTGTCTGGCTTGATTTTAAGCCACACTGAAGGCGATATGGAATTTTTGTGTTTTCTTGCACAACTAATAGTGTTCCTGTTAACTTCACCTGTGCATTGAGATTAGTCCTAAGTATCTAGTGATAACCGTGTACACCAATGTTCATCCCCCTGGTTTAAGAAGTTGGCTTCTTTTAAACATCTGAAAATAATCCCTCATTCATTAGAAAAGAAGATTCAAGAAGACCTGTTTTTGGGGGCGTGTCTGTTTGATTGACAGGCCTGCGGTGCAGTCAGGTTACAGCTATCGGTGGGCGGGACGTAGTATCGTCAGGTTTCCGATCAGATCGGTCAGATCCACCGCTGGCTCCTCCCCCAGCTCGTCCAAATATGGTCACTTCCTGCTCCAAACCGCTCCGAACTAGCAAAGATGGTGACGGACAGAATCTGAACTGGAGGCTTCATAATGGCCGTTCACAAACCGACAGGCGACGTCGGGTTGCCGTTTGATTTTTGCAAGAACGTACAGAACTTTCAGCAAAATTTGAGCTTTTCCTCGCCGTAATTGTGACCTCGATTTTGACATGAAGTCAAGTGGGGGAACTTGTAATTCCAGTAACTCTGATGTGACGTGAACGGGGCTTCAGTGCTGCCGAGCGCTGCGGAGGCACACTGTCAGCAGACAAAAGTAGAAGAAGTTTAAATGTCTGGAAGAACAATCGGCGTCACCTCCACTCCAGATGACAGCACTTATTTCTGTCTAATTACCGGGATTCTTTTGACCCGTGATGCAGCGTGTCCAGCGTGTGATACCACATCACGAAAGCAGACTGTCCCTCCGCTGCCAATGTAATCCCACTTAAATGTATGAAAATAGAAGTTCGGCTATTGTTGGGAGCCAGTGTGCTGCCTCAGCATATACATCCTCTGACACCATTTGGAAGAGGTGCACCCTGGGATATTCTCTCACTGGGACAAAATCCATTTCGATCCATCTCCCCTCTGGCACAGCGAGAGGAAGTTTGATTGATTTATCAGGCCGGCGTCTCCGCAGCCTCCCTTTAATGAGACAGTAATAGCCCACGGTCGGCCGGCACTCCAGAGACGAATGTGAAGGAGAGGCGAGCAGCGCAGAGCAGAGATGTGGACAGAATATGTAACCCGAGGTACAATCAATCCAACGCACACACACACACACACACACACGCACACGCACACGCACACGCACAGATACAGATACACACACAGAAACACACACACACACACACACACACACACAAATGAGAGATATGCCCAAAAAGAACACACACAGAACACACACGGGGAGAGTGTGTGTGTGTGTGTGTGTGTGTGTGTGTGTGTGTGTGTGTGTGTGTGTGTGTGTGTGTGTGTGTGTGTGTGTGTGTGTGTGTGTGTGTGTAGTATTTCAAAGACAATATAACCGAGGCAGTTGGAGAGACAATGAAGTTGGAACTAAAGTTAACTGAAACTGAAATCCTTTCAACGAGCAGCAGGGATATCCAACGCTTTCGTCCGCCTTAAGATATACGACACGACCGAAAGTATGCGGACGCCCCCCCCAAAAAAAGGCTGAACGTTGTAACGTCGTGGGACGTAGATGTATTTTGCTCCCATTTCTGAAAACCCTGTCGACGTCCAACACTTAAAACAGGCAGTGAGGTCTTTCTGCAGGGAGCCGACTTTGAGCATTTAAACACTGGAAAGGTCAGAATGCAGCAAAATGAAGCCGATATGATGCATTCAAAGGTTACTTTTAATTGCGGTACGTGCAGAGCGGCAGCGTACGAAACTCACGAAGGGAAAGTATGTGATGCCATCAGATTATGAACCTCAGTGGTTTTGGTGACCTCGTGACCTTTTCTGTCAACCCAAAACACAAATATTTTAAGATTTAATGTTTAATAAGTGTGCATTTTAATGTACTTTCTTCTCCACAGAGGATCAATAAAATTAGGAATTTCTGTCCAATTAACAGATGGGTTCATCCTCTGGGAATCGTGGTTGCCTTCAGTAAATTACACATTAATGTGCCTCTTTAGATGTAAACATTTAAAAATGTGGTCGAATGAATACAGAGGTCAGGAGGGCAAAGTAAGTAAATAATTCTCTGGGGACCATGACCCCCCCCCCCCCCTCCCGACACACAGACAGACAGACAGACAGACAGACAGGTAGAGCAGGCGTCTGCTGATTGCCAGCAGCAGTCGGTCACTGCAGCCTTTAATTAAAGTCACTCTCCTGGGCTCTTAAGCAACAGCTTGCAATTTCCACTGACAACAGCGGCATGGCGGCGAGCCTGGGTGACCTGTAATTGTGTGTGTGTGTGTGTGTGTGTGTGTGTGTGTGTGTGTGTGTGTGTGTGTGTGTGTGTGTGTGTGTGTGTGTGTGTGTGTGTGTGTGTGTGTGTGTGTGTGTGTGTGTGTGTGTGTGTGTGTGTGTGTGTGTGTGTGTGTGTGTGTGTGTGTGTGTGTGTGTGTGTGTGTGTGCAGCCTCCCCTGCCAACCTGTGATTTTCATGGGAATTAATGACACAGCGGTGGCCACATCATTTCACTTGACACTGTTTGCCAGAGGGGCCAGAGGTGAGGCGCTGACCTTTGTGTTGATCCACCTCCACCACCTCCTCCACCTCCTCCACCCACCCTCCCACTGCTGCCGTCCATCTCCACTTTAACAAATAAATAAAAGAAATGCGACGCAGCAGGATGTGAAACAAACAGCCTCGGGAGTTTAAACAAACGCCGACAGTAAGCAAGAAATGTCGTCGCTCGGCGTCACGGACTGACATGTGTCAGAGATCTCGGAGGGAACCGGCTCTTTTTTTGGGTGGAAAAGGTCAACAGAACCGAGACGACCTGCTGCAGTTCTCTCCCAGCGGTCACACATCCATCACTGCTTTCAACAAACTAAAAAACAAAACACAAAAGCAGCTCCTCAACAGACTGAGACTCCCGGGGAAATGATTCATGTCGGAGCTAAATACAATTTGGATTTAACATTAAATTGAAAAAAGAAAAGACAGTTTTATGGAGCTAAAAAACAACAACTAATAAACATTATATTCACTTAATAAGAAAATGATTATTAGGTTAGAAATCATCTGTTAAGGTACTGAGTGTTTACACCAGTGACAAACATTTATTTCTACCCGTCATTATCACATCGTCTTTATCTGTACGAGAAAAAAAAACATGAAGACAAACTACAAATGCAAAACCGAAGACGATGGGATCCGAACGCGATTGCACGAGTCAGACCACCTGTGCAGGTATCAGCCAGGTGTGAATGCAGTCTGAGCAGTTTGACCAGATTCTAGAGAAGAAAAAAAAAACATCGGTCCTGCAAGTTAAAAGGTCACGTCACTCCATGAAATGTTACGAGTGTCCACTTTAAGAGGACACAGGTCTGTTATACAGCTGGATGAACTGGAGGTGGTCAAATACAAAAAAGCACCTTCTCTTTGTCCTCCAACGCAATGTCACTATAACAGGAAGCACATGGTGAAGCCGGAGGCACCACAGCGGCCAGAATTTGTGGTATTTTTGGAAAATACAGTTAGTCGCTTTTTTGTGCATCTTAACCTGCAGAAGTGCCTTAAGGTGCAGTACCACCGAGGTCCACTAGGGGCTGGTTACAAGCAAACTCGGCCTCCAATAGACTCCAATTCAAAAAGCATCAACTTCTCTCATAAAATATAAAGTCGGTAAATGTTTGTGGTGTTTCTTCTGAAAATAACAGAGCTATGTTTGGGGGGGCGTGTCCGGTTTGACTGACATGCCCGGGGTGCGGTTGTCCGGTATATGTGGGCGGGGCTTAGAGCCCACATAGATCCACCCCTTGCTCCTCGCCAGCTTGTTCAAATACAGTCAAAAACAAACTAACTGAGAAGGCGTCGATCAAAATACCAGATTGGAGGCTTTGAATCATCCGTTTGTGAACAAACGGTGACGTCACGGCAAGTTTCCTTGCTTGTAAATACAGTTTTCATGGTTAATGTTGGTGTGAAGCCAGAAATGTGCTGCAGTTTCTCTCAGGGGAGGCGGTCCTGAGGGCATGTTGAATCATCGCAGTGGGTCCAGAATTTGTAAAATGTTTGTCGTCGCCTCTTTAGAGGCTAGAAAAAGAGATAAAGGAGGTTGCAACTGAAGACAAACTGAACCCTGGATTATTCTAAGTTGTTTTTTTCTCCAATGCATCTCGGTGACTACAATCTACTTCGGTGTCGTGCGCCTGCAGAGCAGTTGCATCATCTTGAAGAAGAGCTTACAGCACATTACAGGCAGGACGGGACGGAGCCAGCGAGCTGCAGCCTGAGCGCCAGCGTCCTGCTGGCCGATCGTACCCAGGGACCTCATTAGTCCAAACGGGCTGCGCCGTGGTCACCGGTGGCTCCTTTGAGGGCAAGCAGACAGCCGCGGGGATCTGCTTCCTACCTGCTGAGGGTTCGATGCTGAAAGGCCAGAGCAGCGGAGCCGAGACTCCAAATAGGCTGGCTGCCTCGCCGGGGGAAATCAGGAGCGAGGGAGGGCGACACGTCGGCGGGCTCTGACACTTGTTTGGAGTTCAGACGGTAACAGCAGGTGGACGCTCGCCGGCGGCTGTGCCTCCCGTTTCACAGTCGACTGCGGTCAGAGTTTGTTTGCGGAGAAAAAGTTTCCTCACGCGGGAAATCTTTCATCCTCAGGCTTGACTTGTTGAGCTCACTGCAGACGTGTTTGATCGCTCGCTCACGTGGAAGTCGAGAAAGTTGAATAATATTAGTGTAACTGACGTGAAGTCCCTCCGTGCTTCGCCCGAACTTTAACGTAAAAAATAAAAGCGTATATTTTAGCTTTTACCGAGTGTAACTTAAGTTTTATTTTATAAATGCTATACAAAGAGAATATTTACAGATATTCTGCTCATTATGGCTGAATGCCAATAGTTACGACAGCCATTAAAATAATCTATTTTACAGAATATCTTTATATCTACACCTACAAGACCGTGTACTTGTAATTGAATTTGCAAAACAGTAAAAAAAGAGCTTAATTTTTGTGTCGCTTGTAATCCCAAAATAATGATAATACGGTGTGATTACAATCACACGAAAATTGGTTTGAAATTTGAAGACCGCAGATAAAGCCGCTGCGATTAGAAGATAAAAAGTGTGATATTCAAAATTATCCTCTCATAATACCACTTGATGTCTGGAGATTATGACGTGCTTAAATCACAATGCTTTGATTTCCAGGGATGATGAGCACATTAATTTGTGGTAATGAGATTTTAATAGGTTGATAAGAGAGTTGAGATCGCGCCTAATATATCGGTCATGATGACAAACAAACAGCTCGCAATAACCGTCAATATCTGGAGATAAATCGGTCCGTCGGTCCTTAAAAGACCTGTTGGCGTCTGTGAAAGGTCACAGTAAGACGACACCCTCAATACTGAACTATTGAGGCGGAGACATCGAGTGTTATGTAAAAAAAAAAACATTTTAATTTGAGGTTTTTAAGAATCCTGTTTTTCTTGTAGCACACAATGTAAAACTTTCAACAAACCTGCGTGAGCACTTATCCCAGTTTTGAGAAACCCCAGTTATGCTACACACCCGTCTCACTCTCAGAGTGAAAAATAAACAGTGAAATTCAGGTAAATAAAAGAGTAAAATGGTCATTTGCGTGGGCAGGAAGGTTACAGGCACATTCACGTTGATTTGACTTTACACCAATGACGTCATGCGTGACGTCATGCACGAGGCAAAACACACTTTCAGGAAATGAATCAACATTCAAACACGTTACATTTTTAAAATGAACTGATTCATCGGATCCTAATTAAGAACAAAAAGAAGTGAAACAGATCATTTTAACCACCCAATTATCCCGACCTCACGGAAACATCACACGTTAGAGATCACGTTAAAACAGGCTCACTCACCTCCGACAAACCCAGTTTGTCCGCAGTCCGTGACAACAGGGTCCTCCTGGGCCGCTGGCGGTGCAGCAGGGCTTTCCCCCGGCCAGCCGGAGCGCTGCCGGGCTTCCTTGGTCCTTCATCGGCGGGGTGACGACGACCACCGGCGGGGTGACGACCACCGGGAGGGCGCGGGCTAAAAGTTAGCATCACAGCTAATTAGCGGCTATTAGCTTAGCTGAAACGCTCGCGAGACATCGGTAGAAACGCCGCGTTTGCTTGAAATGTCCGCAAAAAGCAGCCGAGCGTGATTAGTAACGTAAATACGACTTCTATTGAAGAGTGTCTCCTTCTTTGTCCCTCTCACCGAGGAAGACGACGGACAGTGGCAGCGGGAGACCTCTCACACACACGCTCGTGAATCACCTTCCGTTGTTCTCCCGCCTCCCCCGCTCCCCCGACCAATCAGAACGCAGGAACTTGACGTTGCGTCATGACCGACGAATAAGAAGTAAGAAGGAAACAAACAGCACGCGCGGATGTCAAATTAAGCAGGTTAGATTTTAACATTTCAACTCTTTATGCTGCATTCACGGTCATCAGGAAATTACACAACTGCCTATGTAAACAGCGACAGACAATTTAACACTTAATTGTAAAAACATAGCAAACATGAAAAATATATAAAAAAATTATAAATATATTAGTGTTTGTGAACAAAATAACAGAGGGAGGGTTGCTTATATATGTATAAGAAGGATTTTTATGCTCCTTAACATATTTAATTTGTGTTTCCTCGCTATATAAATTGCATTTTCTCCTACAATATGATCTGCGTTACCTCTGCCAACATTTTCATGATTCAAAATTAAATATTTTGTCCATTTCTACATGGTTACAGATGCCATGTTTCAGCTCAGGGGTTTTTTCTAGCCGGTTTTGTGTGGTATTGTGCGTATTTCAGATAAACATATAGCCATCTTTGGTTTCCGTAGCACCGGTGAAGACGGGGGAACTTTGCTGCGTCCGTATACTAATATCCACGCTCAGTGTTTCATCACATCACCGTCTCGGTGAACAAAGACGGCTCCAGAAAGAAAAGGTTCTCCCAGACCCCCGACCTCGCACCCATTCAACGCTGTTGCACAAGCAGATTAATGTTGATGTGAATCTGAATGTTAGGAGGTGTGTGTCCTTTGTGGGGTTATTAAACAATGTCATGTATTCACAGTATGGACATTATTCAGCACACAAACAAACACTGATCTACAGAGCCGGTCTCCTGTCTGCAGCCGCCTCACTGCTGCAGGCTGATGTCAACGTGAATGCCCTCTACTCCACCACCCTGCCTTCTGTTTTCTGGACTGTTTCCATGGTAATATTCAGGTGCTTTTGTCCACTTATACACACACACACACACACACACACACACACACACACACACACACACACACACACACACACACACACACACACACACACACACACACACACACACAGAAAAAAAAAGAAAAGCTATTAGCGTTCAGGATATGGAGATGCTTGTAAACAAAATGTCCGGCACTTATCTATAAACTAACCAAGATATGAATCAGTATTTGACCGTCTGAGTGTATTTGTTTGAAATTAATTTTCAACCGCTGTCATTTGGGCCAAATGACGTGGGGGGGGGGTCACTGTTTTTACCTTCAACTTTCAGAGTCCTGTCCGCTGGAGAAACTCTCTTTTCAGTGATTATACACATTTACAAGATAAAATAGGAATGAAATCCATTTATTTCCACTTAAATATATTTAAATACAGTGTTTTTAGCAACTCATTATCTGTTTTGTGTAACTTATGTGTGTTTTGTGATGTGAACTGCTCTGGGGATCAATAAAGTATCTATTTATAAAATAACTCATTGAATCATACTTTGTTTTTGCATATTTCAGTTCACGAATGGCACATTTTAGCTGATAAATCCATCGCTGTATCATCACTGCTTTTACAGTTTATGTGTTTGACTGTCGCGCCGTAACGCCGCGCAGTTTTGTCTAATTATCACCTACATCCTCCGAATCCTCGGCTGACGAATAATCTTTGGATTTCTGTGACTAATGGAGAACTAATTAGTCAGGAAAATTGATTGAATTATTCCAGGGAGATTCTGCGTTTATTAAAGACAATAGCATGCCTGTGTGTATTTTTTCTTTTCATGCCAAACATGTTTAATCACTTTCTGTTTTTTTTCAGAAGGAGACTGCAGAAAATGTGTCTCAGTATCTGAAGACGGATCTGCTGGTGAACGAGCTGTGACAGAGAGGCATTAATCAGTCTGCACAACAAGATATCTAGATATGACTTTAAATATAATTGATGATTGTGATGCAACCGACCCCCTGACGGCCCCCCACCGGCCACCGTGAACCAGACTGTATAAATAATGTAGGAGATGTAATCTGGAAAGTTAATTTACTGAAGTACTGGTGCCTTTAAACTGCAATACCACCGAGTGCCACTAGAGGTCGGCTCCATAAAGCCTCCAGCTCCATAGACTCCCATTCAACTTCTCAATACAAAGTCAATTAAAACTGCAAGCAGTGATCGGCGGCCCTCGCACGCTGCACTTCGGGGATCCAGCGGGTCGGAGCAGCCGGCTCCCCGACGTGCAGCATGCGAGGGTCCGCATATTCCCGCTTGCAGTTTAAATTTTTTTCTCTATCTCGTTCCTTATTCTTCTTTTTTTAAAAATTGGCTTTTTTTTGGCGTCCGCGTCACCTCCAAGGGATCAGACGGGACATTTTCAGTCTTTTACATTTTAAAAACGTAAAAAAGAGATGATTCAGAAGTCGAAATTGATCAAAACGTACAGCTGTGGTCTCCAGGAGATAAAATAAAATAAAATGGAGGGTCAAACGCCAGCTGTGTGTTTAGTCGCAGGTTTCCATCGGGATGAAGCGAAGCGTCGGACGTCCAACCTGCAGAACACCTCCACCTCCTCACACACACACACACACACACACACACACACACACACACACACACACACACACACACACACACACACACACACACACACACATATGACATTTCAAACCGCTCGGCTTTAAGTCGAGAATGTCAGAAATGTTTTCTTTTCTTGTCGCTCCCCTCATCGGCCGCGCTCCTCGTCCTCAATCTGTGGGTGTACAGTGTTTGTGTTGCATCTACATTCCAATCCGAGCACGCGACCTCAGTGTCACTTCATCTCTGACGAAGCAATCAGGTAAAAATGGCTCTGAAATGGCAGATTACTTCAGACGGAGCGGCGAGAGGGGCGCCGGGCGGGCAGCAAGCAAATTGCCTCTTTCAGCACTTAAGTAAAGGCGGGAGGTCAGGAGGAGGCACACACACACACACACACACACACACACACACACACACACACACACACACACACACACACACACACACACACACACACACACACACACACACACACACACACACACACACACACACACACACACACACACACACACACACACACACACACACACACACACACACACACACACACACACACACACACACACACACACACACACACACACACACACACACACACACACACACACACACACATCCCTCCGTCTACATCACATTCTGTCTCCAATTCAATTCATCTCTTTATTGACACGATGTGTTCATCAAACAGGACCTGAGCTCACGTGTTTCACTCATTTCTCACAAAGAAATGAAGCGCCTATAAAAACATTTTTTTTAAAAAGAATTATATTTCTAATGTGTCCGTTTTTGTGTTAAATCGTATAAACGTATTTATCTTTTCTTTGTTGTTGAAGCAAGTTGCCTGAAGGTCATTGACAGACAGCGTCTAATTGTTTCCAAGACATTTCCTGAGTTCTCAGAGATTCTTCTGACAAAATATTTTCCATCCACTCATAAAAAAAACACTTCAACTTGTTTTCAAAGTTGAGCCGAGCAGACGTCACCTGAAGATGACATTTCTCCTTCAGGTTTCATCAGTTGCACAAAGAAGCAACTAAACGTTCTGTTAACGAGGGAAGTTTTTATTATTTCAAGCGAAAGAATCTGCCAGCAAGTTTTTTTTGTGAATTATAAAAAAAAAAGGTTGAGTCGAGAACATTTGTCTCCGATTTCAGCCCAGTTTAAGGATCAATATCTTCAAAGAGAGAAGTGAAAATGTTGAGTTACGGAGCTGCTTCCTGTTAAAATAAAGAAGAAACACGAGAAACAGCATAAAATATTCTGTTAAATGGTGGATTTTTGCTCATTTCAAGCAAAAAAAAAACCCAAACACACTGGAAAGTTGAATACACAGAAAGGTGCTGAATCAAAACCAGCTCATGTACAGTCGCACCTCCCACAAGGCTTCCTGCTGGATATCTGACCGTCATGTGGGTCTCCTGCTTTGATGCCTTTCTTTGCTCATTGTAGCAGAAAAAACAAAAAACAAAACAACAGATCAGTTTCAGGATGATTTAAAAAAAAAAAAAAAAAACCTGTTAAACACAGTTTTACAGAAAACATTTAAAATCGAGTTCTTCGTTCAGTCCACGAGGTGATAAGTGTGTTTTTATTTATCTGAAATCCTTCAGGTTTCTAACGTGGGTTTGAAAACTCAGAAAGTTTTGATTCGATGATTTCAAACCACCTGAATTGTGGCGCCATGGCAACAAGGTTCACCAACATGACAACACACACCCCGAAACAACACAAATAACGAGTTGCAAACTTTCAAAAAGTTTCAAAATTCACAAACGCAGCCGGACCGCCGCTCACAAAATTCATAACGCTTCCTGACGAAGGTCGTAGCTTCTCTTCGCTCGGTGCACGTCCCGTCTCTGATTTGATTGATCCACTCAGTCAAAGTTAGAGATGCTAAAAAACAAGATTATCACCCTGCAGCTCTTCACTTGAACGTCAGTGTGGCTGAAAAAGCTCCTTGAGACAAATTAAGACGGTTACCTTGAAATGCATTTGATAAGATTATTTATCTTTGATGAGAAAAATCCGATGGAGTCTCCTTTAAAGAAGATATTACGGGTTTCTTGGGTTGTTGGGTTTTTTTTCATGGAGAAACGGCAGCTTTCGCGACTCAAATGTTTTGACGTCAACACGAGTGGCACAAACTGGGAGGATCAGTCTACAAACATACTGAACGTGTCATCACCTCCTCCTCCTCCTCCTCCTCCCACCACCTCCTCAGGGACGCCCGTTTGTCCCCCGGCTCCTCGCCGCTCCTCGCCGGGTTGGCGGCGTTCACACAGTCTGGCTCGCATGAGCCGTTGTCGTCGTCTGACATCTATTACAGTTAAGGATCATCCTGGCATGTGTTCGTGCTCTCACACACTTTCACACCTCTCACAAGGCCAGGAGAGCTAATGACTGAGATGGCTGAGCTTTAAAAAGAGAAAAAAGGGGAAGGTGACAGGAGATGATTCATCTGAGCCCGCTCTCCGCCAGCGATGACTGACGGCTGATTTATGATTCAGCAGCGAGCTGTGAGAGCTTAGAATCATTTCCCCCCATTTCTTATTTTAATTCCTTACCGCAGGTGACGGCGGGAGGGATGGGAGCCAATTATCTTAAGTGTCTTTCTGCTCTCTGTCAGCCGCTGACAGTCGCCGCGGAAACTCTCCAGTCGGGCCTGCGAACAGGTGACTGCCGCCGCCGCCTCCTCCATTACAATCAGCGCTGTCTCTTTTTATATATATATATATATATATATATATATATGGCAGCTCTGTGCTCACGTTAAAACACATCTGAGTGTGAATTCTCCGGCTGCAGTTTGACCAGGACACGAAATCAAATCTATTCAGCCGCCAGGTTCAGTTAAATCCGTTTGAAGTGTCACAGGAGCTCTTATTTTTTTTCCCCACATGCAAAAACACACTTATTTTCCAGAATAATTCAAAACTTGCTCAAAGTTGCACGACGTAAAGTCTTATTGACAGCTGAGAGGAATCCAAACCAGCTCCTTCCCAGTTAATGTGGTCCAAATGATTCATTTGTTCCAAAATGTTTTTCGGGATTCAAGTTCAACGATCTGTTTTTTTTCGTGTCTTCAGACTGCAGCCCAAATAATTCATATTAAAAAACACGTGAATTGTGATTTTTGCAATCTGGACTTAAAAACCACATCTTGAGGCTTGAAATGTGCGACAGAGCGACACACGATGATGTCATCATTTTTAAAGAGACAGAGTGAGTCGATGCTACCGCTAGCAGCGCTATCAGAGAGTGCAGGTTTTTAGAGGACAACGGACAGAAGCTGAAATAAACTGTGCTGGAAAAGCGTACGTCGTCACCATAGCAACCCATGTAGAAAGGTTGGCGATGTCTGGTGAAAAAAACAAAAAACAAACTGGTACCATGTTTGGTCCATGTTGAACTGTACAGCAGATGTAGATTTAAAGAACGCCGTTTCAAACGACCTTCAAGATGTGGTTCTGATCCGGATCGTAAAAATCACATTTCATGTGTTTCTTTTTTTTTAAATCAGATTTTCGGCTGACAGTCTGAACTCAGCTGAAGACGGCGAGATGAAGGAACTTCAGATTACTTTCCAGACATTTAAAGATCACATTTTTAATCGACCATTACTTTCAGGACTCAGAGAAATAAGATGAAACACCATTTTTCCAGGATGATGCTGAAATACACTTTTTCTTTTGAAGGTTTATAGCCTCCTTATAAGTGTATTTTAAACTTTGATCACATCTCTGAGAATTAGAAGTTTGATAAACCTTCAAAATTATAACTGATGGAGGATTATTAGAATTATCAACCGTCATATATATATTCGTCATTATTGAAAAATGTATTAGTGCAGCTGTAAATATAAACTGCAGCACATAAAATGTTCCCACAACCTACAGGTTGCTACGACTCATCTTTCGTGAACTTTAGCAAGTAAAGATAAATAAGTAAGATAGAAAACATGTGGCAGAAAACACGGCGTCTCCGGCCTGTCAGTCGACCCGCCGTCCAATACGCTCCCATCGGTTTACCATCCGCCGCAATTCAACGTGACAGTAAGACAAATCGACTTCCAATGTAAAATAATTGAAACAGACGCTGATTTGACTGCGTGGATGGTGGTGGTGGTGGTGGTGGTGGTGGGTGGATGAGAGAGAGGCGGTGTGTATTCTGCATCAGCTTAATGCACTGCGTCCGTCCGTGTCAGAGATGGATTGTGGTGTCAGAGTTATAGATAAGCTTCTGTTTAGTTAGCCCCATCGGGAGCGACCAACATCGTAGTCATATTAAAGATAACAAGTGTTTTTACACACGGGGGAGGGGGGCGGTGGGGTGGGGGGCCAATAAAATGCTCATATTCCCGTCAAGTGGATTGTAATTGCTATTCGCAAGAGGACACATAATTGAAAAATTGGAAGAGAGCAAAAAGTCAGCAGTGTCTGTATTGTAAACAAAGATTGGACCGAATCCTCCGCGGCCGTGGGCGGCCGACATCACAGGCGGCGCACACAAAAAAACACACAAAAAAACAAAACAACACAACACGGATACGTCTCGGCTCTCCACTGAAATCCACTTAAAAAAAAAAAAAAAAAAAAAGGTCTTTTTGGGTAGCAGGGGGATTAAACACACACACACACACACACACACACACACACACACACACACACACACACACACACACACACACACACACACACACACACACACACACACACACACACACACACAGAGAGCCGCTCTGGTCGGTGCCAAAGCAGCGCCGCGTTCCAGAGAAGAAGAAGAAGAAGAAGAGAAGAAGAAGAAGAAGAAGAAGAAGAAGAAGAAGAAGAAGAAGAAGAAGAAGAAGAAGAAGAAGAAGAAGAAGAAGAAGTGGTGCTTGAAAAAAGGTTGGTGGGGGAAATAAAGAAGGTGAATCTGGATTGATGTGAATCACAGTCGCCACTCTGTCCTGGAGCTCTTCCAGCCGGGGATGAATCGCCTACCTGTGTCAGAGAGGATGTGTGAGAGCAAACATCCAACAACAACCAACCACCACCACCACCACCACCACCACCACCACCACCACCACCATTACCCGCCGCCCACGCCTGCCTGGCCGCCAGGCATGTTTCAGCGAGGATTAGATCGGCATAATCAAAGCCATCCCACCTTCAGACTGGCACAACCTCAGGGTCTCCCTCTTCCTCCTCGCCGCTCGCTCGCCGCTCTGCAAACCTTCGCGGGGAGCCAAACTCTGAGTCAAGCACGCAGGACGATGGGAAAAAATAAATAAATAAAAAGGGTAAGGGACGTGTTAGCGCAGCTGCTAAACCCACACAGCTCAGGGAGCGCTCAGCAGCGGGGTCAAAGGTCACGTAAAACTCGCCCGCCGATCCATCGGAGGGCGAGGAGTTTTGGGAGGAGGTGGGGAGTGGGAGCGGGTGGGTGGGTGGGTGGGTGGGGGGCAGTGGGCGGCTAAAGAGGCGGTGCAGAGAGGTTAAAGCATGTTTCCACCAATCTGCAGACGTGACGGGCAGCGAAAGCTCAAAAGCTTCAGCTTCAAACGAGGAGAAAACGGGATGATGTAATATTTGAGAGATTTTTGCATCTATCCGAACACAGTAAAGGAAATTTCTGCATTTCATGCACGCTGTACAAACTTTAAAAAAAAAAACCTCAATTCTGATGTGTTCCCTTCCCCAAAACAACATGACTTCTGTTTCCATGAAATCATAAATGTAAGCTCGCACCTCACGCAGAAAGCAGCTGCAGACTGCTGAGGAGGAAGTGGAAAAATACAGGGTTTTTCTTTCTTTCTGTATTTGTGTGATGTGGCTGAAGTGACCTTCCAGCTGAAAACTGGAAACCTGCGTCCTCCAGGTTTTTATAAACGCTGCACATATACGTCTGAACCTGTCAGGACTTCGAAGAAAATCTTTGAAAAAAACACGATCGCTCGCTCTTCGTGTTCAATCATCTGCCCGCGACTGTACAGGACAATATACGAGATGAAAATGGAAAAAGGTGCCTCAGACATGCGGTCAGATGCTGAACAGTCAGTTGAAATGAACTGGAAGTTATAATTTAACTTTAATCTGAGGCCTGATGAGAATCAGCGGTTACTGTCGTCGTGCTTTACGCCCAATTTTCAGATATTTTTAAAGATCTTTTGGGACATTTTTGTGCTAATTGGAACAAAAACAATGAATAGTGGGAGAAATGTAAAAATTCTGTGCAGCACCTTAAAACAACAAAATAACTTTAAAGGGAAAAATATGACCTGAAAAAGTGGCCAATATCAACCTGTTTATTTTCACTGGCTTTTCCACAATAATCTCCATAAATGTTATTATTTACTGCTGCTAGTCTTGTTTTGCTTCGACTTCCTCTTTTTTTATTTGTTTTTATTTCTTCTGACTCTTTTAATGATGTTTGATTAAGTGCAGCACTTTGGTCAACCTTTTTAAACAACCAAATTTAACAAAATACTAATTATGTAAACACATATTGACACAATTGTCCTTTACAGTGTCTCTCGTTCTCTTTCTGAGGACGTCCAGTCTGACTTTAAACTCTAACTATTCATATTTCTGCTTTATATAATAAAATAAAACACGTCATGTGACCAGACAAATATGTCCGACCGATGAAACAGAATGTTTTTTGAATAAAAGTCGTCCGAGAGTCGAACACTTTGTTCTTTTCCTCGACCGTCTGCGAGACGGAGCGGCTGCTTTCTGAATTAACTCGCCATTAAAACGCACCGGGAGACGCTCGCCGAGATAATTCAGCACTTAAGAAGATTACGATTTGCATTTGGTCACTTTTATTCTCCAAAACAAATGAGTGTGATAGCCGAACGTCCGCAGGGAATAACGTCTGACTGCACCTCTGCAAAACAAAACAATCATTTAGAAATGCGACCTCGCTGTGTACAGTTCAGATTTTATTTAAATTACAATCATATTTAATGTTAATTAATGCTAATGTGTAATTTAATGGAACAAACAGCGCCGGCAGAGGTTGTAATTAAATACTCTGTGTGTGTCTTGTGTGCAGGTGAATGCACTCGGCTCAATAAAAATCTATTTTCTGTGGCTTTGTTCCTCGACCGGCTCCGTGATCCTCCGAGGTCGACACCACCGGCGGCAGCAGCAGCCGTGATGAGGTCAGAGGTCAGAGGTCGCGGCGGACAATAGCAGGGAACAAACATTTCCGTGACCCCCCCCCCCCCCGGCGTCGCTATGAAAACCGAGAGTGAGCCGAACAATCTGCTGAGGTCAGAGGGCACGCCCATTCGCAGCGCTGCGTTCTCATTGGCTGATGGACATGTCAGTCAAGAGGGAACATTTCCACTTCGTTTTCTTTCTTTTTTTTACCAGTTTTTCCATGTTTGACCTCCAAGAAAACAATCTGGTCGACGAAAAAACCCAAATGTTTGTTTTTGGAAACAAAGAAAAATGTCCTGTTCAATTACATTGAACATTATTTTATTTTTTGTTAAGAAGATAACGTCACTAATAAAACACCTTTTCTTACCAGCAAATAGCTGTAATTTGAAGTTGTGCATCTTTTCCTCGCAGCTCCGACACTTCGACCGCTCGTCGTCACTCAGACGAAACTTCTAGGGAAAAAATAAAAAGGCATCTTATTTCCTCGGAGCGCTGAGAGGAAGCTTGACATCACTCGTGAGGAGCAGGAAGGGGCCGCTGATTGCACAGGAAGAGGGGTCTTTAATTTGAAGGCCTCGGCGGCGTTCAAGCCTTCAGCCTCATGGGGAGTTAATCAGCACTTAGGCTATAGATAGTAGAGAAGAGACAAGGGGGAGGGGGGTTCGGTGCTGTTGGTGTTCATCCACTGTTTTTCCTGCATAATATTCTCTTGTTGACATGGGAAGTGACTCCTACGCCGTTGTTGTCGGCCAGTTTTTTTTTTTTTTTTTTTTCCAACAGTCGTTAACCAGCCGGCGTCACAGTTTGGCTGCATCGTAAAAACTCCTAAAATTAAAAAGATGGCACTTGGTGTTGTGGGGAATAAATGAGGAGCGGTCGAATTATCTGTGCTCGAGGAAAATTCTGAATAATGCAAGTTTTTTTTTTTTTTTTCATTTGCAAAGGTCGAGTCGATGCCTTGAACTCTTCGTCGTGTCCCTCGAATCCTTCCTGAAGAGGTTTATTTTTTGCAGGTTCGTAAGTGTACGGTCTGCAGGCATGGTCAGGCAGCTGCTGAGAGTCCGAGTAACATCCACATGAATGCCGGGACCGAAGGTCTTCCTGGACTCCTGCTGCTCCATCTGTGATCCGTCGGATCCCTCCGTCCGTCCGACGTCCCGCTCAGAGGGAAAAGATGATTTCAAACATTTCCCTCAGACGGAGGCTGTTATCTAAGTCGTGGCGACAAACTCTACGTGATTAAAATGACAATAAATACGCTGAACATCCACCCAAAACATGAACTTCCACGACCTTTGACCTTTCTGAAAACGTCAGCAAACACGTCAACTCGTGAACTCGAGGCTGATAGAAAATTTAGAGTTCCGACGTCGTGACCACCACAAGAGGGCGCCGTTCACACGGACTCTCCTCGATGTACGCCGTTTTATGCGATATCAGTTATTTTGTCGCCTTCATCTTTTTTGAATGTTTGTTGTTTAGACCGCAGCTGAGCATCGGTTTGATATCACTCTTTTCATCGATGTCGTTTTTCCAGCGGTCCCGCAGCTCCCTGTGATGTGCACATAATTACATCCCATAATATTTGGCCTTTTAGTGTGAGCATGCTAATTAGCACTAAACACAAAGTGAGGCTGATGAAAAAAAAAAGGAAAATGGCAGCAAAGGTGATCAGAAAACAAAATAAATGCTATCCTCAAAATATGGAGAAATAAACTTCTTAAATTATTTTCTCTAACACAATGGTGCCTTGGCACCGATCAGCTGTAATCAATAAGAGAAAACGGTTGAGCGGGAGGCTAATGTTGTAATTCTCATGCAGCTCGTCTTCTTCTCCGTCTTTTGTGTTTTTTTTACTGGCCCTCACCTGCAACGCCGCACACACTCGCCGCCGCCTGATGGATCGCCGACGTAAAGCGATGTAATCTTTCTTTATGTGTCTCTTAGTCTCCGCTGCCATCTCTGCTTTTAGTCCACCTGATTCATCAAAAGTGAAAATGTTTCAGACTTTTGGCACTTTTAATTAAATAAGTATGTCACAAAGTGTTTTATAGAGCAATAAAGGACAAAACCCGAACCATTAAAGATAGAAAGAGAAATGAGGCCCCGCTTATGAAATGTCATGTGTGTGTGTGTGTGTGTGTGTGTGTGTGTGTGTGTGTGTGTGTGTGTGTGTGTGTGTGTGTGTGTGTGTGTGTTTGTGTGTTAATGTTAAAAATACACTTTGCTGAGTCATTTTGCATTTCGAACTTTTATCGGAGTGGAAGGACATCATCTGGGAAATAATTGTTTTTTATTAGACGGTAAGTTTGTGCTGTTTGGAAGAAAACGTTTATTTTTCTTCCTGTTTTTTTTTTTTTTATCCTCGTCAGTGAAAACGAGGACAACAGGAGGATCAGAGATGTTCTCTAACACATCTGGTGCAGGTGTTTCCACTTGATTGGCTCTCCTCTGAGGCCACTGTGGGAACTCTGCTCCACCAAACACCTCCATCAACCTCCCGTTCGCTGCTTTCACACCTGTTGGACTGATACAGATTGAACCTTTTATTTCTTCTGTGCTACGTGGAGCTCAGTTTCAACCTGAGCAGAGATCTAATCTGCCAGATTAATTGAAAACACACCGAGCGCTCATGCTGCTACTTAATTCGCCGTAATTCAATCAAGCGAAGCTGCGCCTGCGTGACATTCAGTATTGGAGGAAAACTATAAAATGTGAGGCAACAGGAAGCTACTATTTTAAATCAACAAACAGTCATGTCGCAGTGAGATCACTTTCAGAAAATGTTACATAAACCGGACAGAGACGTTTCATAGATAACAACAACATTTGGCGTTTCAGTGATTCATTCGTAAAAACACGTGGATGGCGTCTAGAAGTCACAGAGGCTCACAATTTAGCAAGCTAATGATTCTGTTGACGGTCTTGTTTGAAACACCTGCTTCTACTTCTGAATCGTAGTTTTTTTGGAAAGCAACACGATATGGACCCCCCCTCCCCCCCACCACCACCTCACCCCTCCCCTCAGCAGATGGACCCTCGCTGCTTCTGACAAATTGCATGTGGAAGGAAATCTGCAGGGCCCATTGAACTTTAGTATTGCTTTTATTCCTCTGTCATGTTCCCGCCGAGATGAAATGGGATCCGTTGCTTTTCTTTTTTTTTTCCTTCTTCTCCCTGCTTCCCTTATTCACGGCTCCGTGCCCGCCGGTGTGCCGGATAAACGGCCAACGCCGCCTGACAGTCAAAGACATTCTTTTCTTCTTTTTTCTTTCCTCCTCTCCCTCTTCCATTTTTTTTTTCTTCCTAACTCGCCTCCAGATTTCAGGTACTTGAAATGAAGTGTGGAACGAGCGATGCACATTCATCCCGGCAGCAGTTGGTGCAGCTGAGCGGCGCGTCGGTATTCTTTTGTTCCCTAAAACGTTGCACGGACATGGATCTTTGTCAGACCTTTTTCATGATCGAATAGTAGAAAAATTCAGGAACATTTTGCATGTCAGCGAATACAGCAGCAATGCCCCGCCAAAATAAAAGAAAAACTCTGCAGCCTTTAGAAATCCTATCTCTGTGAGGAATGGACATTTTCGAGGAACACTTCAAGATGGTGAAATCCTTTCATGAAATTCATTGTTGATATTGCTGGATAAATTCTTCTGGAGACCCCTCTGACTTCTACTTCAACGCCATGAGGACAACGTATGTTTTTTTTACCTTGACAATAAATCTTTAACAGAAGAAAAGCTGGATTTCATTAACTTTTAGACAATTTTTTTTTTGCCCCCAGAGGATGAATCTGAATGTTTTTAGTGAATTAAACATAATGTTATAACCAACTGCACTGTAGTTAGTTTAGGACATGTGACACTAAAGCCAAAAAACAGAGAGGGAGGTTCAAAACAAAAATGAAACTCACCAAAATAAAAGAAACATTGCGGTTTAAAGTTACAGAGAAACGAAGCTGCTGAACGGACAAGACGTAAGAGGAGCGAGAACTAAATACTCAAAGTGCTGATGAGGAAACGGGACACAGGTGAGGGCAAAAACAGGCGGAAAAAACCCCACAAAGACAGGAAGTAAAATTAAACACACAAACGGAAAGGAGCTCTTTCAAAATAAAACAGGAAACACTGAATTGAAATCAAGACTAAAGAACATGACGCATCACTTCGGACAACCTGGACCTCGACGTGAGATATTTCCTTATCAAGCTCAATATTAACGCACATCATTCATGCATGGTTCATCCTCTGAGGACCATAAATACCTGGAACAAAATATACAGAAAAAAAATTGCTGTGCTGCATCTTTGACTGTTGAGTGAAATAAAATATTTTTGTGTGCCAGAAATTATTAAAAAAAAAAACGCAGCAGAAATATTTCCACCATCCGTAACTGAGACTGAAGCTGCTGCACATTCAACTCCAGGAATAACTCCTCTTTAATATCTGCGAGCTTCTTTGATCAACACCGTAAAGGTCAAGTGCTTCGAGCCGGCTCGAGACCGACGGACGGAGACGTCACTAAATAAACCTCCAGAAACCAAGAACCGCTGATTTTGTTTCAGTATCTTCGTGTACTTTCGTCTCGTTGGTGTCATGAAACATCTGGAGGATCTCTGAGCTGCAGATCGGGACTCATTCGCTCTGTCAGCCACGTTGGCTCGTCGAGCGCACAGCAGCAACCGGCAGCCTGTTGGCTCGAGGGGGAGGAGGGGGGGTGTTGGTCACAAATCACCACGTTCAGGTGCTGCCCGGGAAAATGAAGACGAGCCACCGAGCCGCCACCGAGCGCTTTAATTAGAGGCGCTGCTGCTCGTTAAGGAGGACGCTAACGAGGAGCGCCGCCCGCCGCAGAGCAGCGAGCTCGTTAGAAAAAGACTGGACGGGACGAGGACCCGGCGATGAGGGGGGGCGGGGGGGCAGGGAGGGGACGCCGTGATTGGCAGTCCCGCAGCAGGGGGGCGTGGCCACCGGGTCTCGGCTAATTGCAAAGTTGAGGAGCGGCGGGCAGTCTGTAATCCACCGCTGCACTTTTGCTTTTATTGAACAGGGCGCTATTGATCGGTGCGCGTTGTTTATTTGTACAGATGGAGGCGTGGTGCGTTTCTCATACAAAGGTTATCAGGTATTGATGATGGGGGATGAGGAGGGGGGGGGGCTGATGGGTTGTGGCCTTTTGGCTTCGCTCCGCTCCGCTGGGGCCGATCGGAAAAAAAAAAACTGAGGAGGAACGAGGGAACATTAGCAAGCAACCCACAGCAGGAAGGAGTTTATATCTCGGTCAACATGTTTCTGCTCATTTCTGGGGATCTTTTTTTTTAAACTAAAATAGTTTATAATCTACCGTCACACTCAAAAGGAAAACTCTCTCGAACTGAATCTGTGCTTGTGGCAGAAGTGAATCCTCAAACTAGATAAAACTCATCAAGTTGAGGTTTTTACGAGCCTTTGCAGAAAAAGCTCACGAGGGGAAGCGTCTCCTCGTCTCCTCGTCTCCTCATGAATTATGAGGAGCCGTTGCTCCCGGCTGCCGGGATCAGATTACGCCACGTTAGTTTCTTTTCCGAGGTGGTCGCTGTGTCACATCAGGTAATTGTGGTGAAGTGAATTCCTGCTGTGACACGGAGAACCGGCGACCTCGAGCTCAGCGGCAAAACACAACCTGTTTCTGGGGTTTGATGTCGATATAAAGAGATCAACTAAAGACGGAGCTGATGTTTCCGTCTCTCGTCCCTCCGCTGCTAAATTTGTCACTTTTTTTTTTAAACACTTGATTGATCGTTGCTGCGTAAATAAACGTCCGATTTTGTTCGTCATGCACGCGCTTCCAGACGCGACTTTTTTGATCGCGACGTTCATCGACCCCGCTGTCCCATCATGCACTGCTCCATTTGGCTCCAAATGAAGTGAGGCGGCTTCACAGAAAACACAACTCTGACTAATAAAAGTTCTCAAACACTCTTTTCAACAGTCGTAAAGTTTAAAATTTGCATGTGACTTGAATATGTAAATTTCTTGGCCACTAACCGGCTCAGCGGAGCTTCCGTCACCCTCGTTATGTGACTGTGCTCCACAGCTTCGGTACGGAAGTGGGTCGCCTGCGACTGCCGCCTGCCGTCCGGCGGGACCCGTCGCGGGTCCGCTGCCTTGCTCAAAGGCACCTTGAACCTCCGACCTTCCCCGTTGCCGAGCGGAGCTGGGTCACCTCCAGGAGCGCCGATGCTGCTGTTTCTCCTCCTCATCCGTCTTGCGGGCCTCAGCCGTGGAGGCGATGCGTCTCCCGTGTCGAACAGGTGAGAACAGCCATGCATTACAAGTACCGGGCCGCCGACCCCGGGGGACGCAACACACACACACACACACACACACACACACACACACACACACACACACACACACACACACACACACACGCACACACACGCACACACACACACACACACGCACGCACACACACACACACACACACGCAACACACACACACACACACACACGCACGCACACACACACACACACACACACGCACACACACACACGCACGCACACACACACACACACACGCACGCAACACACACACACACACACACACACACACACACACACACACACACACACACACACACACACACACACACACACACATGCACACACACACACACACACACACACACGCACGCACACACACACACACACACACACACGCACGCAACACACACACACACGCACGCAACACACACACACACACACACACACACACACACACACGCACGCACACACACACACACACACACACGCACGCAACACACACACACACACACACACACGCAACACACACACACACACACACACACACGCACGCAACACACACACACACACACACACACACACACACACACACACACACACACACACACACACACACACACACACACACACACACACACACACACACACACGCACACACACACACACACACACACACCACCACCACCACCACCACCAGCTGGCTGCCTGAAAAAAAATAAAAATAAGCAGCAGCTCCCGACAGAAAACAATCCCCCGAACAAGGACGAGCTGAGTTTATTTTTATATCATGTACAACATGCCGCCTGTATGTTCTGCTGCATCAGGTATAAAATTAAATATCATCACAGAGGAGGAAGAGGAGGCTCATTAGCTGCTGCTGCTTCACTCCGAGCTGAAACCCGAGCAAACACAGAGGAACTCCAATTACTGAACAGTACGTGTTCCAGGTAACCCGCGATAACAAAAAAAAAATGAGGCTGTTTTGTCGTAAATGTGTAAGTTTATCAAAACTGATAGCGGATCTAAATCTGCCAGCCGTCCCAGCGCTCCTGCAACGGTCCGATCGCTTCCTGGAAGTCATATTTGCGTTCGAGGTTCACGCCGGATCTCCTCCACGGTGTCAGAAAGACGACGCTTCAGCTTGAACTTCGTTTTGGGGAACGGAAAAAAGTCGCAGGAGGTCAGATCCGGTGAGCAGGGTCGGAGGGCAGCGACAGTTGTCTTGTTGGAGAAGCCTGTTGCCATGGCGCCACAGTTCAGGTGGGTTTGAGTTTTTAAAAAGACGCAGCAACAAGACAGGAAACTGAAACAAGACAAGAAGAAGAGCACACTAAAATACAGCAGGGAGGGAAGGACAACGAGGGACAGATGAAACTAATCAGGGGGCGGGGCCAGCAGTCACACAAAGGACAGGAAGTGAAACAAGAGGTGAGTCATTTCAAATGCAGACAAACCTTCAGACTACAAAACAGAAAAGAAGTTAACAACAAGCTAGCAATGCTAACAACCGTTAATAATGAAAATAGGTTGTTTTTTGTGTTAATTACCTGAAAAAACTTGAGCAATTCGATTAAACACAACTCTGCAATAAAAGTTCAACATAAACTAAACAACAAAACCATTTTTATTTTAAGAGATTTTGTTGAAGGCAGAGGATGAAGGACCTGTCAGACGTACGAACTCCAAACAGGTTGTTTGATTGACAGCGAGCCGGTGGAGTAGACCCGAGGCTTTTTGGTGCCCTCAGGCGGTTCCTCAGATTTCCCCGGTCGGTAATCCAGCTTTGTTTACGAAGCTCTGTGTTTCTAAACTGTCTGACTTTTGTCACTTCCGTCACCTCTCCTCCTTCGGATCGGCTGTTTTCTTCGTCCCTTTTCTCGGACCTGTTAGCGTCCGTATGCAAAGTGGAGAAACCCGGAGACCTCATTCGCTTTCAAGACAGCTCGAGCGCGGCGCAGGTTACACCGGCGGCGAGTGAAGTTCGGGGCGTCGAACGCGAGCCGTTACATTTTCATTTTACAGTCTGACGGGTTTAACTGACACTCACTCTCCGAGAAGCTTAAACTCGGAGCTGGCGAGCGTTCAGGCAGCCGGCTGGAACATCAACACCAGAGCCAGCAAACAGCCGCCTGAAGAGCAGCAGGGAGCGATATTAACATAATCGCCGTGCCATAAAGGATAATTACGCGCTGTTACGACGCCGATTTTTACTCTCAGAGCTTCTCGTCGGTCGCGCTAACGACATTATGCTCGCTGTTGTTAGCTGGGTTTCTTGAAGCAGCCTGACATCACAGGAAGAGTCGAACAAACCTGCTTCATGAGGCCGTCAGCAGTTTTGCACTCGTTTGTTTTCAATTAGTCCTGAAACTGATGGAGTGCTGGTGTTTTCTTCACCGTAGCGGTTTTCACGACAGGTTATTGAACTGTTTTGAGGCCGGTGGTTGAAACCTCCACTTCCTGTCCTAACATGGTGAATGTTATTCACCTGAATAAGAAGTGAAGTCGACCGACGTCAGCTTCAAGGAGGAAAAATCATGTGAATTTTGCAGACGAAGATTTCATGAGTTTGAGTGAATGGTTGCTCTTGAAAGGTTTCCCGGCTGAACGTGTCGTTGACTTCTGCTGAAACCAATCCTCCGTTTGTCAGGCAGACTTCCTTCTTCCTGTCTGAAGCTGCGGTCGCCGTCGACTCCCACGTCACTTCGGCACGGCGGGTTTTCATTTTCTCTCATCGGCAGCGGCTCAAAAAGTTCAGATCGGGCTGTTGACGCTCTAATCGGCCTCCTGCAGCTCCTTTAAATGCAGCTTTTTGCTCACAACACAGTCCTGTTGTCAGTGTTTTCATTCATCTTCCTCTGAAGCTAATCTTTTCCTTCAGCTCTCACCTCGGAGAATTCCCACAACATGGCTGGTTTTTCTGTTCGTAGATCTCCGAGCTCGCTCTTCTGCTGCTTTTTGATTGAATTGTGTTTTTTTTTTTTTTTTTTTTTTTTTTACAAAGTACTCCAGGCAAAAGGAATTTTCATTGGTACATGAGAGCACACAAAAGCAGCCATTGTTGGTAGTCTAATGGGAATGTTAAGTAGCAGTAGGCAGAGCCGTCTTTTATCTTGGGTATTTACAACTCTGTTGCAACCGGCAGGAATTTAGGAAGCTGAAGGGAAAAGCACCTCGTTTTTTTGTTTAGCTTTCATCTCTCGGTGCTCTTAACTCAACGGCCTGCTGTTTGCGGAGGGAAGAATTGGAATCAAAGCCAATGATTACAACGAAGTATTTGCAGAGGTTTGGGGGGGGGGGGGTGTGGGGGGGGGGGGACAAAAAAACATGAAAAGAAGAAGAAATTGAAGGAGAAAGTTTAAATTTATCATCTCAGGAAAGTTGTTGACTCTGTGTTCGCTGCAGGAGCCGTGGCCTCCAGCAGCTTCGCTCTCATCGCCGTGCAAAATAATCCTGTCTTTGTTCAGAGAAAATCCGAATTGTTGCTTTAAAAAAACAACAACAACAACAACACAACATCGTCTTACATTATTTGGCTCTTTCAGCATCTGCAGAGGCCTTGAGCGCCGGTGTTGTTCGCCGTGTTTTCTTCAC
Organism: Brachyistius frenatus; assembly: GCF_029030835.1. NCBI lineage: Eukaryota > Metazoa > Chordata > Actinopteri > Embiotocidae > Brachyistius > Brachyistius frenatus. Next base: position 1,159,793 of record NW_027210688.1, read on the forward strand.
AGCTGGGGCGGCTCTCTGTGTTCTGTCTGATATCCATCCGTGCATCGCCTGCAGCAGGAATTAGTCTTTAGTTTACCGTTTCTTTTTTCTTCTTCTTCTTTTTCCTGCGACCTGCTCGGGGGCTCCGGCACCTTCTCTTAGCGCTGAGCTTTTTTTTTGCAGAAGTTTTTAATAATGAGATAGAGTAGCTTCTACTGCAGCGGGGTCAAGTCCAGGGTTCGGCGTGTTGTCGCTCAAGTTCCTCCAGATAACGTAGAATTACACGGTTCATTTATCCGGCCGACATGAAGCGGGGGTGTGGGGGGGACCTGAGGGGAGTTTTTAAGCGAAAGTCAATGGGGAGCAGGGAGGCTTTAATGGAAGCTACTGGAGGTCGACGGGGGGAGGAAACCGAGCGGAAGGTCAAAGATTTTTCCGAGTGGAGTTGAACCGTGTGTGTGAGGTTAACTTACAGGGGAAAGAGGCTGGAAACAAGAAGAGGAAGAAGAGGAAGAAGAAGAAGAAGAAGAAGAAGAGGAAGAGGAAGAAGAAGAAGAGGAAGAGGAAGAAGAGGGGAAACACGGCTCCCCCGCCGCCGAGCGCCGCTCTGCCCCCCTTGATGCTAATCCTCTGAAAGCTGTTTTCTAGCGAGGATTAGTGCCAGCGAGAACAAGGCTTAGAGCTCTCCGCCAAGTCGAGATGAGAAATCGAATACAGGTGCTTGTCGGGGGCTGAGCCCGATGACTTTTCTGTGTGCAATATCATACAGGAGGAAAGGGGGGGGGGGTAGCTCTCGCTGCACCAGCTGGTATTACATCCTTCAGGGTGATATTGTTGGAATTCAGGCCAATGCTGACTCGTGCAGAACACAGAAAAGAAGAAGGGAAAAAAGAAAAAGCCTCTGAAGCTCAGTGGATCCTTTAACCCAGAAATCACAACTTCCCGCCTGCTCGCACAAAGTCAGGTACTTCTCCTCTTTCTCGTTTTCCAGGGCTGCAGACACACAACATTTTCATTAGAGGCAAATTAACAGATTAATCAGTGAATCATTCGCACGATTGAATTAGAAAAATGACATAAATGACCAGCCAGGTGTCCTAAAAAAACCCAAAGCAATTTACAAGAAGATGAAATGAATAAATCGGGCAGCTGAAATGTGTTTGACATTTTACTTGATAAATTGGACTGATTAACAAAATAGGTTGTCGAAAAGGTGACGACCTACTTTTAATTTAATCTTTGTAGATTTGAATTGTGTTGGATGTAAAATCCTGCAGGACGAAGCAACAACCTCCACGAGGAAGTATTCAGGGTGTCGTCTCTTCAGCTCGACACGTTAACGTGAACATTAGTGATTTCACCACGGACCCGAAACTGAAGCAGAAAAACATCCGATTTTGTGCAAAATTTTTTGGGTGAACAGAAAGTCAAGTGTTTCTGAGCCCATGCAGTGATTTCCAGTACAAAATCATGGCTGTTCCACTGGGACCTTCTGAAGGGAAACACTTGCTGCCAACCACCTGAACTGTGGCGCCACGGCAACAGGGTTCTCCAGCATGACAATGCTTGTTTGTAACCCGAAAACTGGACTTCCAGAGAACTTTCCAAGTGTGACAATAGTGCTTTTTTTTTAATTTTTTTTTTTTTATAGGTCGCACCTCTTAATCTTTGTTTCCTTTCCTCCCTCCTGGACTCCTTCCCTGCATCCTTTCCTTTCCACCACTTTCCTTTCTTGCCTCCACCCTCCTGGTTTCGCTACCTCCACCTTTTCCTCTGTCACTGTCTTCTTTCCTCCCTCTCCTTCTTGTCTTGTGTTCACTTCCCCTCCTCTTTTTATCATTCTTACCTCTCCTCTCTCCCTCTCTCCCTCCATCTCCCTCCCTCTCTCTCTCTCCCTCCCTCTCTCTCTCTCTCTCCCTCTCTCCCTCTCTCTCTCTCTCCCTCCTCTCTCTCTCTCTCTCTCCCTCTCTCCCTCTCTCTCTCTCCTCCCTCTCTCTCTCTCCCTCCCTCTCTCTCTCTCTCTCTCTCTCTCTCTCTCTCTCTCTCTCTCTCCCCTCTCTCTCTCTCTCTCTCTCTCTCTCCCTCTCTCTCTCTCTCTCTCTCTCTCTCTCTCTCTCTCTCTCCCTCCCTCTCTCCTCTCCCTCTCTCTCTCTCTCTCTCCTCTCTCTCCCTCCCTCCTCCCTCTCTCTCCCTCCCTCTCTCTCCCTCCCTCTCTCTCCCTCCCTCCCCCCCTCTGGTCGGACCAACAGAAGGGACGCCCTGGTTTTTCCAAAGGCACCGAGCCGCTCGCCGCCGTCCCGTCTCAGCGGAGGGCCGGGTGACCCTGTGGAGGTCGCTGTGGGTGACGAACGAAAGGGGGCTGAAAAATGGGCTCCTGTCTGGGAGGATAAAACACACACACACACACACACACACACACACACACACACACACACACACACACACACACACACACACACACACACACACACACACACACACACACACCCTGGGATATGAAATATTATCACTTCTGTTGATTGAGCTTTTTTGGGTCTCCTCCTATTTCCACAACGTCAGCTGTTCCCGTTCAGAGGGGGATTTGATGACGGGTAATAAACTGCACCTGCTAAATAAAGCAAGCTCCACCCCCCTCCTCCCCCCGGCACCTCCTCCACCTCGCCCCTAATGGCAGGACAGTACATCTTACCGTGCTTACCTCAAGGCTTTACCGAAACCGGACAGCTTTGCTAATTTAGCATACTTTTAAAGGTCGTGAGCTAATTTTGAAAAAGGGGCGGAGTTTCTTCCTGACGTCCGGTCGACCTCCACGTTTCAGTTTCTTTCTCTTCTTCTTCCTCCTCTACTGTCATCTGCAGCACACACTCCCACTTTTTTTTTTCTTTTTTGTGGGGATATTTAATACTTGACAAGCACCATTAACCGCTCTTTTAATGAACAGTGTGTCATTAGCTCAAACACTGTCAGGTAGAGTGCTAATTGGAACTTAAAACGAAGCAACGCTTCATAAAATAAGTTGATACCAGTTATTAACTCCCAATAATAATAACAACGCTCTGAATGTGACTGGTTGTAAATAAATTGAGGGGAAAAAAGACAGTTGGCACAGCAGACTGCACATAATATCTACTCGTAATGAGCAACGCGGATTCAAATGGCAAATGGCTTTTTGGCTTGGTCTCTGCGTGATAACATGCATCTGTTTGAGTTTGACTTTTTTTTTTTTTTTTGCTCAACTTTAATTCAGATTAAAAAAAACAAAAAACTCCATCTGACATTCGATTTGATTTACGCCAGCGGCCCCCGACAGGCCGGAGCATTCATCACGAACAAAGTCGGCACCCTGGATGTTTGGATCGCTCATCCGGCGACGTCGGCCACCGACAACAACAACAACATCCAGCCGGAGTCGTAAAAGAAGCGTCTCCGGCCACGAGGGGAACGAGGAGCCGTGCGACAGATGGTTCGACCCCCCGCGGAGCCCTGATCTCCAGCGGAGGAGCGCGGCACGTCCTCCAGGAAGCTTTTTGGAAGAAGCCAAATCTCCCGATGGCCCGTGTGGAGGTGTAACGACGAGATCTGGAGCCGGATACCGACTGGATTCAGTTTCTCGACGCTGGAACATGTTGTTTTTTTGGACATAAAAAAAAAGCACCAGCATGCGATGTTCCAACTTTGCTCTCATTGATTCCAATTAAAAGCTTGTTTGTTTGTTTTTGTTTTTTTCTTGTTCAGTTTTTCTCTTCCTCTCGTTATTCCCCAGTACGTCTCGTAGAGTCGTCTGGTCTCCATACTTTTACACCCCGAGCGAGGCTGTTTGTGCCACCGTGTGGGTTGTAGTTCAGTTTTAACATGTACAAAATATTGTCTTTGTTTTTTAGAATTTAACCATGAAACGGTCCTCGAAAAAAAAAAGAAGAAGATGTTTTTCACATTTTGCCAGAAGAGCTGTTGTGATTGCACGACATAAAAGAAGGTTTCAAAAAGTACAATTCATATGTTTTAATAAAGCCAGGAGCATCAGATCAAAGCTTCCCTATGTGATGGAGGAAAGTTGTTCACTCAACTGTTTCTGGCTTGCATCCTGGTTATGCACATGGCCCCGCCCCCTTTTCTCTGAGACACAAAACAAATGGTGTCAAAAATGACTTTTCAAGGCTTTTAGAAAGCTTTACGAATATTATCATAGACACACACGACAATATGATTTTAATAGAACAAACAACACAATGATGATGCAGCTGCTTGATTTTTCAGGCAGAAAGGTCGATGAAAGACGAGGATGTCGGCGGTGTTACGATAAAAAAGATAGATTTAAATCCCTCTTTCTGATGCTGCGTTTCTGCCATCAGGCCCTCAGCCAATCAGAATCCAGTGTCGTCCGTGTCCGTGGTGTAAATGTCTTGTATGTTACATAAAAACAAGCAGCCCCAGTTGGAGCGGTGCAGCGGCCCCACAGATGGCTGGCAGCCTGCGAGTCCAGGAGCAGGGTGAAGTTTACTGATTAGTCCCCGAATGGAAACTTGCTGATGGTGACCTCGACAACAGCGCTGCTGCTTGTGAGGCATTTATGCTCTGATCTGGTCCCGGTGGGAGGGGGGGACACACACACACACACACACACACACACACACACACACACACACACACACACACACACACACACTACATGTGGATATAAAGGGCGAGTCTGCAGCTTTGCGCTCCCTGCTGACCTGCAGTCCTTGATGAGCGCTCGGGGCGATTCGTAACAATACGCAGGAGGGAAACATCTGACGACAACAAGCAAACAAGCCCACAGCAGAGGTTGACAGGAAGCCCCCCCCCCCCGTCCCCCCATCGGCTTCACCCAGAGGTCGAGGTCAAAGGTCAGAACAAAGGCCCAGAGAATATCGATTCTTCTGTAATGAACAGTACAAACAGCTCATTTAAAAAACATCAAAACTGCAGAACAGTTTTTAAATGAATCTTTCAGAAAGCAGAAAGAAGGAAAGCTAAACAACCTGACCTGTATCCGAACCTGCAGGAGGAGGTCGGGTGGGTGGAGGGGCGCACACAGCACTAAACTCAGCACCACACGTGTCTCACAAGTGGCAAGCGTAGTGAAGCCTCCAGTCTGGCATTTCTTTTTCTGTCATCATCTTGGTTTGCTGGAACCAGAAGAACTCAGAGAACACTTTGCTGCAACTACCTGTCAATCAAACCCCCCCAACACATAACGTTTGAGTCCTAATAATTAACGAATGCTGAAATTATTTCCAGAAGGAGGGAGTTTATCTAATGAAACCATGATGACTTTGTGGAAAACATTTACCGACTTTGTATTTCAAGAGAGAAATTGATGCTTTTTGAATGGGAGTCTATTGGAGACAGCCCCCTAGTGGCCCTCAGTGGTTTTGCAATTTAAGGCATCTCTGCATTATGAACGAAAGTTTTTTCTATTTCTTCTTCTATAGTGTTAGTTTTTCAGACCCAACCAGATTTCTGATAAAAACACAGTTTAGTTCATGTTGTAGCTCAGCGGTCTCTGAAAAACTCGTTTAACAGCTCATGAAGCGAGTTTAGTTTCCCCACAACGTTGAACTTCTTCCTGCAACGAAGTCAAGCAGCAGAAAAAAAAGCAGAAAGAAAGCTCTTTTTTTTTCAAATTATTTCTACCACTTTAAACATTGATATATATTCATAGGTTACAAAACACGAACTATTAATAATTCAAAGTGCTGAATGAGCGAGCTGTTTGAACTGTAAGGCCGGCTGTGTTTTTTTTTCTTTTGACGGATATCAACAGATATGTTTCGGATTCAGATCGACTGTTTTACTCAGCTGCTTCTTTCACACTTAAGTCAGGAAAATCACACTCATTATATACATTAGATCAAACATGCTGGAACTGGGCAGCACATATATAAAAGTGTGGATAACCGTGGCAACACAAATCCTCCGGTGGCGGTGGAGCGACTTCACACCGATGAGACCGTCACATTATTGACTATTCACAGTAAAGAAATTGAAAAAAAAAGTCTTCAAATTGCTCCGCTTTGTTTTAGCCGAATGTGTGTTATCTTGTTCCCACACTGTGTACACACCATAATGAACATCCAGGAGAAACACACACACACACACACACACACACACACACACACACACACACACACACACACACACACACACACACACACACACACACACACACACACACACACACACACACACACACGGAGGTGTAGCTGCTGTAATAAACTGAGCCTTTTGCCCTTTCCGAGCTGCCACGGCGATCACAGCGCCAACCTTCGGCGGACCGTCTGATGATCCGTTATTTACCTTCAGTGAAGCTTCGTTACTTCAGTTCACTTCAGGGCGAGTTCTCCTCACACTGCCACTATATATATATAGATATATATAGATATATATATATATATATATATATATATATATCTACCAGGCGCCTGTCAGAGGAGTCTGAGGTTAAAACAAAAGAAGAGGCCTGCGCTGCACCAGAGACACGAGGCGTGTTTCACACTTTCTATTTCCTTCGTTCTCACTTATTAAGACGCTCCGGCGGTCGGCGTGAGAGCCGACACGTCGCCGCTTCCTGCGCGGAGGGAAACGATAGTAATGATGTGAACTGCAGAGTGCGAGTACATTTATGTCCAAACTCACTTTTACTGGCTCAGTCTGAGCACTTACGTAATCAGAGGTTGGAATAAGCCAATCAGAGCGTCCTCTCAGATTCCCTTTTAATAGAAGGCAGATTGATATCATAACCCCTCCCTCCTTCACCCTGAGGTCGAGGTCAAAGGTCAGAACAGAAGGCCAGAGAACAATGATACTTCTTTAATGAACATGATGATTATTTGGTTTTCTGCTTGTAAACTCGATGAGTTTTATTTCCAGGTCACTTCATGTCAGATCTGTTCACACGAGGCTCTGCCTTCTTTCACCAGATACTGTGAATATGAGATGTTTTTAGTTTTCTCTTTTGCATGTTTGTGAGCTGCTGAATGTTCTTTGTGCACTCGCCTGCGTAGGTGGATATTACTACTTTTATAATACAATAAATGAATGCAGCACTGACTTCAGAGCAGGTTTTTGTTGGTCGATCAGTCTCCGCTGCCTCATGATGATAAAGCAGCAACGATACTCAAGACCACACTTATATATAATATATATATTCATATAAGAATAACAGACCCACGGGGGCTCTAATGGCTGCAGGTACATTTGACAACATGGGCAGGAAAATGACAACTTTGCCCTCTGTTAGTGCCGCTCTGTTGCCATAGAAACGTTTGAAACCATTGAAAGTTTCAGCTTTAAAAAAAACATTCATGGCGGCAAAAAGTTGCAGAAAAAGTCAAATCTACATTTTAGCACGAAGCAGAAAAATGAAAAATGATATATTTAATAGAATTAAAGTTAAAGCAGCTGCCAAAATTCTCCTGCTTCTATTTGAATTTTTACTGTGTTGAGATTTGTCTGAAAAAGAAAAAATAGTGTAGAGGGAATAAATCTGACAACATGGCTGGTAAGACCTTTCTAGTCGGCTTTTCATTGAATTTGATTCATTTTATGTATTTATTCAATTGTCTATTTATACATTTTACTTGGTTTTACTTCCTGGTAGATTTATTTTGTGATTTATTACAATTTTTATTGAATTTATTTTACATATGTAGCCATTTACTCTGTTTTAGTATTTTGTTTAACTTGCATGTGAATTTTATAGATTTCATTTCAGTTGGTTTCATTAGTTGGCATTACTATATACTTTATTCTCTTAGTTTATTGACACTAGTTTATTTACATCACATTAGTATGAAAAGTCCAATACAAATAGAGTCTGATTGATTGTTTGCACATAAATTGGAGCTCTTCTCAGATGAATCCACATTAATGTGGTCTGACCTCGGAGAAAGCTTCGCTTTCAGGTAAATTAACTTTGGGGGGGAGGGGGGGCAGCCCAGATGTTTGCAGGATGTTAAACACGTTAAAGGCCGAGTGTTTTTCTGCAGATCTGATCCACCGATCGATAAGTAGTCGATACGCTCGTGATGTTTTTATGCTCCGGTGACTTCGGTAAACGTAAAAGATCAAAAATAGTTTTTGGCCCACCCGGCTACACGCCTCCTGACACATCCGCCTTTTAAAAAAAAAAGTATTTTATTTTTTATAGATCTGATAGATTATTAAAAACCGTCATCAACTGACCTCCTGACACGATTTGCTCCCGCAGCTGCTTTAATGCAAAACACTTTCACCTTCTGGTTGTTTAAGAGCATAAACATGTCGTGCTGCACAAAATAAAAAACCCACATCCACCTCGAGCAAGGACGCTGCTTCCATTCCTCGCTCGTCCACCGGGAACCGAAGGAAAACAAACATAATCTTCAACCGTTCCTAAGTGGCGACTGTTCAGGTTTTTAACGCGCTGCAGATAGGAAACGTTACGTGAGCGTTGTTCACAAGTTCTTACCGAGGAGAGATTTACATTTATTTATCAGAGTTAGATCGATGGAGACAGTTTATGATTTAATATCGTACCAATTCAGGCAGAGGTCGAAACTTCGCTCCTGTTGTTCTGCAGGTTTCAGGTAAACAAAACACACACGAGGAGAGACAGGTGTTTATAATCACAGCGGCTGATTGGCCGACGAGACGCAGGTGGGGATAAAAACTGGAGGGAAAAAAAAGACACAACGGCAGGAAGTAGGTAGACTAAAACACAGTGATTTCAAAATAAAAGAGGAAACATTACAATTAAAAAAACAGCTTTAGATTTCAGGTTCCTCTGATTCCTCTTTGATTTGTGTGATGTCACACACCTATGAATTATTATCAAGGTTGACCTTAAAGATTGACAAAACACATTTGTGGCCATAAACTCCTGAATTTGTACTCTAATTGTGACAAAATTTAATAGAAAATTGTCTGAAATAATCATTTCATATCCCAAAGGTCGAAGGTCAGTTTCGCTGTGACATCATAACGTTCTGCAGAAACCCCATTTTCCGTCCTCGGAGGGAAACGATGCTACTTCTGGTTACGTGCAATATTTAATGTGGTAAATTAACACCACTCAGATTAACTTGCAACACATCTTTTACTTTATATTGGGAAGTTATTTCTAACAAAAACCTTTGTTTTCCTCAAAAATACTGGCCTCGAATGCTAAATGTTAGCATTTCATATTTAGCCACTTGAGGCTGCCCTTTCAAAAGAGACCAAACTCAAACGGTTCAAAGAGCAGCTCAGTTAACTTTGGGCGCCTTGAAGAGGCATTTTAGGCTAATTTTACTGGAATGTTTTTTTTTATGCCAACAAACGTTCGCATTTAATCTCAAAGTCGAAGTTTACAGGCGTTCAGTCGATGCATTTAACAATACTCTATCAACTGAATGAGAGGACGTGAAGGGTGACTTAATTTCACTCCAAAAAAACGGTCAAATTTCAGAGTTAAGACGTTGAAATCCGAATGATTTTGATCTCTATAAGGAAACGGTGTGACGACGTGCCGCTCGGATCAGATGTTTCCAGCTCAAATCAACACAGCTTGAGTTTCATTAACTCGAAACTAATAAGAGTTTATCTGCATTATTCATTGAACACTTAAAGGCAGCCTCGTATATTCCACCAACTCCTCTGAAAAGGTCACCGTATATTCAAACAAATTTGATTTTATTCAGCGCTCTTGCTTGTTTGTGAATGAGAATCAGAGTTAAATTAAGACGCTGATATGTTTCTGCAGTGCATCAGTCTCGAGCTGAAAACCTCGGCGGTTGATATTTTGTGCCGTTAAAACGCCCTGAATGTTTTTCCGACCTTTTGATATGAGCGGTTATTGCTCATTAGACTGAAATGTTGTTTTTTGGCTTCACAAACAGCAGCTGCCTCCCTTCATACTGATCAATTTTGCTAGTAAAAAAAAAAAAAAAAAACCTTTTCATATCCCTGTTGTATTATTAATATTTCTGCGGATACAAAATGAAGCGGGTCAAAGCACCAGAAGAAAACACAAGAGATATTTCCCTTTCATCCACCTCCTCACATACGCGGATTAAATAAGCAATATTGAATCCGGATCGGCCGCTTAATCCTCCGAGTGATGATGGGAGTTTGTTTCCTGATGATTGTTGGGTCTGAGGACGCAGGTCTGACACCCCGAGGGAAATTAAAGCCACTCTGTGTTGCTGCTGTCGGCGCCGCCGTGGAGGTATGTGGGTCAATCTTACAATATCAGATGTGTAATAACAATAACAGTTTTATTTTTACGGTGTCGCTGCTCTCAGCGTCTGAAAACTTCCTCCGTCATGAAGTTCATCTTCCTCATCGAAACGCTTGCTTAAGTAAATATTTCAAAGGCCACACATATGTCGCCTCCATATTTTGTCTTCGCTTGAGCTTTGAAGGTTATTGAAGGTTATTGAACTTCGAGCGTGGGACTTTCGTTCCCCAAATTTGTCCTTCAGGCAGCTGCTTATCCCAAAACTCCACCGACCGCGTGGTGCGTTACCTGATATAATCTGGTTATCAGGTGCGGTTGGGAACTACGATGGTTTTTATGGGGGTGAGAAACTTGCGCAATTTAAACGTGCTTTGAGAGGGCGTGTTGTCCTGTTGTTGCCATGGCGCCACTTTTTAGATGGTTTGCAGCGAATGTTTTTTCCGAAGATCCCGGTGGAACTCGGTGTTGACAAGTCTGACTCTGGGGGACGAATTCACGGTTGCACAACTCCCGCCAACGTCAAAGACAAACCCACCTGGTTGTAGGAACGTCACTTCCTGTTACAGCAGGAAACACGAGGTCACTGCAGGTGAACTTGGACATACAGGAGGTGGAAAAGACGGCTCTGAGGTCAGACACGGAGACGCCGCTTCGCCATTGGACACACATAGGTTATAATTAAATCAGTTCTCTGACTGCTCCAACTCGGTGGATAAACACATCCACTTCTTTTGGGATTTTTCATTGGAAGTAAACTGAACCAAATGGCTGCTTTTCAGACTGGAAATCAATTTACAAACTGGCAGTTTGATTTGGCAGCCTCCAGGAGCATCTGATGCCTTAAGTAACACATTTCATTACTCCATCCACCTCCAGATTTCAGCGGTGCTGGAGTTAAGATTCTCCCTCTGTCAGTGTCAATATTTTCATATATTTTTCAAAGAGCCTCTGAACAGAACAAGTGTACAAGTGTTGACTGAAAAGCATAGATTTACAGCTCCTCCTCCTCCAGAGAGCTTTTTGTACAAAAAAAAAAAAAAGAAAGAAAGAAAAGAAAGAGCTGAGGATGTCACACCAAAATAATCTAATCCTCTAAGCATGGGAGGAATATTGTGGCAAGATGAAGAAAGGAAATAAAACAGCTGAGAATATTATTTTTTTCTTCTGCTGAATGATGACAACCGCTAGAACAACAACATCGCCTCAGGCCACAACAATCAGCGGGAGGGAAAAAAAAAAGCCTCTAAATGAAAGACAGACGAGTCGGAGAGGCAATGAAATAGAGACGGAGCGACAAATAGGAAGAGAGCGATAACAGGGGAAAAAATTAACAGCAGAGTGATGTAAAGTGAAGTCTGGAGGCCGACACCTGTCACTGCCATTTAAACCTTTTTACCAAACCTTATCAGGATGAGTCGGGGAAATGAGACATCGAGCCGTTCGCTGCCTCGTCCCTGTCAGGACGCCGCGACCGGGACGCCGTCGAGGCGACAGCGACGCCATGAATAAAACATGTCTGAACAACTCTGACTCGGTGGAAACGTCCAGGAGCTGGTCGAAGTGTCGTTCAGGTGACAAACTGGAAGCTTTGTGTGAAGGTAAGTTTGTTCTGGAAGCACTGACATTTGATTGAACTTAATTTATAGTCTAAATGTGAATACGTTTCTACTGCTTGTTACATTGAATTATCAACTATGCAACTTCCTGTGCAGATTTTTTCGGTTCAATAGTTATTTTGGAAAACTATCTACTCCGCATAATACCTAAGAAGGAATATAAAAGGCTCCGTAGCTTGATTGTTTATCTTTTAACTAGTTCGGAGTCACATGAACATTTCTGTGTTTAAGTAGGTCATCATAGTCAGGATGTTATCAGCCACTTCTCCAAGTTAGGATAGAAAAAGTTTTCTTTTTTTTTTATCCGCTCCCGTTTGCCCAAATGAAAAGTTACTGCATTAACCTGTTAACGTAAACGCAACACTTCCTGGATCCATTTCAAATTAAAAGCTGTCTAGTGTTTGAATGGACTGACACCCCTTAATATTTTTAAAAGGGCTTTTATTTTGAAATATTTATGTTATGTTATGCTTTATGTTAGTGGATGGAACGTAGACCACAAAATAAAAGTACTCGTCAAACAAATAGTTTGAAATAGTGATGGAATTAAAAGTGGGTGTGACTTTGAGTGGATGAATGGGTGGGGCCTAAACATGGAGGCTCCACCCCCGATTGTGTTGACTTGTGCTTTACTGATATTTTGGCTTTACTTTTATACAGTTTGAGGAGGTGAAGACACATCGCCCATCTTCATCTACATTCTACGGGGGAAACAGGAAGCCTGCATCTGTCCAAAGTGTAAAAAAATTCACCTTCTGTAACTCAATATACAAAATGAGAAGTTCTGTTGGTTTTTGTTTTAGAAGTAAAGCGGCTACTTCATCAACAGCGCATCCATCTGCTCTCCTGTGTGGTGTCCTCTGTGTACTTTAGGTTGCCAGGTACGACTCACGCGCACAGCTTTTGGAGTCTGTACAGATGTGACTATTATAAAACCTGGCAACCTCACTGGGATGACAAGTCACTGCAGACAGCTGTTGTCTATGAAGACAGTTCCAGTATATAACTTCCACTAAAAATCACAGATTGATGTTCGTATGGATTAACCCTTCAGCATCCATCCATTGTTTTGTTTGTTGGACTCTCAGTGAAACAGTGAGCTGCACATTGGGATTCAACAAATATGTCCTCCTATAGAGGACAGAAAAGGTCAGAAACTGCTGCTTTGCTGTGTACAAAGTAAGAAACTATTTCTGTTCCTCTTGCTGCTGTGCTGTCGTCGTCTCAGAAATGTGAGTCTCTCCACTTTCAAATGATGTATAATTTGATTGAGACCGTGTCGACGCCCTTCAAGATACAGCAGCAGAACTTTCACTTTGGCCGGTGAGTGTTAGGAGATTAAACAAACGCAATAAAATATGTTCATTTTAAAAAACGTCTTAATGGTACTCACAACACAAAGTCAGGAAAGTGGTCCAGAGAAGGCGGCGGTGTTTCTGGATCATGTTTCTATCTGGTTTCTTCTTTGGAGAGTTTTAACCTGCATTTGTGGACGCAGCGATGAACTGTGTTCACAGATGATGGTTTTCACAAGTGTTCCTGAGCCCATGCAGTGATTTCCACTACAGGATGTTGTCCTTTTTTAGTGCAGTGCCAGACAGAGATTTCTCCAGATTCTCTGGACCTTGTAATGATATTATGAACCGTAGATGATGAAATCCCCAAAGTCTTTACAATTCTATGTTGAAGAACATTATTCTTAAATTGTTGCACTATTTGCCCATTCAGCCTTTCACAGGGTGGTGAACCTCCCCCCATCTTCACTGCTGAGATTTTGCCTCTCTGGGATTCTCTTTTAATTCCCCAAAATGTTACTCACCTGTTGCCAATTAACCTAATTAGTCATGAGATGTTTGAACAGGTGTTGTTTTTAAGCATTCCACAACTTTTGTCTTTTGTTGACTCTGTCCCAACTTTTTTTGAGACGTGTTGCTGCCATCACATTTAAAATGAGCATATTTTTCATTGAACAATACAAATTTGTCAGTTTCAACTTTTGATATGTTGTCTTTGGTCTATTTCAAATTAAATGTAGGTTTACATGATGCTTCTTATGATCATTTATTTTGTGAAAGATTAAATTATTTATCATTACAAATGTATCAAAAGATGAAATCTTCCGATAGTGGCTGTAATGGAGAATGTTTTTAAACTTATATTTACAGCACGTGAAACTAAAAATGCTCCTGAAATATTGGCCCGACAGCGGCATCAATAATGTGGCGAAGTGGAACCTGAATTAGCTTTAATCTGCTCTCGTGATAGAGCAACACCGAGAAGTCTGTAAATGAAGGTTTGAACCCGTAAATATTTTGTTTCTAAAGCTGAGAGGATTTCTGCTTCACTGAGATTCACTTCAAGGATGATTTTCTTATCCAGTCTGCATACAGAAGCACAAACACGTCAAAATCATGGTCTGCGAGACACACACACACAGGCAGTGGTCTCCACATCCATCACATGGAGGCTGCGACAGTTTTTGACAATTCTAACAAAAAATATTCATTTATCTGCTTCACATCTCGCTGATGCAACCTGGAGAAAGACGAGTTCAAAGGATGTTGTCAGAATGACAAAAAAGAAAAGAATAAAAAAACTGGAAAACTGAAGGGAATAATTCAGCATTGGAGGACGTCACAGGTTTATTCCAGTGTTCTCTTGTTTTTCTCATTAATCGCATTCAGCTGCTTCAAAGATGAAAACAAATTTCCGTCCAGGATTTCAGCTTGTGACCGCGACGGTGAAGCGACACAAACACGAGGACACGCCTGCATCACGGGCACTCAAAACAAAACGGGACTCTTCATATGTTGTTCACAGCAGATAGTTAGTGTCTTATGAAACAGTGTTGGTTTAAGTAGTCTGCATGGGGGAGGGAGGGGGGTCTGCTGATTGACAGCTCATTTAGAAAGATGGATATCACCTGAGTATCGTTTATTGAGAGATGCTACAAAGACAATTTCACCTTTATTAAATGAGGTAATGTCATTTAAAAATGACTAATATAGTGTTTTTCATTATATCTAATGTTTTCTACAACGTGGGACAAAACATGAAATAACTCACTTGTTGTACGTCCTCCAGCCTCTTATGTGTTGTTTGATTGACAGGCCAGTGGTGCAGTCAGGTTTCTGCCGTAGGTGGGCGGGGCATAGTGTTTTCTTGTTTCCAATCAGATCTACCACCTGGCTCCTCCCCCGAGCTCGTCCAAATATGGTTACTTCCTGCTCCAAGATGGTGCCTGTAAACAGTGACTGTTATGAGACAAAGAAACAGATTTCATCTTTTCATTTGAACAGTAATATTCGCCCTGGTGAAATATATCAGTTTCAGGGAGGTCCAGGCTCAGTTCAGATCCATCTGGGGATCTTTACCATTCGTCCCTTCCGTCACTTTCACGTCTTCAAATAAAAAACAAAAAATAACTAAATGGAAAAAGTTGAAATCAGACAACGGCACCATCCGTCTCTGACAGATTCCTCCGAACTAAAACAAGAAAAAAAAAAAGCACAGGTTGTACGAAATGAATCCGTCAATCAAACAAACAATTAATTGGATTGTTTTTCAGACTGTTGTGATGTTCGCCTTCACTTCTGGTTTTCTCACAACATCTGCTGCTGCTGCTGCCTGAAACTCGCCCGTTCGTTCATTTTCCTTCTGTGAAACCAAAGAAAACTGAACACGTCTGAAGGAGGCCGCGGAGCGACGATGAATCCCCATCAGTGTTTCACAGATAAACTCTGCTCTGAATGATTCCTCCTTCAGACACTCACATCTGCTGCGTTCACACTTGTTCTGTATTTAAGAGGGTTTTTGTAGAAGCACATTTTTTCCCCGGTCACGAGAGAGCGCAGCGCTTCTTGTGTCGTTTGAAACTCCTCGTAATCTGCCCTCAGAGGCATTTTCCACAACAAATTAGACCGCCACGTTTTATGTTTTAATTACAGTTTGCCCTTCAGATCAGGACTCAGTTTAGCAGTCCTGCTGGATTTCACACTAATGTCCAATAATAATTCCTCTCACTTTCTGTCACTCTCTCATGTTTGTATCCCCACAGGAAGCCGGGCTGCAAAAGTAAAATGTGTTTTGTCAGTCTGACTCGTTTTCGAAGTGAGACATCACGGCGAAGACGAGCTGTAGACTTGTAAAGGAGTTTTATACTTTCATGTGTCATATAGCACGACTGTAAATAATTAAATTAATGTGAATTCTATGGAGCTGCTTTAGTTTCTGACTCATGGTGAACCAGAAGTGACCATATATGGATGAGCTGGGGGAGGAGCTAACTGAGAACCCGAGGACACTAAGCCCCGCCCACCTGCACAAAATAAGCACGACGTTAAAGTTATTCAAATGTCCGATGTTTCGTCAACCGATCAATCCAATTTTGGAGTAACTCAAACATTAAATTAACAAATAAGAAAAGTGCATCGAATAGTGCTAAAAATCCAATAAAATAAAGTGTCAGTCGTACCTTAAACTTGAGATATATCGTGCGTGCTTTTCAGTTTAAAACAGCGATACTCAATAAGTTACAAGAACTTAAAGCAAACTTGAAGAAACATAATACAAATGCTCCAATGAGAGTTATCGACTGGTGTGACGACTTTAGTTTTTCTGTCATGACAACGCTGCCAACAAAAACGACTCCTGCACATCCGCTAGGCATTATGATTCCTTCAAAATAAAAGCGCAGCAGCAGAAGTTCTGCTGACATCAAAATAAAAGGGTGATTTTAAAAAAAATATTTTCATACTGAACATCATCGCTACACGAACACTGATCACCTATTGACCTACAGACTGAAGTGCATATGAATGATACATCGATCATTTAGCTTTAAACTATGTCGCCGGTGAGCACGAATCTTCGAGCACTTTGTGTGCAACAAACACACTAAAGATGAACGTGGACTCAGGACGGGAAGTTTTACACACGACAGCTTCATTACGAGGTTAGAGACGAGACTCTTCCTGCTTCCTGCTGGAATAATACCACCTGTCTTCAGGATTTCTCAACATAAATTACTTTGTGCTAATTTGAATAAAGGCAACTTTATTTGGGGAAGAGGAAGGCATGCAATTAATTTTGTTAAACACAGTTGGACACGGGGTCCTTCTGCAAGACGCAAGGTCAGCGCCAACTTTAATTGATGTTTTACTTACATGGGGCATTTTTGAAATTTGCAAATAATCAACTTAACAACAAACAACTGGAAGCTGCTCGTTCAGCCCAGTTACTGTTCTGTATGTGCAGGAAATACAAAATCTAAATTTGAACAGATTTGAAGACATTTTTACACTTTAAATTGCAAAAAGTGAGACTCCAATCTCTTTAAATTGCAAAAAGTGAGATTTTTTTAGACTTCAAAGCTGCGCAAGAAAAACGACAACAGAGGAAACAGCGACACGAATCAGTGATTATTGCCCCGTTTTGATGTATTTAAAAGGTGAATATTATGGGCACGAAAAAAAAAAAATCAGCTCCGAAGGCGAGTCAATTCATTGTAGTCCAGTGTTTCAAGTCCTTTTGTCGGAAAAAAGATGCTGAATTAGTGAAAGCGGGAAACAAAACGAACGCCCTCGCCCCGCCGGCTGCCAGAACATTCCTCTGCTGAGCCTTTCGCTCGTTGAGAGTCTCAATCAGTTCTGGCATGGAGACGCTGCACATATTGGAGTAGGCTGATTGGCTTTCACGTCTTGGCGGCGGAAGAGGAAAAAAGAGGGAATGGTTAGTGATTAAATTCATTGGCAGCCTCGGCAACACACACATACACACACACACACACACACACACACACACACACACACACACACACACACACACACACTCGTCTGTTTTTTTTGTTGTTGTTGGATGGTAATCCTGTTAATGAAAAATGTGCTGTTTTTCACAGCCACTGGCATGGAGAGCGCCAACCCTCTCCTGTGGGAAGGGAGGTGGGATGAGTGTTCACCCGCCAAAATAAAAGACACATTAATAAGAAAAAGAATGTTGCAATCAGCTGAAATTATGTTCTGGCCACGAGGCGGAGGACGCCGCCCCCCTCCCGCTCCCCCCCAACCCTCTCTCTCCCCCTCCGCTGCCCCACCTGGGTGATCAACCTGTTGTTTTGGGAGCAAATGAGGCTCTGATGTCACCAGACAGCGACGAGGATCTGAGTGTTTTTTTTCTCCTGCAGGGATACATGGACCCAAACACAGTCCGTTCCAACTGCACACACACACACACACACACACACACACACACACACACACACACACACACACACACACACACACACACACACACACACACACACACACACACACACACACACACATATATATCAACACTCCTTCAGGCTGCAGCTGACTCACTTTGTAAGCAGCTGTGTTTTAAACCCTTTCATTTCCATACAACTATATTATTCCCCGTTACATTTAAATGCAGCGGGATCACTGGCTGGATCTTAACTAAGTGCTTGAATGTCACACCAGACACCAGGGTTAATGTCTCGACTATATTTAGGTAAGCAAATGAGTTTGGTAAGTGTTTGGAAAATCCTTTTTTTTCTGTTTTAAACCAAAAAAGTGCCTTTAAATCACCATAAACCAGGTTAATAATCTTGTAGTTAATGTAAGTGGATATTTTACTGCAAGATCGAGTGTTTTTACATTACATAAAAACATATATTTTCTGTAAACATTTAAGTTATATTTTAGGTTTAAACTTTTCTGTGACTTGTTCAGTACATCAAGTCACAATTTTTGGATTATTTTAATAAGTAACATCATTTGTAATGCACTTAGATTTCCTCGCAAAACGTTTTTCATTGCTGCACTTTCGTCATAAAATAAAAATCACATTTCTAGGAGGCAGTGTTGGTCAGGCTTTATTCTGTGTTTTATTCTTTCTTGCATGTTGTGCAACTTAAATTTTTTTTTTTCCAAAATGTGCTTTCGAATGTGACCCAGTGAACAGCCTCAACCTGGGATCAGCTTCTTTCTCTTTTGTTTAAGAAAGTTTAATTTTAACGTCTTTTATTTTGGCGGTGGTGAAAACATGTTTTTTTTAATACAACAAAAAAGCCAAAAAGGTTCAATGCTGCAATGAAAAATAGAAAAGCTACCTGCAAAATATGATAGAAATTCAGAATCAAATCTAGTTTAAGAATCTAAATTATAAACATGAAAACACGAAATTAAAACTTCATGAAGTTTATCTGCTGCAGCTTTTCACTCAATACTGAATGGATGAAACAGTATGGAAACCATTTCATGAGTGAAAAAGTACTTTCAATCATTTTCCACAATAAAGATCATCCCACATATTACATTATAAAATCAGAAATTTTCTGAATTTTGAAACATGACATCTTGAGCTTCTCTGTTTAGAACCGATTCCTCTGATGTGGTACAGAATTATTTCTACCATGGATTTCTAAATTCTCATCTTATTTATGGAAAAGATATTGAGAAATAAATAAAGCCATGTATCTTTATGGTCAATTTTTTACGTGTCAAGAAAGTCAGCCATATTTCTCGCTTCATGAAAATGTGCCCAGTGTAGTTTTTAATAAATTAGTAAACTGATTAAATTTAATTTGTATAGAAATTTTAATTTTAATTATTAAATATAATTTTAAAGAAACACAACTGCAACTTAATCAGTACTGAAACATTTTTAAAACCGTTGGTCTTTAACCGATCAAGAAAGTTTTGTCCGCCCGCCATCCGCCCTGTGCTCCTCCCACCGAGGCCGGGTGCAGATCTCTGCACGTGATCTTCAACTGAATGTAGATCGTCACAACACCTGAAATGCATGATGTGATTGGCTGATGTCTTTGTTCACGGTTGGAAGGCTCTGAAAAATCGGCCTCCTTCCAAAAAAAATAAAATCCTGTTTTGACGCTAAAGATTCATGTTAAATTACTCATGACGCGAGCAAAAGTTTAAAAAAATATATTGATGAAAATGAATCACCTGGAAATAAAAACCCAGCGCTTGAGGCCTTCGCACGAAAGCAAACGTCCACTTTGAATCCCTCAAACTTTGCAGGCGTTCGAGTTCTAACCGAAGATTTCTGTAGTTTCTCGTGGCCCGCTGAGGTCACAGCGACTAATATTTCACATGAAAATGATGAATTTCATACACCATCTCAACCTGTTGGAGGTCTAAATATATAACGAGATAATCCTCGTAGGGTAAAATATTTAATATCGGCGCGGCCCAGCCGGGGAGTCGGAGCGCTGACAAATATCCTCCACTGAAGTTTCATCAAAATCTGATCAGCGGCATCCAAGATATGGTACGTGACAGACGGAGGGATGGAGCGATGGACGAGTGCCGACCCTCGGTCCCTCCGCGGGGGGCAACAGTGGTACCAACGGCTAATTAATCAAATTATATGACAGATGGTGCAGAGGAACTATTTTCCCCCACAGGACGCTTTTAGATGAGCCGCCGGCCTCGTTGGTGAAAGTGAGCGTCGGCACTCGACTGAAGTCCTTTTGTTCCGTCCAATAAGAGCAGAAAGCCTTGGGAGAGACAAAAAAACAGAAAAAAAAGAAGAGGGGCCGGCATTAGTGGAGAGAAAGAAGACTGATGGAAAAATATTGCTCTTCTCCCCCCTTTTTGGATGTGATATGATCGCAGCCGGGTGATATTGCTTTGTGGAATATTGCTGGAGCGCAGAATTAGATTGGGTCTCCCCCCTCTGGCTTCCATGATAAGGCCTCAGGAAAAGCAGCTTTGAATCGATCCGATGGACAAAAAAAACGGGACGAGAAAGGGAACATAAACAGATTATGGACCTTTAAAATGGCTTCATTTCCAGGCAGACACACACACACACACACACACACACACACACACACACACACACACACACACACACACACACACACACACACACACACACACACACACACACACACACACACACGCCGCCTCACGCAGCCACCTTTAGGAGCCACAAAGCAGTTTGTCACGACCTGAAATGCACGAGTCATGAGTTATCGGGTGAACGTTGACGGGATTGTTTCAAATGTTGCATCGTTTTTCTGTGTTTTTTTGGGGGGTTTTGTTCTCAAATCCGGGTCAAGAGTCACGATTTTTTAAAAGGAGTTAGTCCGATTAATCTGATTCGGTTGGGGACTCAAAGTCGTTGCCGTGACAGCAGACGATGCTTCAAAATCTAGATGTTGCTGCAGAGAAGCGACAGATTTTTAACCTTTAACCTTTCAAACAAGTATTACAAGAAATGTTTTTGTAATTTCAAATATATAGAAAGGAACAGAACAAAAATGAACAGTATTGTGCAAAAAGGTAGCAGTCGTGTTTGAGAAAAATTTAAATTAAATAACTCCTAAATATGTTGTAAATAAATGAGCATAAATGAGCATAAATGAGCCTATTTCCTGCACAAACACATGGATGTAGTTATGAAAGCACATATTTCCATTCACACATCAATGAAGAGTCACACAGACTGAGAACATTTTCCAGGTAACAATAAATTGGTTCCAGTGGACTCACGATAACAAGTCTGTCGTGTCCTTTCACCTGTTTTCTAAGAAAACCTGAGTGTTATCCTTTACTTCCAGGTTATTACTGCAGGAGGAAGATTAAAGCTGTTTGTTCAGAGCAGGAAGAAGAAAAAGAAAAAAAACCTCCCAGATTTATTGTGAGGAAAAGGCAGCAGGACAGCGTCATCAGAGCTGACAAAACAGATCCAATATTGCAGCTCCGCTCCCTCTAATCTTATGAGTGGTCGGGGAGTGAGGTGATACCGCAGATAAAAGTAAATCTACTTGGCAGCAAAGATTTGCTGTCCTCATTTGTTTGTTGTGTCAGAGGCAACGGGAGAGTATTAAGAGCCGGAGCTCGCTCTGCTCGGAAATTCTCCTCCAGCATGAGAAAAAAAAAACACAACAACAACAAGCGGCACACTGGGAGATAAATTAGGAGTGTGGCCATCGCCTGTGATGGCGGGATGATGGCTGGATTGTTTTCCCGGGGCAGAGACGGCTCGTATTTTCCCGGCAGGACGCTTCTCTACCTGATTAGCGAGCAGAAAACCTGAGTGGGCGACGGACAAACAGAACAGAGCTGCTGCGAAAAACAAAGTGAACCAGGTTCACACACACGGCGAGTTAAAAGAATACAAATTAAACTGATCAAGGTGAATGCATGAGTCTCTGAGGAGGAGGAGGAGGAGGAGGAGGAAGATGCGGAGTCAATGGGCGGAGTCAACTAGTCCCCAACTCTAAGCTTCACCCTGACCTTTGACCCTCCCACGTGCCGGGTTTCACTCGTAGACCGTTTATAAAAGAGGACGTCGATTCCGGGGCTGAAAAGTGACACCATACATTGCAATACCATTGGGGGCCACTAGGGGTAGCATGAAAACAACTCGTTAACACATATTATCTGGCAAATTTAATCAAAATTACATACATGTTTAATTTGTTTTTAAAACATCTTCATTTCTCTTTTTCAACTAAAACATGCGAGTCAGGAGGAATAAAACATTTCTTCTTCTGTTAATAAATCATAGTGAGGAAACGCTGATTTAAATGTCATGAAAACATGTTTTTGAAATGCTGTTAAACAGAAAAATTTCAGGAAAAACAAATCCCAACTGCCCTGGAAACGCCTGATGAACAGATTTTCAGTTTAACCTCCAAATAAACAATAAAAATAAAACTTCTTGCATGTTTATTTAAAAAAATTTCCCCTCGGGGATTAATAAAGTAAATACCTACCTACCTACCTACCTTTACCATCAGCGTGGATGTCGGACTCTTTCTTCTTTGAAGGGATGACATCTTATTTTGAAATCTCATCGTGTAAACTCCTGTACTTTCAACTTTACAACAAATTACTTCAGCCTTTTGTAAGACTGAGTTTAAAACCACGGAGCACCAGTTGATCAGCAGCGGCCATGTTAACGCCGAACTAAAACACGCCGAGTTAAAACACGCCGAGCGGCCCGAATCCTGCAGACTGTAACAGGTTTTTCCCTCCGAAAGCGATGAGCGTGATTCGGAGCAGCGAGAGCGAGTTCTCATCACCCCCGAGGAAATGGGGGCGCCTGTGATTTAAAGTGACGCTGAAAGCAGCCGTTACTCCGTCAGCGGTTGAAACTGATCAGGGCTGCGATCAGCCCGCTCGCAAATCCTCGGCAAAAAAAAAAAAAGCAGGAGGGTGGAAAAAAGAAAAAAGGGTTTCGGCGGCGATGAAAATCCTCGCTCGCTCTTTCTGTGGCTCTTTGCTGGTGATGAAAGCAGAGTTGGAGGGGAAACTATTTTCTCCTTAAGTGTTCCTCTTCTGGAACCTAAACTGCCTATCTGCTGCAGAAACTCCAGGAAAGTAGTGAAGATACTGCTGATGGAGTGATGAAGAGGAGGGAGGCTGCAGCAGAAGGCTCTGTGGGGGACGGAGGAGGCTAAATGTTATTTACCTACAACAGCTCAGGTGAGTTCAGGAAGCAGCGCGTCGAGGTTTCTGCCGGAAAAAACAACCTCACAGGGCCGTACATTTACAGGCAACTGGAATTAAAACACTTGACGCACTGGTTACTCACATATACTAATATTTGGCTGAAAAATTAGCTTTTCCCGATTTGATTTCTGGTGTTTTCCACCTGTCTGTATCCACCAGTGTTGAACAAACCATAAATATGAGTGTCAGTGTTGCCGGGATGTAATAAAAAAAAAATCTGTTGACAATATTTTTTTTTATCTTCAGTTCTGGCCGAATAGTCGAAAACAAAGTCATTTCCACGCATATTTTCACTGCTGTTTCTTGTCTTATTTCTGTTTTGAGTGACGGTGAGCTTCAATCACGCTGTGGGTGATGTAAACGGGAGGTAACGCTGCCGTGAAGTCAGAGAGTTGACTGAAAGATACGGTTGAGCCTTGATTTGATTTTAAAACCTGCGTTCGGCACCAATAAAAGGTCATAAAGCGCCACACCTGTGGATTTACAACCTAATATCGAGCCAGAGGGAGTAAACATCGATGTATAAAGTAGCTGTGAGTAAATAACTTTGGTAAAAAGAAAGATTTTATGCTTTTATGAAAAATATGTGCTTATTTTGAATTTGATGCCGGCAACACGTCTCAAACAAAGTTGAAACAGGGTCATGTTTACCACTGTGTTGCATCACCTCTTCTGTTAACAACACAGTAAACATGAGGGGAACAGTTGCTGGAGTTTCGAAAGTGGAATGTTGTCCCATTCTTCACTCTACACCTCCATGCCATCATGTGTGCTGGGTTTTGAACTGTGCGCTGATAACAAGCTGGCTGGTCCCTCTCCTCTTTAGCCTTCCTGATCATGTTCATATCTGGTTTCTTCTTTGCATGGTGGAGTTTATTAACCTGCATTTGCGGATGCAGCGATGAACTGTTCACAGACGATGGTTTTCCGAAGTGTTCCTGAGCCCATGCAGTGATTTCCACGACAGAATTGTGTCTGTGTTTAATGCAGTGCTGCCTGAGTGCCAGAGCATATATTTCTAATAAAATGATAAACTTTCTCCGTTTCAACATTTGATATGTTGTCTTTGGTCTATTTTCTATTAAATATGGGTTTATGTGATTTTCAAATCATCGCATTCTGTTTTTATTTACATTTTATACGGTGTCTCGATTAAAGAAAAACAAAGACAAATGCTATTTATTCTGTTAATAGAAAGTATTGAGTGACTCACAGATCTGAGGTTTGGATCGCTGTGAAACTCCCTCGGTTCAGTCATCAGTGTGAAAGGTACAGGCTTGTGTACGCGTAATCTTTGGGGGGAAAGTTAACTACATCTCCCAAGGTGCATTTCAAAGCCACTTCGTTTGTGCCAAACACAGATGGAAGAACGGTTTTGTGAACTGCAAAAGGTGTTTGTAGATCTTTCCAGGAATTTCAATCCAACTGTTTTTTTGCAGGCTTGTTCAGTGGAGCCCTTGTTGTCAGGCGACGAAATTAAGATCTATAACGGAAATTTCGAAGAAGAATTGTGTCACAGTTCCTCGTCTCTCCGCCTGCCAACGTATTTACTTGAATACTTGTTTCTTGTGGAAAAAAACCCACCCTCTTTTCTCACAAGTTGAAGTTCGACGCTTCCTCACACAAACCCATTCACACTGAGTCACGCTCTCGCTCTTTCTGGATCTGCCAGCGTTGCTTCCCTCTCGGTGCCAGACTCTTACAGTCCTCGCAGCTCAGAAACAAACAAACAAAAAAAGAAAAATCACAAACTGAATGAGGAGATGAAACGCTGGCTGTGGCAGCACACGGCGACACAGTCCGCCCACCTCCGTCTCGCAGAGGACGCTGAGAGGTCCGACGAGCAGCCGGCCGACTCTCCACACAAACACTCGAGCGGCAGAGGAGTCGACGTTTCACTCTCGCGGCGCCCGACTGACTGGCGAGAGGAGTTCTTCGCTGTCGGAGCTGGAGGTGAGTCACCGCAGACAGCAGAGCGAGCTCCAGCATCACCTCCGAGCACAAACAAACAAACAAACAAACAAACAGGCATCAGATGGCAGGAGGAGGCCAGAGGGGAGAGAATCACTTCTACAGCAAAATATTGGACTTTTTCTAATCTTCAGCTCAGTGAGCATAAAAGATTCATGTTTTCTCGTGAAATTTCTCTTTGGGAAAGGTCACATGGGTTGTTTTTTTAATTAAAAGGGCTCATCCTCAGGGGAACACATTTTCCCTGCAGAGATACTTCAGTATGGATCAAAATGTTGGCCTGATTGCTGCAAATAGAAACACTTTAAATCAGAAAAGACTTAATTTCCTTGAAGAAATATGGATTAAAACACCAGAAAGAGGAAGACCCAATGAAAGTTTAAGATTCAGAATCTAAAAATAAACAATGTCCAAAAAAACCACAAACAGAAAATAAACAAACAGATGAAGAGCCGAACTCAGGTCGACATTCGTGAGCACAATCCAACATGAGAACCTTGAGCAGGCCGGGTTGTAGAAACACAGCTACCTGATTGGCTAACGAGACACAGGTGGGGCCAGAAACTGGCGGGAAACTGAACAACAGCAGGAAATAAAGTTGACACGGAGACTAAAAGGTGGAAGATTCCAAAATAAAACAGGAAGTGGATTACACGGGGTACAAATGGGGCGTGGCAAAATATGGGAGGCCATATTGTCGTGCCATTTATCTGCCACTATCGCCCCCATGTGGCATTAATCTGTACAGGAAGCTGAAAACAACAGGATGTTCCACTTCCTGCCGACATCTTTGCACAGCCGTCGAAGTCGTAGTGGACCGATATCTTATGATCAATAACCGGATGGACTCCATGTGAAAGCTGTGTGTCACACCAGACACTGACGGTTGGTTTTTCATTTAAAATACGAGTCGATATTTTCCGGTCCATCAACTTCCACCTGTTTCCTCCGTGTTGTCGTTAACTGGCGGCGGTCCACTGTCGTCACGGTGATAAAACATGGCAGCGCCAGCGAAGCATCAGGTCCGAAACCGTGTCCGCAATGACTCACGGAGGAACATAAAGCATCTCGCTGTCCGTAAATCCTCCGTTTATATTAAAGCGCCGTTTTTGGTTCCTGTTGTTGAAACCATAAAAAAAACAAAAAAAAAAACGCCCCCGATGTCCAAATCATGTAGCTGACATGTTTATCTGTCCGTCATCTTTCAACAATCCTCAAATCCGGCCGAGTCAGGAGCTCCTTCCAGGAGGAGGAGGAGGAGGAGGAGGTTTCAGATGATGGATGCATCAGCGTATCTCATCGGCCATCATGTCTGGGCGCGGGGAGATGATAGAGCCGCCGGCGAGCTGAGAGGCTTTTAGCCGCTGGACGGGTCAAACGCTCCCGTCGTCATGGTAAAAGGCCGGCGTAAATCTCTCCGCTGCCGCTGCCAGCTGATCAATACTGATCTAAAAGTGATGAATGAGAGCTCGATGGACTCCATCTTTTCTTCTCCGAGCGTCTTATCGCTCCCTCCGAGGAGGAGGTCAGGCAGATAAAAAGGGGAAGATCTCAAAACGTCCTGCTCGTCGTTTTCAGACCGCTGATGTCACAGCTGCTCGTTATCGTCTCTCACGCTCAGGTCAGAGGTCAGAGGTCAAGGGCAGATACAGAAAGACGCTATTTTATTTGATATTTAAAAGTCTCGCTGACATAGAAACTGTAAAAAAAATATGGCCCGACTGGCATTAGACGAATTTAAAGTCGTCATTATACATATGATACGAGCGTGGACAGACACGCATGGAGAGCGACACCCGACTGAGAGGAAGAGACTCGATAACCTCGATGGATTCTTTAACCACGTGATCGCGGTGCAGGATTTGTAACAGCGAACAACAGCTAACGATGTTGTGTTTGTTTGTGGGGGAGCGGAGGCCTTTAACACCGCTCACGTCCCGCCAGCGAGCGTCAACACGACACGAGTGTTTTGTTTGTATTAGATAAAAAATAAAAGAGGACACTTGAACAATCAGTTTTCATCCACCTTCAATCCACCTGCTCTTTGTTGGTTTTTCCCCCCAAACACACAAAAAAAAACAACCAAAAAAGCTTTCTGATTTCCATACCTTGACTTTTTCTTGGTTTGTTTTCACTCAGATCTCGTTGAACATAAACCGTTCCTCGTTTTTACCCTCCAGCTTTTTTTTTTTTTTTTTTTTTTTTTTACAGCCATTCGAACTAAAATACAGCTTTCAACATGAGGCCCCACTTGTAGCTCACTTAGAAGCCATTAGTGACCTTTTGGGGGCTTCTATGGAGCTGACGGACCTTCATTAACACCCAGGGGGGTGAGGGGGGGTACACTGACGTAGGATTAATAAAAGGACAGTGTGACAGTTCAACTCAGGCATTACAATGAACATCAGTTGTTTTTTTGTCTGAGCTCTGGAGCCCCCCCCCCCCTCCTCCGCCCACTTGCCCGCACGTAATGATAAAGGCGATGAATTGAAGCCATAAATTACCTCCTAACGTTTGAAGAGTGTGATGATTAATCACTCCACAAAACGTCTCCAGCGAGTAGACACAAAGACAACGTCTCCCGGTTGCCAAACAGCTTCCCCGCGTTTCGCCCACGCCGATGATTTACAAGCACGTCCGAGCCGGGTCGGTTCGGCGCTCGTCAGCCGCCCCGAAAAAAAAAAAATCAGGAAAAACCCGTTTCGGAGATGCCAAGCTGACAAAAGAGCGCGAGAGACAAAGTCGGCCGTACCTGTGAAAAAAAAGCTGCGGTGTGGAACGGGTTTGAGCCGATGACGCCGCCGCTCACTCCGGCTTCTTTCAGTGGCAATAATGGCCGTCCGGTCAGTGACGCGCTCCATAAATCAAACCGACTGCCGGTTTGTTTACCCGCCGGGGATGGAGGGGGTCTGAAACAGCAGTATCTGTCCCTGCCAGCTGTTCGCTTCCCCTCTCTCGTCGTCTCTCTCCGCAGCCTCGGCTAATCTCGGCTTTCCAACTTCTTCCTCTTTTTATTTTTATTTTATTTCTGCTCCTTCATTGTCCTCCCCATAAAGAGTTTTTTTGGGCAGGGAGGCGCGGGGCGGGGGGGGGGGGGGAGCAAACTTTACCTCTGTACTCCTGCTGCTGGAAATTTCTCCGCTCTCTGTCGTCTATCTGTTTGCGCCGGAGTCGTGACTCCCGTGTGCTCTCGTTAATTCAATCCTTTTTCTGCTTTTCTCTGGAAGAGCTCAGAGGGAACTGTTGATTTAATGAAGCGGGTTGTCGGTACTTCCTTGACTTCTGCGTGCGTGTCGAGTCTACAGCGTCCACATGGCAAAGTCACAAGTTTTGTTCCCAAATACTTTCGTTTTCTAAAAAAAAGTTAGGACGCGGTGTAAAATGTAAATGATTTACAATCATTTTTGTTTTTTTATGCCAGCAACGTGTCTGAAAAAAGTTGGGACGGGGTCATGTTGACCACTGAGCTCTTCTTTTAACAACACACTGTAAACGTTTGGAAACTGAGGAGACCAGTTTCTGGAGTTTTGAAAGTGAAATGTGGTCCCGTTCTTGCCTGATAAGGAAGAGTGACTTTAGCTAGCAAACCCGAGATAACTGTTGGAGAAATATTATTGACTTTGTGTTTGATGAGAAGTTGAATGGGAGTCTGTGGAGCTGACCTCTAGTGGCACTCAGTGGTATTGCAGTTTAAGACACTTCTGCATCGACCTCATTTTCCAGACCCGGAAGCTACAAACACTTTTATATTCAGTCTACAGTTCAGATAAGTGCCTCCATATTTTACTGTGTTTACACTGTACATAATCATACGCTCTCAAAAGGACGGTTAAGAGGGTCACTGGTTCAATGTCCACGTGGACGCTGAGAGAGCTCTTGACCACCAACTGTTTTATACTGCAGCTTTGATTTGTATGAACAAAGGTTCCAAACAAATGAGCAGAAATATGAAGTACTGTGATCAAGTGCAGGTTTCAGAGTTTTTTTTCTTTACATGTAATCCCTGAGTGAGCTTCCTGCTTTGCTGAAGTCGTCAAAATAATAACAACATCCTGTATGTGCTCTGCAGGAAGATTCATCCTTCAATACATCCAGATTGATTTAGACCCGCTCGTAAAGCCCCGATGAGACTTCTTGAACATTTTCCACATGTCCTCCCTCCCCAGCTGGAGCTGCAGGGCGACACAAGCTGCAATTGATTCAAAATCCTTAGTGGAAAAACAGACAAAGGGGTCATCTATTATCCTCACTGTCCTCCTCCCCTCTTCTTCTCTCCTCTCTACTCTCTCCTCTCCTCGACCCATCTTTGGCGGTCACCCGTTAAAAGGAAACTCTGGGGACGTCATGGAGCTCTCTGCACCGCGGGCCTCGCTCCACTTCTCCGAGGCCGGGGGCCGGGGCTAATTGGTGGATCCACCAGGGAGCCCTCCAACCGCCAAGCTGCCCGGCCAGGGGGCCCATTTGCAAGCATGTGATCTCTGCTGAACAAGGGGGTGGAGGGGGGGAGGTTGGTGCTGGTGGGTCTCGAGGACTCAGTGATTCCCCGGAGAGGAGTGGGTGGCAGAAAAATGCGAGAGGAGGAAACTTCTAAACCACTCTTGAGCTGTGAAAAAAAATCTCTTTCAGCTCTTCTGCACACTAAATTTAAAGACATCCTTTAAAGACAGAATAAACAGCGTCGTCTGTGAACGTCCCTCAGACACCCGATGTGACTGTATCTCTGCCAGGAGGACTGATGTAAAGCATGGCGGCGCGATGCGTTCGAGGAGAGCCGGGGACAGAGATGGGTTTTTAGTGGAGAGTCCGGGTAATTGACAGGCGGCGCTTTGAGAGCGCCTCCACCAGCAGCAGCAGCAGCGCTTTGTGTTTATCAGCCCGGCCGATCGATGGTCATCTCAAACCCCGAGGGAGTGAGCGAGAGGCCGGGACACATGAAAAGTAAAGACTCCTCTTTTGTTGTCCGGTGGTGGTTCTGTCCAGCGCCGTCGGCAACGCTCCCACAGGGCCCGGCTCGCAGAAATATGAAGGATTGAAACCATGACTAACAGCTAGAATAAATCTCTATTTTCCCCCGACGCATCCAGACTCTTTCCTTTTTAAAAGGAAATACTTTCAAATATTTTGCTCGGGCTCTCCGCTTTGAGCCTCTCTTCAGTGACCCATTTGGGTCCGGAGGGATGAGCGAGCGGAACCGGAGGACTGTGACACAGTCGGATTTGATCACGCCAGCCAATGCAAACTAGAAACCACGGCGGCGCCGTACAGCCGGCTGCTGTTCTTCTTTATTGTGGTGCTGTATGTATATTTCACGAGCTGAAGGACTGTTTATTTTTGTTCTTCCTTCAGGACCCAGCTCGGGCTGCAGACGTAATATCGTGCAACCGCTCAAACTGTCCTGATCTGAAAACAAACGTCAAACATTTTTCTGTTTGTGTTTTTTTTACACGCCGTTAATGAGAAGGTTCATATCGGTTTAATCATTTTGTTTGTCCGTCAGTGAAAACACGGAGCTGCACACACAGATTCAAACACAGAGGATAGAAAAGTTGGAAAACTACATTTTTGCTGTGCACACAGGTCTATTACAAAGTTAGAAAGTTTTGCTGCTGAAGTTTTTGGGTTTACACTGTTTGAATCGTGCAGCTTTGTGCTCTGAAACGTCCGATGCAGCGTTTTCACAGGCCTGTGATTGTTAAGATAGAAAAAGTTAGGAGTTACTTTCAGACGGCGTCGACCTGATATGTGAACGGCCGTTTCGAAGCCTTTATGTTTGGCATTTCGTCGCCGTCTTGGTTTTTTTGGACCATATTTGAAGGGGAGAAGCGAAGTGGTGGATCTGACCAAAAACCGGAGGACACTTTGCCCCGCCCACCTACAGTGGAAAGCTGAGGCAGACACGCCCCCCAGAGGTATCCATGTTCGAGTCCTAATTTCTAATAAATTCCCTTTATAGATTGAGACACTTTAATTTACATTTAATCAAAACCAGAATCTTTTCCAATCCTTAACCAAAATACACGTTTATATCGTGGACACATGAATTATTTAAATTGACAGTATCACAAGTGGTAATGCGAGCAGCTGTGGAGCCGATGCATCTTGAGCGCCACCGATGGACAGTTTTGGAGCTGTTATGGAGTTATTATATCTTTATTTTGATTTATAACAACAGTGTCACAATGTTTGTGGCCTTTTGTCCAACAGGGAAACATCAATAACCATAAAACAGACCTTGACCTACCAATATTTGTAATACTTAATCCTAAAATTGACACCAAGCTGCCTCAGTTTCAGTGGGACGTCCTGTCTTTTTAAAATCCCATCTCACCCTGTTGTTTCTGGTCAGATCGGCGGCCCGGCGGTCGTCACCCCGTCCCACAGTTTCCGCTGAGCTCAGCAGTCACCTCCTCCTTCGGCTCTCGGTAAGTGTGATGGACAGGAGATACTCGTCTCCTGGGAGATAAAACATCAGGCTGCCTGTTAAATCACCATCTAAAAGACTTCGGGACAAACAGCTCTTTATACGCTCTCCTTTTATGTCTTTCATTCCCGTTGTGTTTGGCACTTTCATCCGTCGGTAAACTGGATTTACTTCTTTCACTGTTCATCCGAGCGGGTTTTATTTAGTCCCGTCTTCACTAAACACTCTTTGTAGCTGCTATTCTGAAAAGTGCCGTGTTAATAAAGTTGATCATGTTTTGGTGTCTGATGGTGTGAAGAGTTTAGAAAAGCACTGGAAGGTTTCAGCTCTACTCTGAAAGGCTGCAAAGTTTCTCCATGAAATGATTCTACATTCAGTACATTTGTGATCTGCTGCTCCTTTCTGAACCATCCCGACCTCTCAGGTCGTCTGCTTTCCCACAGTCACAACTAAACATGGAGAAGCAGCGTTCAGTTTCTATGTTCCACATATCTGGAACAAAGTCCCAGGAAGCTGCAGGTCTGCTGAGACTCTCAGATCCTTTAAATCAAGACTGAAGACTTTTGTGTTTGCTGCCTTTCTTTGAACCCGATTTGAGCATGTCTCAAACTGCACTGTAACTTTTATCCTATTTTTAGCTTGCTTAATGTTTTAATCAATGTTCTTAATTGTTTTTAAATGTCCTTTTCTTTTCCCTTATGTTTTGATGCTTTTAATAGTTTTATATGAAGCACTTTGAATTTCCTTGTTGAAATGTGCTCTACAAATAAACTTGCCCTGGCTTACATTCATGTTTCAAATTTTGGTTCAAACTCTGGAAATCGAGACCCTTGAAATGCTTCAGAAAGTCTACGGCGATTTGACGTTGGCGTGGTCGTGTCACTGTGAATTTGTCCCCCGGAGTCGGACCGTCAACACGAGTTCCACTGGGACCTTCCGAGGTGTCTGATGGTTGTTGGCATTCTTAGCTGTTGGTTAACTTGAGTTCAGCTGTTTTTTAGTGAAATCAGCTGTTTGTTAGCAGTTTGTCAGACTTGTTAGCTGCTATGTTGAGTTTCGATTTCTTTTTGGGAGGTGAAATTAGCAGTTTGTTAGCTTTGTTAGCAGGTTAGCTATGTCAGCAACCTTTAAACCTGCCTGAGGGATCATGCTGGGTTGGGTCCAGTTGACGCAAGTAAAGTTAGATAAATAATTATGCATAAAATGGAAAGAAAGGAAATCTTAATGTGTACGGATACAAAAGGAAGAAACCTAAAAAAAAAAATGTATTTGTCCCTTTTAAAAATGTCTGTATTAAAGTACAGTACAGATCATTTGTACTCTCTTTAATACATCCCAGATAGTCACAATAATTCTCATTTTAAATAGTTTTAAAATCCAAATTATTTGAAGTTTTAAAAGCTGAGTCGGCATGAAAATACTGATGAATATAACGTCGAACTTTGTTTAAATTAATGCAGTTTCTTTGTCACAGTGTTTGTTCCCTATTATAAGTCTTAGATTTAAACAGAACATTTCATTCAAATTTGTCCATTTTTTGGGGGAATACTCTGCTGCAACCAATCAAATGGGACCATGAACACCATCGCCTCAAAGAAGGTAATAAGAAAATGATGTACAAGTTTGAGAAGAAAAATAGTCCTCGACCTTCGGGCGTTTCACGGAAAGTTGGGTATGTATTTCATTCACTCAAGAATTCATAGAATGAACATAAAATATGTACCAAATACAAACAGATGGGAGGCAGTATTGATAACAGGAATGAGAATGTAACTGCTGCCGGCACTTCAGGCATTCAGCAAGGACGAATATTTTACATACTTCATATCAACTTTATTTACAGGAATGCAGGTAAATGAATTTAGCTTTTTGTTACTTCCCTCCGACTAAAATCACGTTTCATGAAAAGGTGCTGTATATGATGTATAAGGTGCTTTTATTGTGAAGGACTCCCCGTGTGCGCTGAGTTTCCTGTCGGCTGCTTGTCATTCAACTCACCTGAGGTGGATTCAGGTCATGTGATGCGGCTCCATCACTCGGCTTCCTGGAGGTGTTCTGGATCATCGTGCGCATCGTCGGGCCACGTCAAATGTCCGTTGTCATCGGTTGTCATGGATACGGCGAGCCGGGTCGTTTCTCAGCCTCCCAGTTGACTACGTAGGTCGTCGTCAATGACGCGTTCGACCGACAGGTGTGCTGGACCTTCACAGTCACGGTAGCAATAATAGACTCAAAAGTTAAGGTTGGTTTAGGCACCAAAACACAGTTTGAGTTCAAATCAATACTTTACTTTGGTAATGTAGCGAACATACGTTAAGATAGCGGCCGCTCATCTGGACTCATCAGACTTTGATGGTTTGTTTGTTCCTTGAAATGTTCCGGACTGACTGACCTTCGTGCCTGAAAGTAATGGCGGACAGTTGTTTTGTTTTCTTGTGACTTTATTAAAGTTGACTGCAGCGGTTGAATAGAGCTGTTTGCTGCAGACCAACACGACCTTGACACGACTGATGGTCTTTTCAAGAGGGAAGAAATTCCACCAGGTAACTTCTGACATTATCTCCCACAAAGAAAAACCATAAAGACGACCCTGTTATTAATTTAGATGATTGTCTAATCAATGATAAACCCACAGCTGTATTTATTTATCCCTTGAGGGAACATTTATTTTGAAAAATAAAGATTTCTTCATGTATTTAAAAGACATAAGGCTTAAAATAGGTGAGATAATTGAGATAAATGTCAGTAAAGTACCTCACTTATGTAACATCTAGACACGATTTGACAATCTAAAAAATAAACATTTACTAGAACAGACTTGGCTTTTTAAAGCGCAAATGTCATTCTCATGAAGATTAAGTATTATTTTATGATTATGAACGTGTAATCTTGCTGTAACAGTCGTTCAGACAGCAGCTGCTTCCTCCTGTGAGAACATAATTCAGATCTTCTCCGACCGTCTCTGTTGTCTCCAGTCTGTCGGCTTTATTTTGTAATTTCCCTCCGCGGAGGTCGAGTCTGCGACCTGTTACTCGTCGCTGTAACAGACGAGGTGAACCGAATCTATTTGGCTGCGGGGTCAACACTTCTACTCCACTACATCTCCTCGTCTGGCTGCGCCCACGGCCTTTTGTCCTCCGTCTTGTCGGCTGACAGGAAGTGGCGGTCGGGGGGGCTGGTACCTGCCACAAGCCGTGACATGCTCACAAAGCGAGCAGGACAAGCAGATTTTCAGGAGATTTGCAGTAAAGAAAGAACATGTGTGGAGGGAAAAGAAAAAAGGAGGCTTTCATACTGAAAGGCGGCCGCTATCAGCAGCTCTTTGTTGCCGGAGAAAGAAAAGCCAGCAGGTTTCCTCCTTTCTATCTGATGGACGGACGACTGAGCTCGCTGAGGCTGCTGCTGTCGGACAAATCGGAGGGGCAGGACACGCCCAAACCTCCGGCGCTCGGTTTTAACGGGGTCGCCGAATAGGTCAGGAAATGCAGTCGTAGTTGTCGTGTTTTGTGGTTGTCACGACGATGTTGGCGCCAATGCTCCGCCCACAAATAGAAGAAGAAGAGCATTAAAATGAAGAGTACTCGTTGCAAATATTTGTTTTTACTTGGATATGAACCAAGAAGGTCAAAGCTGAAGGTGCATTTTAATGATTAAGTATTACGTCCCAGTTGAACACATACTACATGCGAGAGGACTGACTTCGCAAGAGTAGCTGCAGTACGAACTGAAAGTAAAACTAGAAATAGTATGCGACTCGAAACGCAGGACAAGATTTCATAATAAACTAAAGTCTGTTTCTAATTTGCACTAAAAGTAAAGATTTGTACCATAATGTGTAACGTCAGTTTCTTTTTTTTTTTAAACAATGGATTAAAAATTTATGTAAAAAAAAAGGTGTCGTTGAGGAAACTGTATTAAAAGTAAAAGCACCAGAACGATACTGAACTCTGTATGGAAATACAATGTTTGCTGTAGTTTTTCAGATTTGGAGCTCTTACAGGTTGAAGTTGAGGGTTTTTTTTTTTTTTTTTTTAATATCAGTGATTCGAGGGTCGAGCTCATGTCTGTAATAATGTCTGTTTTCAGGGACGAGGGGCTTTTTTTTTTTTTTTTACAATCTTTAACCTCATATAAGACGTAGAAATGTTTCTTTAAAAGGGAATAAATCAGCCATGATGAAATGAGTCAATCAGCAGAGTTTAAAAGAAGTTAAAAGAAGGCCAGTGAATGAAAGACACCATGTCAGCCATGTAAATTACATGCAGGTCCATTATTGAAGAAAAAAACATGACAGAAGGCTCCATAATCAGCGAGATACAGCAACTGTTAGTGTAAACCGGCTGATGCACTCTCCCGAGCGTCCCTGCAGCTCGCTGCATCCGGCTCTTCTTTAGCTGGAAGCTGAGAGGATATTTTGAGCAAAGCAAAAGCTCTCATCTGTTTAAAGCTGTTCATTATTACTACTCCTCTCCCCTCTTGTTTGGGGCGTCTTCTCTCTCTGAGCTCGATGCATTAAAAATTGAAAGCGTTCTTTGTGTCGATGCAGGAGGGGAAAAAAAAAAAAGAGGGAGGGAGGGAGAGAGAAAACAGCGACGACGCTCTTTTGAGTGCTACTCTTGGTGCTCTTGAAAAAGCAGACATCAATGAAGCAGGGAAGGAGGAGGAGGGGGAAACAAAAAGAAAGAAAAGTAAAAAAAAAGAAAATGCGACATGAAGTTGTTGTCACTGTTTGTTTTTAATGTTGTAAAAAAAAGAAACGCTGTTGTAGCGCTGCGGTTGTGGTGAGACGTACAGTACAGCGTGTTTTGATCCGTCTCCCAGAGGAGTCTGACAGAAATATAAAGAAATACTCATCACAGCTGCTGCGCTCAAATCCAACAAGCAGCAGCTCCGCTAATTCACCTACAGCTGTTCACACAAAACGCAGGCTTTTCTTAAGTGGGGACTAATACAGCTCAATATTATTCTCATTGTGGCTGTTGTTGGAGCGATTAGTGTGGGAGTTTTGATGTCTATTCAATAGTTGATAGAGAGAAAACGAAGGAGGGAGCAGCAAACCGGGACGATGGTCTGTGCCTTCAGTCGTTGGCTATCGCAGCTTCCTTTCCTTGGAAACATGATGGTGCTTAATCGACTTTATTTAGCACTCAATTCACGGATAGCAAAAATACAAGTAATCTAAAGCCCCTTTTCCCACCGCTGGTTCCAACTCGACCCAACTCAGCGACCGTCCGACAAGTTCTCACGTCCGATTGTTGTTTTGTGAATGTTTGCGATCAAAAAAACACTTTTGATTTTATGTTTTTTTTTTTCTCAAAACTGTCGATGTAATTTGTGGTGTTTTAAGTGAAGTTTTTTTTTTTTTTGCGTGAATTCGAAAAAGTTGCAAGTTTTTTTTTTTTTTAAGCAATGCCTGATAGAGGAATAAATATGATCACTTCCTTTGATAATAATCATGCGGCACATCACAAGAAATATTTAAATTCTCATCTTTTTTATTCATTTATTGAACTTAGACGGCATTCGAGATCAGAGTCTACCGTCTCAAATTAATGAGAGAAAGGAGGACCCAAACACTTGACGCAGAGACTTTACATGAAGCGCAGACTTTGATAATCCAGTAATTAAGATCCTAAATCCTATCCCTCGGCTCCGCCCCTCGTCCCATTTAGTGGCCCCTCAGACAGAAACTAGAAGGCGTAGTTCTTACAATCTTTAACTAGGAAACAGGACAGCACTTGAAGAGTGACTGAAGGGCAGCGCAGACACCGACTGACTGATGACTGAGTGACTGCAGCTGATTGGAGAACTGGGAGCAGGTGAGGCTCGTCAGCGTCCCACTCCATGTAACAATACTTACTTTGCAAAGGTATGAAATAAAAAGGAACTCGTGCACCAACGTTAACGTTAACATGTTACTATCCCGACAAAGATATGGCAAGAATTGAAGGCATTTTGATTGCCTAATAGCTTTGTGCTGCCAATGACGCATTCAAGTACAGTGGGAAATTCACACCCCGCTCATGGATGAGCAGGTTCAGCCGCCTTCATTCACCCACGTCAGTTACATCAGTGTATTAGCATCATCCTTGTTTGCCTCAAAGAACCACCTCGAGCCTTTTCTACTTCTATAATTCACTTCATTGAAAAGAAATAATTTGCCAAATAAAGGCATCTTTATAATCATACTCAGCAGTTATTGAAAGAGGTACATTTCTGAACTTGATATTCAGGAGCGCACAGAGAAGCTTCTCCAGCTGTGTTTTCCTCGTGTACAGCAGAGGAACTGTCTGGATGTTGGTTTGTCAGGACTCTTCCAGGTTTTGATTGGCTCTCCTGCCATGTGTTTCGGCCGAGAGCCTCAACAGGAAGTCCCGGGGGAGGAAGAAACCTCCAGCCCCTCTCTGTCCAACCAACCATCCAACCATCCATCCATCCATCTGCAGCTCCGACTGCAGTCCTGACAGCAGGCAACAGAGGGCAACCTCCCCCCAGGCAGGCAGGCAGGCAGGCAGGCGCTGTGGAAGGTGGGTGTCCTGATTGACAGCCACAGTGTTGAGTTGCCAGACACCCTGCTGAATAGGAGCTTACATGACGATGGGAGTTGAGTACACATGCGGCTTTTTGTTGGGGGGGTAAAAAAAAAAAACAGCAGCTTGTAGAGGCGACGCAGCAGAAGAAGAAGCAGCATCCTTCCGAGACTACAGGCGGGATTAAAAGCTTCTGGGTTCATGGCGTCTCACTACTTTTTGGGTTTAGTTTTGATTCAGGTGCTCGCGTTTGTTTGTGTCTCGTGTTTGTTTTTTGTTTTTTATTCTTCTCATCCTGCATCCGCAAATATCCGACGAACCTGCTGCGCTACACCGCTTTAAATGTAAAAAAAAAAAATCTGCTTTGAGTATCTGCGCTGACGATTAGACAGATTTCTGCTGTTTTAATTTGATCTGGAAAACATGTCAGGTGATCATGTGATATGCAAATCAGTCCCAGGAGGGAAACAGCAGCCTGCTTAAAGACATTTGATTGGAGATGTTTACAGCTCCCGGCGTCTGGATCGGTTATCGGAGCTCTTCTGTGGAGGAAGAAAAGGAAACAAAGCCTGAAACCTTCACAAAAAACAACCAAGTTACAGCAATAAACGAGCATCTGGAGAAGTCTAAAAACACACCAGATATTAATGAAAGGATAATATCTGCAATAAGATCAATAAGATGTCCATTTGAATTATTTCACTGCGATTACTGGCCTCACCAACGGTACTTTGTCCTGGATCTATGCTGTTCTTTTCTCTCTCTGCTCTCCTCTGAGCCTAGATCTGTTGGAGTTATTTCCTCCTGTTATGTCTTATGTTGTTAGAACTTCACTACGTTGTGCTTTAAAAAATAGATTAAATTGTCAATCGTTCAAGTCATCATGGAAAACTTTACCAAGTGTTTTTTTTATGCCTGAACTGAACAAGGAGCGCTGATTTAGAAAACATTCTTGTGGTTTCGTGTTCAAGGGTTGGAAGAAACAAAATAGATCAGACCGGCATCAGCTGTGAACTTTGGCTTGCAGTAGGGCCCCGCCCCTTTTTGGGGGGAGGAAAAGCAAGTGAACCCTCCCCCATTGACTTTAATGGAACGATAGCACTGTGCTAACGGTGCCGTTGTCTTACCTTCATTAGCTTGGAGTCGTGAAGACCTTCTATCAGGATCTTTTCTAGGACCTGGCAGAGGAAGGACAATGTTGTTTTTTTTACTTTATTATAAATTCTTACAATAAACAACACAGGAACTCTCGGAGTTATTATTTAAACCCGTTAGTTTAAAGTCTCAACTTCCTTCGGTTCACTGTTGCTGTCGAGGCATTATGTGGGATTGTTCTCCTGATCTGTACGCTCGTACGAGTGAGAGGACTCAATTAAAAGTCCGGATGTTCTGCTCCATCGAGTCGATGGGAAACCTTAAAGTTATAATTTATATTGAGCCCTCACTCAACCTTCACGAACTATAATCTCAGACATCAACTTCTGTTGTGACGCTGCATGAACGTTCACGCTCAGGTCAACGAGTCGCCTTTCAGAAGAGGCCGAGATCACGTCTGTCATCAAAAGGAGTCAAGAGGAGTCGCATTTTATGCTATTTTCCGACAAAAACATGGTGCTCATCCAAAGGTCAACAGACTCTCGGAGCGTCGCAGCATCGCGGTGAACATCAAGTCTATTTTTCGACATTGTTGTTATGAAGTAACGCAGCGAAGTCTCGCGCAGATTGAAATATGTTTTTGTCTGTCAAGACTTTTAAAAGTAGAAAAGAGACATAAAAGATGAGAAACGGAGGCCTCGGTGACGTTCCCATCATAAGAACACCAGAAACAACAAATAATGCACTTTTATTTAAGTTTTGGATGAAACACAGCTTGTATCTGGTTTCCTCCACACTTCACCAAGCCTGTTTTATTTTGAAAGGGGTTACCAATGGTTACGGGCAGCCATGAATGTCTTTGCCAAATTCCACGACTTGCACCACAAACTGCATCTGCTTTTGTTTTTTTCTTTGTTTTGGGTCACGACCAGCTCGTTAGGACTCGGCAGAAAAAGTGTTAAGAAAAAAGGTCTGAAAATAACTTCAACAGCTGATTTCTAAACGTAAATAAAGAACAATTAGCAGATGGTTCAAATCTGTTACCGGGAAGAGGCCGACATTAACACCTCACCACCACTTTACACCAAATAACACAGCAACAGAAGATAGTTTGCTTGTGAATCTTTATCAACATCTACGAGTCACTTGAGTACATTTTATTTCCTTCATTTAAGAGGTGCTATTCGAAAAAAAAATCACGAATAAATAAACCATTTAAAATCTCCTAAATCTATATTATTGAATAATTGACCCATCAAATGACTGATATTTAAATGTATAAATGATTTCAGAGGTCAGGCTCTGAGGAAACGACTCACGAAGGGTGAGTTTACAGAAAAATCTTTATTCCAAGTTGCTCTTTTTTTCCCCTCCAACGGTGAATAAACGAGTGCAGGATTGTGAGAAACTTCAATACAAGACAGGAATGCTCTCCGAACAGTTTAATGACTCTAAAAATGATGTGAGCTCGATGCGACGGCCTTTACAGCGCTAACGGGAGACGCCGCCTTCGACGGCGCTCTCCGACCGCTATCATTAAAAAACGAGGGAACTTCTTCGGGATGAACGCTCGTCCGTCCCTCCAGCAGAGTTCAGACGCTCTGCGACGAGGAAGCGCTCGATCAACACCTCATAAACACACTCACTTGCATGTTGGTTTTTATTTTTGTATTTGTAAGCCATCACTTTAAAACTCTCCTTCAACGTCCGGGATGGATAACGGACGACGTTTGGATGTCGAGACAAAGAATTGTTAAATGAACAAGAGGCCAGGCAGGTGAAGGCAGTAGATGAGGTTCAGTCCTGCGTCCTGGTTCACGGAGCAGAGAAGTGCAGATAAGGAACCAGATCTCGAGGAATGTTAAAGCTTCGAGCGATGAAGACTTATAATCCGGTGAGTCGTAGTGGCGGACTGGCAGCAGAGTGGCTGCAGGTGGGGCAGATTAGACCGATACGGGGAGTGAACCCAACAACTGAAAGGTAAAACAAGCCTTTCAGTGTTCTCGGAGCACGGCGGCTTCGAGCACTTTGAAATGGAAGACGCTTAAAACCGCCGGGACTCATTTAAAAAAACTCACTTTTAATTGCCTAATTTGACATAGTTAGCATCGGGAAAGACAAATACATCATCACACCAAATCGTGAGAAGTTCTCCACAGAGATGGAGAATCAGGTGCTGCCCATCATTCGAGGCCTTTACGGTAGAACAGCTGGATGAAAACCAGTCTGAGTAAAAGACTGCTCCAAATGTTGAGATGAAAACTGAACTCTTTGCTTCTGACCCAGAATCATAATAACCTGAAAAACAGAGCAAAAAAACACCAGAAAGGCTTCAATACGAGTCTCTGATTATTGAGACTTTACAGAGACTCTGAGAAGAAACACGTTTTTGATAAATTTGCTAAAATTTCTAAAGAACGTATTTTCAGTTTGTCATTGAACTACATCTAATTACTACAACACAGTTGCTCAAGGGGAGATGTTTCATTGTTTGTATCAGATGTCTGCTTTTCTGTCAAAATCAATACTTTATAAAAAAAGAGCCAAGTTTGACAGTGTACTTTTCGATCCGAGAGGAAGTAAAGAAAGGAGGAGGATGAACAGAGGCCTGTCTAACGGTTTTTCTTTATGTCTGCCTGTCAACTCACCTTCATCTCTCCTGTAGTCTTTGATTGATTGAACAAGTGTGTGTTGTGGTGTGATTAGCCGGCTCTAATTAGGATCCATGCTTTGTTGTAAACACAGGGGATTAACCGCAGACAAACACACCTATCAAACAATTAATACACTAATCAGCTAAACAGCAATGTTGCCTTTCTTTGCCGCTAACGCTGCTTAGCTACTATAACCAAAAAACGTTCCAGTCGTTTCCTCTTCTGAGAGGATTTTTTTTTTCTTTCTTTCGTTTTTTTGTCCATTTCATTTTTTTTTTAAACATTTTTTTGGGAGAAGGTGCTCTGGCTGTTCATTCTCTGATTTTCTGCTTCCTTCACTGAATTGGTCTCAGATGAAAAAGCAGGCAGGTTTCATTTTTTTGTTATTCTGACATGCCATAATTCATCCACTCACTCTTCATTTCCCTCTGTCCAGAAAACAAGAAGTGTACTACAGGTGTTCGACAGCAGCGAGGGCAGCGGGGGATGTATGCAAATCCTTTACTTGTGAAATACAAGCAATGCCAAACAAAGACTCGCTTGCATTCAAATTTTGTCATTTGTGCAGAACTGGTCTGCAGGAGAGCTGGTAAAATTGTCTCCTGCAGTTTTATCCTGAAAAATTGTATATGTTGGATAGCACAGAACTGAAGCAGTGGTTTTGAAACAATTTGAAATAGAGCAACTTGTTTTACATTTAGGTTTATGTGATTATACCTGTCAAATAACTGATAATTATCATTATTCAAATTTTGAATAATTCCTTGGTGTCCTTAATAAGGATGTGACTCAATCACTGTAGGTACACGTGTAAGCGTGAAGAAAATCAACTTTAAATGTATTCTTCAGCAGCTGTTTGGACTTGTTTCCACCTGCTTTGACATCCCTCTATTTAAAGGTTGATAAATTCTCTTGAAAACAAGATTTTTATTCATATATTTTAATTAGAAACTAGTGCTTTTAATTTGAAACTGATACAGGAAGTCACGGCTGCCGCCCGACCAATGGTGTAACCTTATGTACCGTTTGTAGCATAACATGTTGACTGAAACCTGCAGGAAGCTCGCCGACTGTGACGTCACCCACCTGTCAGTCAAAGCAGCCCCGCCATTAATTATGTGTAACTTTAAGCCGTAATACAATTTAAACGGTGAGTTTGGTCAAAAATGTTGCTGTTGTTATGTACAGAGCTACAGAGACCACCAAAACTGGTTGTTTTTTTCATGGTGTTTTATCATGGTGGTTTTGGGGGACAGACTCCCTACTGGCCATTTGAGGAACTGCAGGTTTGGTGGCTTAACATTCAGTCCTGGAGGTTACCGTTTGGTTTTTAGGGTACCAAAACAAATATTTTAGGAAAAAGTTTATCGGCGCATATTCAGGTTGAAAACTATTTTCTTGTTGTTTTGATAATAAATTATTTTTGGTGTTTAAACAACTTTTTCAAAGAGTTTTAAAATGTCTTTAAATGGTCTTTAGCATACTGTAAAATACTTTAACTGATTAGAGAACAACAGTAATACTTCTAAACTTCTAATTTCACGTATTTTGTGTTTTGCAAGTTGTTAGAAATTTTGTTTCAGGGGCAACTTGTTTTGCATGTATTAAACTGAAACAGTTCAACTGCACTTAATGCACTTAAGGCAAAGCAAGAGAAAACATTATCGCTTGATGAGAAAATATGAACCTCTGGCTTTAATTTTTAATTATTTCCGGCTCTAAGCTGTTTGGATATTTATACCAAAAATGAAACAAAAATATATGTTGTATTAGTCGCAGCCCCAAAAGTTTGTACCGAACAGACATTTACCTTCCTCAGGACAGGATGCAGTTTGTCTGGAGAACACAGACCAGCGCTGCAGTCACCAATCAGACTCAGCATGTTCCTCCATGTACATAAAGTGCATTCAACCCCAAAATCTGCCCCCTGAGGAAAACACATGACATACAGCTGTTAACAGAACATCTCAGCAATTCAGCAAACAGTACTTCTCCCTCACTCAAACTACACACAGCATCCCTGTAGCACCATTTATCATCGCCCGCCCCTCCCCCC
Source organism: Brachyistius frenatus (assembly GCF_029030835.1). NCBI lineage: Eukaryota > Metazoa > Chordata > Actinopteri > Embiotocidae > Brachyistius > Brachyistius frenatus. Next base: position 1,203,823 of record NW_027210688.1, read on the forward strand.
GCCCCCCAGGAGCATCCTCCAGCAAAAAAAACTCTGAACCTACACGTATCCCCACTCTAACCGGAGCTTTATAAATCTCCACCCTGCTTCCACATTCTTCTTCTTCTTCTGAAACACAGCTTTCAGCTGGTCCCAAGAAGAGAATGAAAAAGTCCCCCGTTACCCCAGTTTGTCATGGAAAACAAATGAAAAATAAAAGCTCAGTAAAAACTTCAGAGAGCAGAAAAAAAAAATGAAGGAGACAAGTGCTGAGATTGTTGGTTTATTTAGGGCCAGCCGTCCCGTTCTCTTGGATGGTATAACTTCTGGAACAGCTTGAGGAAATTTCTTCCTAATTGACACAAACGTTGACGTGGACTCAAGGATGAACTGATTCGATTTAGGTGGCCAAAGGTCAAAGGTCGCTGCGACCTCAAAAAACAACCCAACAACTCGTTTTTGGACATAAGTCAATAATTCGCTTGCTAATTATAGCAAACATTTCTCACAAATATCAAACAGGATAAAATTATGAAGTGAAGACATTTTATATCCAAAAGGTCAAAGGTAGCCTACACTGTGATAATCATAATGTGTGAATAATTAGGAGGATTCATGTTTTTCAATGACTTAAACACAGCAAGCTGTTACAAACTTTGTCTGTAGGCTGTTGTGTTCACTATAACTGTTAGAACAAGTCATACATTTTGAGATTTCTGCAGTATTTTTACTTCTACAGCATTCAGAAAACAGTTTTGATCTTCTTAACTTTTTAATCACTGAATGCAAGTATTAAAAAAAGGTGTGAAAATCCCTTAAAAAACAAAAAAAGTGATCTGTATATGCTGCAGGTTTGGTGTTGTTTGACAAAAATGAAAATTTGTGATACTGTTAGAAAACAGGGTTGCCCACATCCCTCTAATTAGTTTCTCACAAAGATGATAACTAGCAAGAAAAAAAAGGCTTTAAAATATCTCTTCAAAATTCTGCAGGGGGCATTGCCGACACTACAGACACGCTCATGCAGAACAGAGATCATTATCTGTTTGATAGAGTCGTATTAGGTGAAAAATAGTGTTAATTGCTAATCCCAAACAGCGGAGTGTCAGTGCAGCAGTTTGTCTCCGAGCTGCTTTTGTTTAGTGGGTTTTCTGGGAGGTTTTTTTTTTACTTCAAAGCTGCAGCAGAAAAAAAGATGGCAGCGGGAGCTTGTGAGAATTCATCGGTGGGTTTTACACTCTGCATGGGCAGCATGTAGAGAGAGAAGACAACTAAAAATATACCTGCAACATTCTTTAAGCGGCACAACACCCTCCTGCACATGTTGAGTCAGGACGGAGTCACAGAGAGGCATGAGCAACGGATTACAAATTACTTTCTCTAAAAACGCAGTATTACTGTACTGTAACAACATAAATAGTAATCAAAGTGATATTCCTGCGTGATGGCGAAACATCAAATTTTCGCCATGGCGACACCCCTTCAACGAAAACGGCCAGGCATCTCAATATACCGTCATCAACGTCTTAAGGCTTTTCTGACCAAATTTGAGGCTGTTGCAATCAACCAGCTGGAAGAAGAACGAGAAAGAATGAAACATTTAATTTCCCGTTGCCAGCAGGTGGCGCTGTGACGAGGATCATACATTACCATGGAGATGTCTTCAGGGCGGGACTTGTATCAAACACGTGAAGTTTGAGGAAGATTGGAGAACGTGCATCAACAAAATTACAGCAACTTTAATGTCGTGGCGAGATGCTCAAAATGGCCGCCACGCCACGAGCACACCGTTCCATGAAAAATAATTATTTTAATAAATGTTCATCCCAAATGTCTTAAGACCGCATAGACAAACTTTAAAGTCGTTCCAACAAATTCTGTAGGAGGTGGTTTGTTGAAGTACAACGTGCTCCAAGTTTCATGAGTTTTTGAGTACGTTAAAGACACCAACGTTCTTCCAGTCGACTGACTTTCTGGTGTTGAATTACCTTGAAAATGTCCCTTTCTTTTGTCATGTTTATAATATAGTTAATAAAAAACTGCTGAGCATGCTCAATCCTCGCTGTCCGCCGTGGTTACATGTGTACGACAGACGTGAGCTTTAAAAGGTCAGAGAAACATCTTTCCTCCTCGGTTAATCTTTAGAGAAATAAAAAGCTAAACGAAGCATTTTGATTTCTGTGGCAAGCGCGGATTTTCTGCTTCCTTTAAGTAACACATTACATGTAAAGAATAAATCTGGAGGAATACATTTTGTTTTTTCTCCTACTTCAGTTCGACACCAGACAGCTCAGAAGAGCTCTAATCCCTCGCGGACTCGTCCTTTTTGTCGAGTCTCTGTGTGATTTTTGTCTTCAGCTCAGAAATGAATGAAGGTCTGCATCCAGCCAGAGAAGGATTTCATCCATTCCAACTTCTTTTTCTAAATGAACAAACAGCGCTCTCCTCCTCCTCCTCCTCCTCCTCCTCCTCCTCCTCCTCCTCCTCCTCGTCCTCCTCTGAGCTCCAGCCACATCCTCTACAGTCTCACGGCTACGTTTCCATGGCAACAGTGTCCGACTGCGTACAGAAAAAGAGAGAGATCGAGCGAGAGAATAGAGGGGGAAAAAGAAAATAAATAAAAAAGACAGAAAGTTTCTCCTTCGAAGAGCAAAACCTGGCCGAGTGTTTGAGTGGCATCACACGAGCGGACCTGCTGACTGAGAGAAGTTCACCTTTCCTCTGTGTTACCCTGCAGCACGACAACGTTCCCATGACAACTGCATCCCCTCAGTTCACCGGGCGCCGGCTCGGTTTGCCCCTCGCTAATTCACAAACAGTAGTAATCAATACAGATGATGCAACTCTGCCATCAGTCCTCCGGGGCTGGCAGAGGCAGCAGCGTGTGTGTGTGTGTGTGTGTGTGTGTGTGTGTGTGTGTGTGTGTGTGTGTGTGTGTGTGTGTGTGTGTGAAATATTCATGTACAAATAGGCACACACACACACACACACACACACACACACACACACACACACACACACACACACACACACACACACACACACACACACACACACACAGATCCACAGATTTACAGATTTACAGATTTCCAACAATTCAATCTGGGTTGTTTATATTTGTTTCCTCTGTGGTGGAATCATTCGGCCCATTAATCATAGGCAGGATATGATGTCATCATCCAAGCAGTTTTCAAGCCCATCGCTGCAGTTCAGCCTCCTCCACCCGCTCCACCTGGCACTTTCTCCAGAAACTGGTCTCCTCAGTTTCCAGACGTTTACAGAGTGTTGTCAAAAGAAGAAGTGATGCAGCACAGAGTCATTATAAAGTCATTATCTGAAGTCGCTCCTTCTTATTCGTTTTCTGGCGGTCCGTCTGAAAATAATCCATCATTAGATATCGAGTCTCAATAAGTGAGATTTTTGAGGTGGTGTGTGTTTGATTGACAGGCCTGTGGTGCACTCAGAGTAAAGCCATGAACTGCCATGAATGAAGAGGAAAAAGCAGAGAAACAATCTTTGTTCCATCTTATCAAACAACTTGTGTCTCAACTGAACCTTATTTTCTTTATTTGAAGTGAAAAAAGAACAATACTGTTTGTATCTTGTAACAAAAACTAAGATAAGTGTGCAAAACTTCAGAAAAATGTCACATCGTGAGAGAAAATATTTGAAACAACAAGTGACCAGATTGAAGTTTTTGTGTAAATGTGTTGGCTCGGAGTCCAGATTTGTCCGACGAAAGCCAAGTTGTTACGTTCAGTGTGATTTCACATGGAGCTGAAGATGTGCGCAAATAACCCCGAAAAAAATCCGGTCATGTTCAAACATCCCGACATGCAGCTCGACGGTGCGGCGCAGAACTACACCCTCTGCCAGATGGTTTAATGTTTGCTATTTCTTTTACCACTGAAGATCAAGCATTTATCTGATGTTTGCAAAATAGCTCTTTGGAGTTCAATAACATCTGAACGGATTAAAGATTTTTCACAATCTAACAAATGAAGGATTTCATTCTAATGAAAAGTTAATATCCTGAAAAATAAATAAATCATCCACGGTTGTGCACGAGGCCCTCGGCGCTGATGAAGCTCCGATTCGTATAAAACGCTGAGTCACCTCCAGATGTTTGCTTCAGACTTGTGTGTTTTCTCTTCGTGTGGTTTGAAAGCTGCAGATGGAGGGATAGAGGACAGATGAAAATGAAAGTGTCTGAGAGCCGTCCAAATGGCAGACGCACAATTACCCTCGGTGGTTTTTCGTTCTTGTTGTTTGCGTTGGGCTCCGGTTTGATTGAACACAGTAACAGAGAGAGTGATATTGGTGGCGCGGGGTAGACGACCCACATCCTGCTCTCCGTGTCCCGGATCAGTTCCACATATGCTTCCGACAGCTGATCGTTACGGTGCCGTTTTTTAAGGCGTCGAGGGCGAACGCTGCCAAACAATTTCATATTTTTGTGGTTTGATTTCCTCGGCGGTTTGATCATTTTGTCTCGTCCCCCAAAAAAATATAATTACAGGCCAGACGGAATTTTCCTAATGAGTGACTCGGGTTAATGAGCCCAGCGTGTAGCTGGAACGTAGCGCCGCCCCCCCGTTTAAAACGCCGCTCCTCTGTTGTTTATATGCTGATTCACTGACGACTGATTGACTAATGGAGGTGTTGTTATGGGTTCTGATCCGAGTGTTAAAAGACAAGAAGAGGCTCGTGTTTATTTTCAGACCCTGAAGTGAATCATGGATCATTTCTGAGTAATGATGGGTTTGTGCATCTGTCCTGCATGGAATCGCCTAATTTGTATTTTTATGGGCTGTCAGAGTCAACACTTTCACGTCAGGTGTTTCGAATTTATTAGACTGCAGAGAAAGTGCGCTGGATTTATGTTTTTTTGCATTTAAAATTTGCTTGTAGTCTTCAGGTCTGAAAAGTGAAGTCAATGCAGAAGTGCCTTGAACTGCAATACCACTGAGGGCCACCAGGGGCTGGCTCCAGAAAAAACTCTGTCTCCAATAGACAAATAGTCTGTTTGATTGACAGGCCTGTGTTGCAGTCAGGGTTTTGCTATAGGTGGGCGGGGCATAGTGTCCTTGGGTTCCCAGTCACATCCACTTGCTTGCTCCTCCTCCAGCTCGTCCAAATATGGTCACTTTCCTGCTCGAAAATAAAAACGAATTTAAGGCTTCACGAACAAATTGGTGACGTCACAGCTGGTGAACAGTCACGCTGTGGATCCAAGGCCAAACCCAAACTCTTGTCTCCTCCTCCAGCGTAAGCCCCGCCCACTATGTCCAATTCAACGTGCAACTAAAGAGATCTGATTCACAATCACAACTTTTGTGAAATAACAAAAAAAACCCGCTGGTTTCATGAGCAAAAATCTGAAGTCTGCAACCAAAACCAACAAAAACGAAAAGGGAGAACTTATTTACAATATGAATAATTTTAATCTCAATTCTTATATTATTAACTACAAACTTGATTTTTAATCACAGTGCCAAGAAGTTGCACTCAAAACTGTCTTTTTATACTTGCATAAAAAAAAAAAAAAAAAGACACAAAAGTACCTTCACCGGATATTTTCCTCAGTGACAGAACTCTGAACGGGGAAAGGAGAAAAGAAGGATTAACCCTGATTGACCCAAACAGTAAAAATCTATAAAGTGTTTCAACTGACTTTCAGGGACACACTATAATCACTTGATAGCGAGGTGAATATCGGCCGTGGACTGCTGGAATAAAGTTAGTGCCCTGAATGTAAATTTGTCCAAAAATTGCAAACGACTGTAAAATCTTTTTATAGCTGACAATGTGAGGACGCTTTGAAGCCGGTAGGATTTCTGCATCAGCATGACGGAGATGTTGCTCGCTTTAATCTTCCACATTTGTTGTGTTGTTGTTGTTGTTGTTTTTAATCCCTGTCCTGTTGTATGGTACTGCATTAACCTATTTTGCTCAGGAGGATCATTACAGCTCCAGCTTATCTTTCACACAGCTCCAGAAGGCTCCCTCTCATATCGATAAGTCAATCTCCGTAAAATGATAACTCAAACACACACACACACACACACACACACACACACACACACACACACACACACACACACACACACACACACACACACACACACACACACACACACACACACACACACACACAAAAGTACACAGTCAGATAAATCCGATCTGCTGCTCAATGCAGCTCTTATCTGAAGGGTTAAAATGGAGCATCGGTTCACTTGATGTTACATCTTTGGCTCGCCACACAGATGAATTATTTCCATCCTCCACATCTACAGTAGCTGCTTTTCTTCTGCTCGTTGGATGTTGCCTCCAGCTCAGAGGTTCTTGGCAGCGCTTCTCTTGTGTGTTTGTTTTCAAGGCCAAAGCCTGGTGAGTCTGCCAAAGATGAGGACTCCTTAAAGAAGATGGGGGATGGAGGGTGGGGTGGTGGGTGGGGGGGGGGTGTATTTAAACTCATTAAAGGCTATGATGAGCTGATCACCACTCAGGGAATCTGAAGTGTCTCTTTCATCATGGCTGACCTCTCCTGTGTGCTCCGCTTTTAAAACTGTGACCCGTCATTGAATGACGAAACTGAAAAATTGTTCCAAAAGATTTGCATGAGCCTGAAGCAGATATTCACGGTCCCCGATGGCTGATTTGTAAAGATGTTGGACCGACACCTGACCTTCCCTCTGGCACAGTCAAAATTCACTTTGTTTCATTTTCGATAGTTGTAAAAGCGCAGGAAAGATTTTCACTTAAATGTTTGTGGTTTCCAGTGGATGAACGCCAACGATTGTGGTCTTCATTCTGCTGCCAAATATTCTAACATATCAATATCAGGAAGTATACTATACTCTATTGTAAGGGACAAAATGTCAAACTTTACAATCCCTTTTCGTGCTCCTCCGAGGATAAACCCTCCATCCCATGAGGTACCCACAACATGTCACCATGGTATACTATTCATATCTATCTACATGCGCTTCAGTGGCAGAGCCACAGCAGCGGAAAGACACAATTTATTGAAATGATTGCATATGTTCATGCTCCCCTGGGAACCCTTTTCATTTCTGTAGCACCACACTCAGGATAAAATGTCAAATTTGACTTCAAGATGTGAAAAACAGGATTTCCCTGCAGATATTTAGCATCCCCAGAGGATAAACCCACAAATGGTCAATTTCATTAATATCAATCTCATCATCATCAAAAATCATGTCAAATACTCAGGTCTCTAATCAATTACACTATATCTAAAAAAGTAGTGGCTGCATTTCTGTTGCATTTACCTAGCACATTCATGCTCCACACAGGATAAACCTTTTCATTTTTGAAGGTTACATAACTTCTCATGGATGCCACGTTCATGAGAGGAAATATGTACAACTATTGGCCAGTTTTTAATAAAAATTACTTCAGATAGTCATAATCCCAGGAGGATGAATCCATCAGCCACAATTATTGTACTTGTAAACAACAAATATCCAAATCTAATGGTCAGATTGTCATTGTATTGTAACGTTTCCATTTACATGACCATCAGGACAGTCCGCCATGACAGTGATTTAGTTTACTGATTGCACTCTATTTGTTGTCCCAGGAGGACGAATCTGAATATTTTTCTTGACCTTTTGACCTTTCCTCTTCGGCAAATTTCCCATATTAGGCCAAGTTTTGTACTTGAATCCAAAAAATATCGACTTCTAAAGGCCAAATTGCGATGAGATGTACCGACCACATTCATGCTCCCAAAAAGATAAACCCATTAGATGTTAATGACTCATTGGTTCCATATATCTGGACAGAATTTGGTCCTAGTTTCTGACTTGTGGACATTAAATCTTTTGATGTCATATAGGGGAATTTCTAAATCCAATTACCAGATTACTTCTAAAATAAACCAAACTCACAATGCTCCCCAGAGGCTGCATCCTCTGAACTTTCCTCCAGCACGACCTCTCACTACAAACTTACACTTGTGCTTAAAAAAAATTCAGTTTACACACACACACACACACACACACACACACACACACACACACACACACACACACACACACACACACACACACACACACACACACACACACACACACACACACAGAAAGAAGGTTATTTCTTTGTGACAAGCACTCCACTTCGCTCCCACAGACACAAACCGCAGCCTGCACAAACACGTCCACTTTTTTTGTATAGAAAAACACATGACACTGCAAATCTGCGTTCCTAAGTACTCTAAAGTAGAGAGGATGCAAATCTCCCACAATGCACAGGGCAAAGCTACTTTCATGTGGGGTCAGTAAACACAGTCGAGAGTGGAGGGAATTACAGTTATCTGTCAAATGCAGATCCTTTGATGGAAGGTCTAAGTGCTCCTCCGATCTGAAGGGGAAGGAAAGGGGAGTTTTAAACAGGAATGCAGATGAGAGCAGCTTAACAGTCAAGTGGCACAAAGATGAAATGCAGCCTGCTCATTGGTCAGATTGGAGTAAATGGAAGAGGCCGCCGTTCGTCCTGAGTCACATCATGCATCAGAGTTACTGACTAACATCTTTAGCTTTTAACGTGCACTCAGAGCGTGTTATTGTTTACCCCGGTCACGTGTTAATACGCACACGGGAGACTTTGTCCGAGGAAACTGGGGGGGGGGGGGGGGGAGTAGTTTTAATGCTCGTATTATTTTTCTGTACATTTGTTATCATGTTGTTAAACGCTTTCTAATCTTTGTAGCTGCAGGTTTTGATAATGACTATATAAATAAATGGATTACTGTTACCTGCAATGGACAGATTTGCTGCTAATATACCGGAAAAAAATAGATGTTTTGTGTCATTTTTGCATGTCATTTGTGGTACAAAATCTGTTTAAAATGCACAGTATAAAAACTAATGTAGGAAGATAGAAAGCACGGTTGGAAATCTCGAATCAACTCTTTCATTTTCCCACTTGGGTTTTTATAAGCAAAGAGAAATTCGCACAATATTATTCAGGTAACAAGCTTCTCGAGTTTGGCCGGCGCTTTTCTGTTGAAACAGCAGCTGTCACCGGCAGATTTTTTATCAGCTGCAGCTAATTAACATTCATTTCTTAAGAAACTTAGCCAGGAGACACTCGGGGCCTCAGCCAAGGCTCAGTTCATCTGGATCTCAAGTGGACTTGTTGAAGTGCTTTTCATTATTTCTGAAATAAAAGTGTTTATGGTGTTTTTAAAAACCTTTTTAATGTTGTCGTGTCTGACTGACAGGAGAACGAACAAACTAACTGATCCATAAGCTGTTTGCACATCACAGCCAATACCAGTAATGTTACACACCTGCAGTGGGTTTGAATATGTTGTTTTACAATTTATTTTGAAAGGTGACATTCAATTTTCTGGAAAAAACATTTTTACGTTAAAAAAAAATCTAAAGAAATTCTGTTATAATTAAAACATGACACAAATTTTAAAGTTAGTATCTATGAATATTTTGGTGACTATACCTTAAACCTCGCTTGTGTTGTGGCCCTGTGGTTCTGAGTTATGGACCAGGACCAGGGATCACTGGACGGGGATCCTGCGTCGGCGTCCTGAATGTTAAGTGCTTCAGCCCTGTGAGCCGGCCTCTGGGACGGTGTCACTTTGGTGGAGGTGTTGGAGGAGCGAGACCAAGACTAGGAGGGACGGTTTTAATTGCGACACTCGTCTCGCGAGGGGTAACTGTTGGAACCTGCCGCCTGCAGCCTCCACCGAGGGAGGTCTGTTGGTGGGAAAATGACAGAGGGCAAAAGTCAAGCCCCCCCAAACCTGTGATCCGACAGGAAGTCGGGCAAGTTGACAACCAGCTGATACCTCCGCTGTGCGCTGATGAAAATTGGACCGGCTGAGAGGCAGACAGTCGTTGGGTTGCTGGCGTGAATGACAACCGATATGCTCATCTGGTGGGTGGGGCTTAGGATAGAGAGGGGAGGGGCAACAGCTGCAGGTGGAAGACTTTTTAAAAGAAAAAAATGCCCCCGACTCCCCAAAAATATAGCGGTTGAAGAGCTGGTTCATTTCTATCGTTGCCAAGTTACTAAACTTAGAAAATTTCCTTGAATGGCACGCAAGAAGCGAAGTGTCTGCACTGCTGGATGAAACACTTCTGAACTCTAACCCCCCCCCCCCCCTCGAGAAAAAGAAAGAAAGGAGTGACGTAAATTCATGCAGGGAAAAGGTCACAAACGCTTCCTTCTTACTATAAATTACAGAAAGCGTGTGTTCTGCATACGGGTGTTTTTTTTCCTTCTTCCTCCTCACCACTGAGCATTCAGGTTTATCAGAGCGGACATTAATTCCAGCCATCTCTGTGCATCATCAGGAGGAAAGTGCGCGTCCAGGTTTTTTTTCTCACGTCGTCAAAGTCGAACTGCAGCCTGTCGCTGTCGGGACTGAGCGTACGGAGGGTTCACGCAGAGCGCAATAAGAGAAACCTCCGTGTAGGCAGCTCCATCTGCTCACAATGATCCACTAAAGCCCTGAAATTACAGACATTACTCATCCTGAACGACTTTTAAAATCTGAACCGTGGTGTTTTGCGGAATGAAACGGGCATGTTCCATTTTTTTTGTGCTGTTTTTGCAGGAAATTACCAACCCATTAAAATAAATTTGTTTTATACTTTTCTTCTCTCCTTCTTCGTCTGAATGTGTGCGTTCGTTCTGCGCTGCTGGAATATTTTGAGCATCGTGTTCTTGACGAAAGGTCAAACAGATGAAAAGCACAATAAATAACAACTTGCTGCCTTCGCTAACACTCAGCGTCAACAGAAGGAGGCGGCGCACATACGATTCATTTCCTCGGTGAAGGAGAAGATCACATCGCGACACTTCACCTCCAGATTCCACCACTCATTTGCTTTTCAGGGTTTGAAGTTGAACTGTGCGTTACTGAGGACTCCTCACACAGATGAGGAGGAGGCGCTGTCCTTAAACATAACAAAATCAAGCACTGAACAGCTTCCTCATTACAGAGCAGAACGTTCGCTGTGAATGTACACACACACACACACACACACACACACACACACACACACACACACACACACACACACACACACACACACACACACACACACACACACACACACACACACACACACACACACACACACAGCAGCCTGCTGTGATGTGCAGGGCTCAAAAATAGTCTGTTTCGGCAGGAAAAAACAACTGCTATTTATCATACGGGCTCACCGTAAAGTGAGAATAAGCAATTAAAATATCTGGGTCAGAGCTTTCTGAGATAGTGCTTACACTAAGACACAACCGAACCATTCATCACAGCAGAGGAAGGCGAAGATGAAGAGGAGGAAGGAGACAGAGTGGCAGCGTCTTTCTGCAACGAATCCACAAACAATCTGCTGTGGCAAGTTTTGGATACGTGTGTGTGTGTGTGTGTGTGTGTGTGTGTGTGTGTGTGTGTGTGTGTGTGTGTGTGTGTGTGTGTGTGTGTGTGTTAAAGCTAAAGGTACGAGTGTGCTGATTGGACAGATCAGAGTGGGTGGAGTCTCTTTGCAACATTGGCTCGCAGGTTAATGGTGCAGAGAGACTTCCTTTATTTATTAGCTGCACGGTGATATCCAACAAACAGCAGAAAATATGTGAGAATACCTGCAGGTTACTTCTACTATAGACTGTGTGTAAAAATGGACGTAGCTTCCAGGTCCGATAAGTGAAGCCAATGTGGAAGTGGCTTTAAGCGCAATACCACCGAAGGCCACCAGGGTCTGATGCCAAAACACCTATCGCTCCCTTCCATTAAAAAACAAAAACAAAACATCAACTTCTTTACTTTAAGCTTCTTGATTTGTACCTTAAATAAATTCATCGTGGACTCGCTGGTGAAAGTTTTGGCGCCAAAAGCGACGTAGATATGTTGAGGAAAAGGTCGTGGTTTGGGTTAAATGGTCGATGTTTGGTTTGGGAACAGATCCTGGTTTGGGTCATTTAAAAGACTCCCTGGTGAACTTCCTCGTTTTGTTCCATCCAACCTCCTCCCTTTGCAGACTTTTCCCCACTTCATACTTCGTCACGCGTCCTTTTTTTCGACCCGTAAATACATAAATGAGTATTTGTCGCCATTGGAATGAGTCTGGCTTTTTCAACTGATAGGACACCTACTTTCTTTATATTTCCAGCTCTTCTGTTTTTCTCCTCTAAAAAGCAGCATGTACAGCGTTACATGTAACTTACAACACAGCCGCTATTTGGCTTCTTATGTTTTGATCGGTGTTGAACAGAAGCTTCGGATGTTGAGTTTCAACCTGAGGATTATCAGTAGAAACAGACTCCAGTTATTGGCAGTGTTATCTGCTGTTTATGCGCCGTGTTGTTCAGAAACGTCTGCATCAGAAAGCGCAGTAGAACATCTGGTACAGCCGCTGTAGCCTCAGAGGATTAAGTTACAATAAACAAAGGATCAGAAATGGATCCATCTTCATGCGGCCGACATAGATCCAATAAAAAAAAAAACCTCAATCGCCCCTGATCCCGTGGATTGCTCCGGACGTCCCCAGCGTGTCCGTTTGCTGATGAGAAAAGATACTACAGGCTTCACTAACAAGACAGGAGGCTCGCACGGAAACCGACGGAGATCAATGTAGTCCGAAGGCGGCGGGGAACACGTGAGGAGGGGCGCCTTTTCTGTCAGCGGCGGCACGACGGAGCGAGAAAGCAGACATATTATAAATAAACACGTCGTTGAGTTCTGACCGTCATCACCGGGTCACTTCACCGATGTGTAATAATGTTCGTCACAGCATGCAAACAGTCCAGTGACATCACCAACAATTAAATCATAATCCGCCATAAAAACTGGCTTCAAAACAAATTAACATCTTACCGGATGAGCTCATATCATAAGAATAATAATACAAATTTAATTAAAAAAAACATCATTGTCAGGATTCCTGTTTTCCTGTTTTACCCCTGATCACCTCTCCTCCTGTGTCCTCCTCTCCTCACCTCCCGTGGCCACGCCCCTCACCGGTCCCAGCAGATGCAGCCACTCACCCCTGATCACCACCTGCAGGTGTGCTGCATCTCCCTGATCACCTCCCGGACTATATGTACCCTGCCCCTGCACTCCTCTGGTGGTCGGTGCATTACTACTTCTACTAGCAACAGCGAGTTACTGCGAGTGCGAGTTGTTCACCGCAAGGACCGCCAGTCACCCGTCCGTCCCTCGTCCGTCCTGTTCCCGTTCCGGTTCCCGTTCCGGTTCCTCCGGTTCCGTTCCGGTTCCCGTTCCTCCTGCTGCAGCTCCTGCCCTGGTTCCTGCAGCAGAGCTACCAGTCGGAGCCACCAGTCGGTTGAGTTGCCCTCCCGACTAGGAAGGAAATAGACTCTGGTATACCTGCTGTTCTGCCCGATGTCCTGCCGGCTGCGTCTCCCCGGATCAGTCGGTTGAGTTGCCCTCCTGACTTGGAAGCCAGTGGACGCTGTAGGTACCACCTTTTGTTTGTTTGTTTGTTGGAATAAAGACTGTATTTTGGAACTGACACCCGAGTCTGGTAGCCTGCATTTGGGTCCTGTTAAACTCCACCTCGTAACAATTTAAACTTTAACAAAGGATTTAATACAAGATGAGATTGTGTCATAAAACATATAAATTAAAAACTAATTTATAATCTGAAAGCACTGTTTGATTGATGGACTTTGTCATTCGTTATTGTCACCTGTGAAGTACTCTAATTTGTAAAGTTCAAATTGAGAACAATCGATGAATCACTGGTCGTCCGTCTGACACTTAATAACGATGATTGAGATACTGCCGGGGTTGACGGTTTACACGTACGCGTGATAAATTAGTGGTGCAGGCGCTATAAATAACCACATCAGTGTGTAACAGTCGTCCGCAAAGACATCTGTTCTCCCATCGCTAAAACTTATACATCCATTTATCTGTTGGAGTGGAAATGAGGCCTGTGTAGTTTTATACTGATTGAGATTCATAAAACCAAACTGGGCCTTTCTGGGTCTGGAAAGTGAAGCTAATTAATGCAGAAGTGCCTTAAACTGTAATACCACTGAGGTCCACTAGGGGCTGGGTCCAATAAACCTCTGTCTCCAATAGACTTCCATTCAAAAAGCATCAAGTTCTCCCTCCTTCTGGAAATCATTCCAGCATTCATTAGAATGAATTCAAATAAATTCATTGGATTCAAACAGATATGTTTTGGGGGCGTGTCTGGTTCGATTGACATGACTGGCGTGCAATCAGGTTGACAATATAAAGGGGCGGGGCATAGTGTCTCAGCAAGGGGCAACCAGCAGTGACGTTGCCTTGTTGGTTTGGAGACGTTATGAATCCTCCAGTTCAGATTCTGTCCGTCACCATCTTTGCTACTTCGGAGCGGTTTGGAGCAGGAAGTGACCATATTTGTACGAGCTGGGGGAGGAGCCTGCGGTGGATCCGACTCGATCGGATTAGAAACCTGAGATACTACGTCCCGCCCACCGATAGCTGTAACCTGACTGCACCACAGGCCTGTCAATCAAACAGACACGCCCCCAAAACCAGGTCTTCTTGAATCTTCTTTTCTAATGAATGAGGGATTATTTTCAGATGGACCTCCAGAAAACTAAGAAGAAGGAGTGACTTTAGCTAACAACACCGAGATAACTGATGGACACATTTTATTCACTTTGGATTTGATGAGAGAAGTTGAATGGGAGTCTATGGAGCCGGAGGCTTTTTGGAGCCGACCTCTAGTGGCACTCGCTGGTATTGCAGCTGAAGACACTTTAGCATCGGCCTCATTTTTCAGACCTTGAAGCTACAAACACTTTTATATCCAGTCTGTGGTTTTCAGTCAGAGCCTCCTCCAGCTCGTCCAAGTATGTTCATTTCTGGCTCCAAAAAACGTTTGAAAAGCCAGACTGAAGGTTTCAAAAACGGCACCTCACAAACCACCGAGCCTCCGCTTCTTTGTAAATCTGCACATAGTTTCATGCTTCTGGATTTTGGTATTTTTGTGGACTCCTTTGACCCGATGCTGGCAGAGAAATAAAACGCCAACCAACAGCCTGTATAACTCCTTCACTTTTGACTATTTATGGCTTCAGTCTGTTTAACTGATGCTTACTTACCTCCCTTTTTTTTTTTTTTTCGTACATGTAGTTCTTAAATTAAAGCTTTGTTATGTATTCCTTTTACCACACATTTTTGTAGTTTTTACATTTACATATATTACATATTTTCCAACTCATTGTTGATTTTTTTTTTTTTTTAACAAGCTGATACTCAGAGCTTTCCAGTCAGAGAGAAACAGATGCCAGCCTCCCACAAGCCCAGATCTGGTAAACAAACCAACCTGACGCCGCCAACAAAAAAACTTCTCATTAAACAATGCAACTTCATCAGCCACCCACGACTGATGTGAAAATGTTCGTAGTTGTAATGAGCGGGGATGCGGGTGAGCAACGGCGAGTCAAACGGGTGGGCCAGCGAGAAAACAGAAGATGGGGGAGATGGAAAGGGCTGCTCTCACCGCCGAGCTGCCTTTACCTGCAAAACCGCTCGGGTCGAATGAGTTTCTATTTGCAACACAAGAGGAGTCGAAGGTCTCTTATACAGACACAAAAGTTTGTGTGCCCTCGCAGTGATGATGCAGAAGTGAAGAGGGTTTGAAGCTTTTGTTGTTTTTGTGCACTGCTGAATGCACAAGCTGACCTCACACAGCATCATTGTGTGCATGTTCTTTCTTTATATGTATTCTGCTGTGAACTGGACTGATATAGTTGTATTTTTCTAGACTTTAGCCACTAAATGAATGCACAGGAAGTGACTAGCTTTGTGTGCCAAAAATCA
The DNA here is from genome assembly GCF_029030835.1 of Brachyistius frenatus. Lineage (NCBI taxonomy): Eukaryota > Metazoa > Chordata > Actinopteri > Embiotocidae > Brachyistius > Brachyistius frenatus. Next base: position 1,219,637 of record NW_027210688.1, read on the forward strand.
CAGATTTTGTGACTGATGTTTGTTTTCCCTTCTGACTTTTAAAAGAAATGTAATATTGTATTTAAATGGCCTCCATTTACAGCGTGCACGAAGGGGTTAATTGCCGAGATCCGCGGGCATCGCTCCAGCAGCGAGAGCACGGTAGGTCGGACAATTACAGAGGTTGTTAGCCGGGTTTACGGCAGAAGATATGCAAAGTTAGGGCTTTTATTGATTTAATTTTTATTTAACCTTTTACGCAGAAATAAGCTGGCTGAGCGTATCTTGCTCTTTTTCAGCGACGCCCCCGACAGTTAATGAAGCAACAAAATCAATGAGGGACTTAAATCAGACAATATGCAGTCGGCAGGTTCTGTGGAAGCAGCAAGAGAGATTATTATGAACGTTTCAAGTTACAGACAGATTTAAGTGTTCTGATTTTTAGCTGACGTTGCAAAGTATTAATTCCATAGTGACATGAAAAGCATCTGGCTCGAAGTTCCCGAGGCTTCAATCTGTCATCGGAGCGTGTTAAATGTAGGTCATGGTGCCACTGCAGCAAAGACGAGACGTACAATAAGATGCATTTTACAGCAAGTAGTTCGGACCCAGAGATCTGATTGGTCAGAAACAAATCAGCATGACATCACGAGCAAAAATGGGAATATATTATTGGAATTTGATATAATATGTAATATAATGTTGTTTTTACTTGTTATATCGACTAAATGTGACCCGTTTGGTGAAATCGGGTCTCTTTTTGGTCCTTTTTTTTGTCGCTCTGAGCACCCGTACCGTAACACCACGGATAGTCGTGCACTTAAAATCCTAGCGGCGGCTAGCGAAAAAAAGAGTTTCAATACATGACACGGTGCTAAAATCTTAGATACATCTTTGTTCATCAAAAATCTTAGTTCCAACCAGACTGAGCTAGCTGAGCAGTTTAGTGTCTTTGTGCCGTTTTTATTCAGTTTGAGAAACCATCTCTGGAAAGCAATAAAAACAGACTACATCTCGTCTCTGTTGCTAGGGTGGTTGCTAAGGGTCGGACTACTTCCTGGAGTAGTAATAAACGTCGCGTATTGTTGTTTTTCTAGTTGTTAATTAACACCCCTTGTATCGCCATGGAAACGGAGATCACCCGACACCAAATATAAATGACGTTAAAAGCACAGCGTCTCGTGTAACATTTGCTTCAAAGAGAGTTGTGATTATCTACGGCAGCGTTGTTGACCGTTATTTCACACATCAAATATTAAGTAACGGGATCAAAACCAGAAGCTGCCGTTTCATGGAAATGACCTGAAGTTGAAAACCTGTCAAACCGCTGGTGAACCGAGCCGTCCTCAGTGGTGAGCAGAGTTTGTGTTTTAACCTCCCATCTCTGAAAATGCATTCGTTTCATCTCGGTCTTAATTTTTCCGTTTTCCATTTGCTTTTTTTTTTTTGAACAGAAACGATCACACAAAATTGGCCAAAATATTTAGCGACAGATGGAATTGTCACCATTTTGGCGAGAAGAGAAATGAAAGAGATAAAAAAAAAAAAAAAAGATTAAACATGAAGGAGCGCTTCCAAGTAATTGTTATGAAACAAAGTTCATCATTAAAGTTTCACTGAAACGGTAAAATCAAGAGGTGTAAATATTTCCACATCTGAAAATAACCCCTTGTTCCTTCAGTTTTTATCTACAAAGCATCAATGTTTTTTTTTTTTATCAAAGCCCCACTGGCAGTGATGTTCTCTCCGTTCTTCTCACAACACAGCTATAAAAAATAAATAAAATGGCATGAAACAAAAGAGGGAGTCTGATGGGTTGGAAATCTGTCCATTTGTCAGACGGAGAAAACATCTGCCGAGGTTTTTGGCCTCGAAAGCTTCGTCCGGCACGATGCCGAGCACCCATATGGTCCTTTATCAGCTTCTACACGTCGCCTCTGTGCTAATAATCCTCCTTGCACTTAACGCTGCGGGTTTATGGATTACACGAGGGTGGTGGTGATGGAGGGGGCATTTCTAAGACTCTGTATGGAGAGTTTAAAGGCCAAGCCATCCTTTTTTCTTCCTCTCAGTCACTCTCTTGTCACTCAGGCTTACGGTCCATCACATGACGTGTGCAGCCGTGCTTCCTTTTTTTTTTTTTTTTATAAAAGGTAGCTACAGCTTGCTGTCACCAGCTCCAAATTAACAGCGTGTTTATTCTCCCCAGGATGTACAACATGAACGTATTGATCCCATGACAAGTGAAAAGCCATTAGGGAAGTTCTGCATTTCAAAAGGCAGGAGATGAAAAGTGGTGAAATTGGAGGACATGTCGGACCGGGGGGCTGATTAAAGGCTTTCGTCTTCCTCAGACAGCGCTAGGAATCAAAAAGGAACAGAGAGTTTATTGTCTCCCAGCAGAACCGTCTGCTTGCCTGCAGGTTAACCATGGGACGGATGAAAGTGATCCAAAATGGAAAAAGGAAAATATATAATGGCTACCTTGGTAACCGTCCCGCAAGCTATAGCAGTTAGAGCATCATCAAATGTAAAGAGAACCGTGTTTTTTTTTTTTTTTTTTTATCACCACAGTGGCGGCGGGTTATTTTTGGCACACGAGCAGAGAGTGTGAGGATGCTTGAAAAAAAACAAGCTCTCAACGCTTCCTAAAAAATGTACTGTGAAAATGCCACAAAAAATACTCTCCAGAATATGTATTAAAAAGCGGTATATGTCAGCATCCGCCCACAAATAGCGAAAACAATATATATTGAGGGGTGTAATGACGTCTGTGGCCTCAGGGGGCACTGCAGCATCCCAATTGGATTCTAGATCAAATAAAAACTCATCTGTGGCAAGTGTTTAAAATACTACACCATCACATTTGTTTTTAAAAGTTTTTTGTAAAGTGTAGGATTCGCACATACCTGTTTGCTGCTCTTGAACACCTCCAGAAACGCCGACTCTTACGTCAGAGCTTCCTGATTGGTCCCCAGTTTGCGCCACTCTTCAAAGCACTTCGTGTTTATCAGGTGCAGAGAATTAAGAGTTCAGGCTCACCTCCGCGGTGGTTTGTGACAATTTGAGGCCGTTTAATCCGGCAGTTGTGTGGAATAACTTTGGAATAATACGTTTTATTAAATGAAAACCGGAAGTGGAGTTTTGAGTTGGAGGATTTACTTTTTTTTTTAAAGGTGGGGCTTTTGTTTAATGTTTGTAGAAATGTGTGTAGTTGCTTTACAACTTGTTTATTGCCTTTGAATGAAGTTTGAATTTTAGTTGAGTATTTTTTCTTTCTTTAAAACACCAAGAAATAGTCAACAATGTTCTAGTAAAAAAAAAAAAACACTTAACACAACACTCTTTCTGCTTTAGAGCGCGTTCACATTAAAAGGGGAGGAGTTTGCAGCATCTGACCAATCACAAACATGGACACTTATTCACAGGAAGAATAAAACAAGTTAAATATATTTAGTTTGCAGCCGTCATTAGAGAAAGTTGCAGGTCTGGAGGTGAAACACTTCTGCAAACGCTCCACTGTAGACTGACGAGCTGCAGTTTAGACTGGTTGAATCAAAAAAAGAGTTAATTTCAGCCATCTGGTGCTGATGCAGAAACTACACCTGCTGGTGTGCTGTAGGTGGGTCAGATGCTATTTTTGCAGGAAAAAAAGCAAAAATGTCCAAGTGTTTGTTTTGTGCTGCACGGAGCGCCAGATGGGTGGAGGTTAGCGGAGGAGAGAATTCAGGGGTTGGTGAGCGATGAGCTGTCAGTCAGCGGGAAACATACGTTAGATCCCGTCATAGTTTTTTGTGAATAGCTCGTTATTTATGTCCATCTGTACTCTGAAACCTATAGTGCGACTGGATGTTCGGCACATATGTCGCTGTCAGCGGTGACGGCGCCGCCGCTTTCGTAACTTCGTCATCGCAAGTAGATGCAGCAGATATGATTTAATATCCTCATTTATTTTTTTCTACCAAGATCACTTGTGGGAAAAAAACATGATTTACTGTTCTCCTCAATGACCTCGCTGAGTTTTAGTTTTAGATATTAAACGTGAACACAAACGTCCACTGCAGATTTCAGGAAGATTGAAATGTACTTTTATGTTTAAGTGCTTGAAGATTCGATCGTATCTAAAGTTTACGTCCTGAAATAGAACCGGTAAGGAACGACTTGAACAGTTGTCTGACCTGATTTAAGGTTTATTCATTGATTCATGAGGTCAACGCGAAGCCTCGTTTATTTCACCGTTCACCAAAGCCTGCAGTTTTAAAAGCCCTGATAAGTTTCTCTTTTTGGTCGTCAACGGAAACAAAACAGTCTGACGATAAATGTAAATATTGGGCCGACAAAAAATTCCAACCGAGTGAAACATCTCTGCCTCCACAGCGTCCTCCATCCTCCCAGTTTCCTCCACTCACCCTCCTATTACCTCCCTTCACTGTCCCTGATCCAACCTCCTTCCTCCTCCTCCCGCATCTTCAACTCAACATCTCCCCCTGAAATTCGTCTTGTTTTTTTCTCGTTTTGTGCTCAGTAAATAGTTTCATTTAAGAAACCCCTCCATGTCCTTAGTGTCAGATTCTCCACCTGCGTTCAGGTGTTATCTCCCCGCTGCTGCTGCTCCATTTCAAAAGGTGCCAGCGCTTATATGTTGGAGGTGAGACGTGTCAGCTGTGGGTGGAGCGGTGGGTGGGTTTTATTAAGACAGAGGAGGCATGAATCCATCTGTCAGATAGACCTCGAACGTCTCTTTTAATAGCCCCATCATCAGACGCCGCCAGCAGCTCTAATTGGCAGAACGTGGGCGTTGATGGTATTAAAATGGCTGCCGTGCTGTTCACCTCCATGACTGCAGCCTGTCAGTTACACGGGAGGCTAAGTGAACATGGACGAGAGAGGCAGAGCGAGTGGGAGGGAGAGAGGGACAGAGTTGGACACACACACACACACACACACACACACACACACACACACACACACACACACACACACACACAGAGCTTTATTCCCTGCTTTTAACCAGAGCTGGGATTTAAAACACAAGACACCGCTGCCAATGCACCAGTGGAACCAATCCAGCGCCAATTAACAAAGCAATTAATGATTATTTTTGTTCATCATTAGCTAATTGTTTTTGCCTTTAGGTCATAAACGGAGCCCACTTTTTGATTTTATTGCAGCATGCCTTTTGAGGTGTTTGTTTTTTTATTTATTTATTTTTTACCAGAGGCTTTATTCACAAACGCACTGAAGAAATTCTTCAGCCTTTAAAAAAAAAAAAAAAAAAGTTTCTGCTCTTTCACTTTAAGGGGAAATTCTTAGAAAAGTCACAATTCAGTGTCCTGTTGGTTCTGTTAACATTCCGGCCTCCAGGGGGCGCCAGCACAAACAGCTCTCCAGACACATTTCACTGTAAAGTTGTTAAAAATCATAATTTAGGGGAAGTCGCTAACAGAGTCCCTGCTGTTCTGTCGGGACACAAGCCCCCCCCCCCTCCATGAGGCGGTTGCCGTAGCGATCGTGTCTCGCCCTCCGATTGGCAGGAAATCAGAGGCGCCTGAAGGCAACATTCTGACCTCTGCGTCGCCACAACATCAATCAGAGCTGCACAGACGTGGACCCGGACTGTGTCTAATTGCACTAAAGGAGGAAAAGTCTTGACAAGCCGGTCTGTGGTCTAATAGTGGACGGTGACTGACGCTCCCATCCCCCCCCCCCCCCCTCAATCCCCCCCCCCCACCCGCGGCGAGCGAGCGCCACTTCCTGTTTGTCGGATAAACAGCAAACGGGAGCTGAATGGATGGAAACCCGCACTGTAGAGTCTGTGATGATATTAAGAGTTTCATGTTTTGGGCGTCACGGTGGTGCAGTGGTTAGCACTGTCACCTCACAGCAAAAAGGTTCTGGGTTCGAATCCGGTCCTGGGCCTTTCTGTGCGGAGTTTGCATGTTCTCCCTGTGCTTGCGTGGGTTCTCTCCGGGTTCTCCGGCTTCCTCCCATCATCCAAAAACATGCACCTCAGGTCAGGTTACCTGGCGCCGCGGTCGTGGCAGCCTGCTGCAGCATCTCCCCCCTGAGAGCCCCCCCTGAGAGCCCCCCTGCTGTAGCGAAGAAATTTCCCCTCGGGGATTAATAAAGTGTATAAAATCAAATCAAAAAATGATGAAATTTAGTCGCTGTTAGAGGAAACTGTATCTGAGGTTTATATCGTGTCAAACTTTTTTTTTTGAAGTGGCCTGAGTTTTGAACCCGCCTTTCAAACACCTTCTGCAGCTCCGCTTTGATGCCACGATACGCGAGTTCGTCACAGGACAAGAAGACGCTTCGACTTCATCGTAACGCAGCGAGATCTTATCAAAGCGAAGCATTCAAACCCAAAAAGTCGTGTTTTCCTGCGACAGACTCATCCGCTGAGATGTGTAGAAAACGATCACATCCATGTCGTCTGTGAATCTTTTGGAAAAGGCAGTTCATGATGGTGAGAAACTGTTTTGACAAGATGCATCAGAAGTTGTTTGTTTCATCTTCGTTTCAGTCGGAGCGACTTGGTTTTTCCTCACGGTTGCTGTTCTGAGCCAAAATAAACCAGCGAGCTTGTTTTCCTCTTTTTATTCACGAAGTCGATGGCGAAGCTCGGCTTTCTGTTGCAAAGATTACTGTTGAGGGTTTAAGTTGCATTTCAGTATTTTAACAACACGAAGGCTCGTGCGCTTGAGATCTATTTCACCGCTTGTTGCATTGAAGCCTTATAAAAAATATACACAACTAACCACATCTTTTAAATGTTCACTTTAAAGCTGAAAGTAAAGTAACAAACAGATTAAGGAATAAATCACAGGAACAAAAAGAAACCTTTGATTGTATTAAGTTCTGATACTTTCGGTGTTCATCATGAAGTGTTCAGTTTGTTAATTTACGTGTTATTATATCTATTATATCCTCTAACTGATCACCAATCTGCTGGAAATCAATCACAAGCAAGCAGGTCCGTTTACAACAGGAAGTTAAAGGACTAAAAAAAAAACGCGTCATCATCATCCATCCCGACCGCGTGGCTGTCGGCCAATCAGAGGAAGCAGCAGAGGTGCTCCGGCGGGTGGATGGGGGGGGTCAGGTAGAGCGGATGTAGTTCGTGTCGGCGGCACTACGTCACTTTGACAAACATGTGCTCCAATTAGAAAAGCCATTAATTTCAATTTGGGGGCTGCGATCTCGCCTCACATCTCCTCCTGCTGCTGCCCAACACCTGACTTTGTTCATTTTGTGGTTGGCCGAGTTCGAGTAATGGAGGTCTTGCATGCAATCTGCAAGGTTGTTTTTTTTTACATGTGTGTGTGTGTGTGTGTGTGTGTGTGTGTGTGTGTGTGTGTGTGTGTGTGTGTGTGTGTGTGTGTGTGTGTGTGTGTGTGTGTTAAAACGGCTTTGTTATTCAGGAGCTGTTAAGCTTCCAGCAGAGTCGTGTGTCAGCAGAGTCGGGATGTGAAAGCAGGAGCAGCTCGAGCTGTGAGGAGCTTCCCGCTCGCTCTCCCTTAATAACGTTAATGTTCGTCCTTTCAGCTTCAACCTCTGCTACCGACGACCATTAGCAGCTCTTAACAGCTGCTAAACACTGTTTAACTTCGCTGATGGAGCTCCGATAGGCTGAATAATAACTCCACAATGATTATGTTTTGAATAATTACCTGACAATACGGCTAAAATCAAACACAATTAGCACGTTGGGATTATTAGACACAAAAATGTGGGATTTTTACAGTCTGTACAGGTTTTCCAACATTTTTTTTGTTTAATCAAAGTAAAAACTGAAAAGGCCTTTTGGGGATTTTGTACTTTTTTTTTTTTTTTTTTTTACTAGAAATTAACAGGAAATGAAGAAAGACGCAAATAATATTAATAATTGTACACCTAAATATGATTTTTTTTATCCCCGGACAGATGAGCCATTCTTCAGCTTCATCTCCAGGAAATTACATTTATATACAACTCGCCGCGTCAGTCACGTTTTTATCAACATAATTAGAAAAATGTTGTTCACGAACATACCTGCAAGGTGACTGAATGTTTCATCCATTTAACTTCTACTCTTCGCAACTAAAGCATGAAACTAAAACGTTTTTATTTTTTGGATTGATAATAATTTGCTGCTTTGAAGTGATGAAAGTCAGGCGGCCTCGCAGGGATGGAGGAAACAAAAGTGTGTTTTTTGTTTGAGTGTTTTGTTGCTCCAATCAAATTCATCTCTGACCGCGGACGCAGGTTTTTATGTCCGTCGTGTCCTTGAGGTAAATCGGACGCTTTAACAATGGAACAATCATCCGTGATGGAAACATATCAGCCGGCAATCAAAAGCTTTGGACGCTCGATTTTTAAAAAAAAATTTCCTGCGTAATCACTCACTTTTATTTCGAGGTAAACACGTCCGGGACGTTTCCTCCAGCTGAAATCCTCCGTCCGCCGCGTCGGCACTCGGCTGAGCGGTAATAATAATCTTCAGCGGGCAGACGATCCTAATTGCGGAGCAGCGAGCGTCTGGCAGCGGCCGAGGTCAGAGGCCGAGCGCAGCGTATTACGGTCATTGTTCTCCCAATGATCCCGCCGGCCTCCCGAGGATCTCCCAACCAACTGAACAGCTTCCAGCCCAAAAACTTGCGAGTGGACTTTTGTCTCCCCAGAGTTGGGGAGTTAATGGGAAAAGGAAACTGAACTTTTCTCTGAAGTTTAACTGTTTAACTTGGAGCTGCTGTCTGCGTTCCACACCACGGAGCCTTTTCTTTCCCTTCTTTCATTTTGTTTTCTTCAGAGGTTTGGATCCCCGGCTGCCTCGTCGTACCTCGCCACCCCCGGAGAGCAATCCGGGCCTCGGCCTTATCTTTGGGAGGCACATTTCCCCGAGGGAAATCTCCCAGCCTCCACCTTGGGCTCTGCACTTAAGTGATGAACAAGTGAAACATGGCCGCTCTTTGTCTGCTCGCCGCTAATCAGCGAGGCAGAGCGCTGCTGCTGCCGCTGCCATCTGGCCTCACCGTGCTACCTGCATCACTGACATGCCCTCGCCTTCCTCCTCTCCTCCGCTCGTCTTCCTCTCCTTCCATCAGCCCACAACTTATAAAAAGAAACAAAAAAACTTTAAACGGGCCTCTTAAAAGTGCTAATGAAAAGAGGTCGCTCAGCACTTTTTACTTGTAAAGCATCAGAAGTAACGTATCGGCGTGAAGAAGCCTGCGTGCATAAAAAAAAAAAAACGGAAGTTTTAACTCATAATTATCTTTACTTGTATCTGCGGCGTTCATTTCTCTCGACATCCGGTCTATTTGTTGTTTTTCTGCTGCTAAAGAAAAGGTTGTTCTACTCCGGTGGACGGTGAAGTCGTTCTCTCCTTCATTCACATCATTATATCGGCCGAGTCGCTTCTTTTTCCTTTTTTTCAGAGAAACCGAATCATCAAGGTAAAAAATAAACTAAAAAACAGCAAGTGTCAATCATGATAATATGGTACTATTTCTTTTTACACTCAGTTCATACAACTTAAAGCCTGTGCTGTTGCATGTATGTGTTGAACTGGGACAAACTGCTTTGGTGAAGTGTGACGGATTTATATTTGAAGTGAAAAGAAGGAAGCGATTTTCTTGATGCTTTTTTTTATTTTGCTTCCTCTTCCTTTTGCAAGTTGTCAGAATAAATACATTTTCTGAATCAGTTTATTTTACTCCGACATTAGTTTTTTTCACGACATCAGCACTCATCTGTGGATTCACCTGTTTTCCAGCTAACCCCCCTCCCCCCAACTGTTTGCATACAACTTTAATTCCACTTGGTTGTAAAGAGGAGAGCTAATTATCTCTTAAGCCTCTAACGGAGTCGACCGTCCAGGATTAATCTGTGGAAGGATTCATTTCACCCAGCTGGAATTCTTCCAGCTGATCTCGGGGGAGTTGGCACTGACCCTCGAATCCTGACTGGCTGTCTGACAAACACTCATGTTAATATTACAAATGATCGCCTGCTGCATCTTCAACTGCAATCAGAGACGTTGATTTACAGCTTTGATTTCCTGGTTTGGTTGTTTGTGGGCAGCAGATTAATTTCCTGAGCAGGAAACGTGGAGGTTTGAGAACCAGAACGGATTCCAGGGACTTTTATTTATTCCTGTCCTAATAAATTCTTGTGTCCTTGCAAAATAGTTTGTGCTGGAAGCGCGGCTGCCAGGCTGCTTCTTCTCTAATTGGGCAGGTAAAATTTGGTTTTGGTTGGGTTGTTATAACTTGGACTACTTTTTGTACCATTAGGGCAGTTTCCTCCTCACAAAAGTTAAACTATGCGTGTTGTGCAGTAGATTCGGAGGCAAATCGCAAACAGCTCGTGGAGGCAATTAAGGAAGGACACTGTAAAAACCTCGAGCGCCCGATTAGTGCAGTTTGTGCCAGAAGTTATAAAGAGTTATAACTCCGATAAATTTGAAAAATGCACGATACACATGTTCATTTACGGGGATGCTGTTGTTTTTCATCTCCATTTTAAATAAGCTCCTTATAATGCGAAAGTTTCCTGAAAATCATCATTATTTTAAGAATGATTCAGTTTTAAGGTAAATAATCGATAATTATCAGTCCGTCTGGTGGTTGGTAGCAAACGAGAGCTGCGTGCAGTAAATCCAGCAAACTTAACTAATGTGGCGACGATGGCTGGAGGCCTTGGTAATTAAAAAAACATTTAAAAATGTGCTTTATTTCTGAAGGAAGCTCATCAGGATATAGTGTGTTGTAGGTTGTTTAACATGGACGTGAATGCAAAAAAAATATGAATTTATGATGAGTTACATGTGCACCCGGTGCTTTTAGTACAGCGGGTTGCCAGATATGCTAATTAGGCGGTTTATTCAAGAGACCATTTGTATATCCACTTCAGTTCAATAACTGACTGCATCCCAAGCGGCATCTCTTTTCTTTTTTTTTTTTTGTGAAGCACTTTATTCTCTAACAAAGCAGGGATAACATGAAATTGGATGGCAGCATACAGCTGAAATGATCTTTTCCATCATTCTGAACTCGGGTCAGTGCTGCAGTTGGTCAGCTGTGTGAATTAATGTGTCCGAGTTTACAAAAAGTCAAACTACTATGCAAAAGGAAAAATCTCCACTGTGAATGTTTTCACCTCCCAGACAAACTGAAATAAATTACAGTTTTAGATTTCAGTCGTAAGTCTGATCTCAACTTTTCCTCGTTGAAAATACGACGATAGATCCACTTGATAGTTTGTTAAGATGTCGGTTCGACATCCGATGTCTCGATCGTGGATTCTTTACCTAATGAAGTTTATTACTCTGAATCTGCGATGATGCTGCTGGCGGTGCACAGTGGTCAGTCTCTGATCTGGAGTCAGCAGGATTGTAATCAGAGTCCAGAAACAGAGCGTATCGCCGCTGCTGAATATGTAAAGCCTTATTGAAGATACGCTCCGGCAATTTCTCTTAATTATTGGAATAATAAGATTGAAGGAAAGGAGAGGCTTCGCTTATTGGATTAGACGAGACGATCCTCTAACACGAACCATCTCCTCTTCTCTATCTGCTTCGTCTCTATTCAATTCACTTCGATTCAATCAGCTTTATTGGCGCTGAGGTTTTCAAACAATATCGCCAACACAAGGAAGTGCAATATAGATAACTTCCAATAATCTGAATATCAACATTAACAGGCGCAATAATCACATTTACAAAAAAATTGAAATAAACACACTGTCCCCAGTCTCCTTAATATTTGGATGAATTTTATTTTAAAAATGCAATCAATTCATTTACAGTGAAATATTTACTACAATTAAATTCCGGCATTAAAAATGGAGCCGGAATTTTTTTTATCACCCTCGACTTCACAAGTTGTGATGTTGTTTGCTGACGTTTACAGAAAGGTCAGAGGTCACGGAAGTTCATGTTTGGTTGGATGTTAAGCTGATATGTTGTAATTTTAGCCATGTAGAGTTTGTCTTCATAACTTAGATAAAAACCGAACGTGAGGGAAAAATGTTGATCTTCTTCAGCTCACCTGGATTCCTTCTTACTTTATTTTTTAAAAGTCTCCAGTCTGGTGTTCTGGCCGTTTGGACACTATGCCCCGCCCACATATACAGATAAACCTAACTGCCCCTTTAGACCTGCCAATCAAACCAGACACGCCCACCCATACATAGCTCCGTTTGTGGCCTAATATCTAAAAGCAATATTGGACCAACACCATAAAGGACCACCAGAACAAAGAAGTTGATGCTTTTTCAAACGGGAGTCTGTTGGAGGTAGATGTTTGTTTTGGAGCCTGCCCCCTAGTGGCCCCTCCATGGTGTTGCACTTTAAGAGACTAAGTCCGATTTTACATACAATCTGTGTTGCATTTGCAGAAACAAAACAACACACCGAGTGTGGAAGCGTATCGTAAGCGTACTCTTAATATGGGTTGAAACTCCTACTTCTGATCATTCAGACATCAGAGCTCCAGAGAGGACTGACACACATTATTTTGACACGACAGTTGTAGGTTTTGATTCGTTTTCTTTGATTCCTTTCGTGTGTGTTTACGGGGTCAGGACTGAGGGGACACCGGGGGGGGGGGGGGGGTTAGGGGGGCACTGAGGCCGATCAATATCGAGCAGGCTGAGGGAGCCGGCCATAATCTCCATCAGCCATGTTGGAAAGTACATTACTGCCACTACAAAGCCTATTAACCGTACCGCGGGTCATGCATTATTGAATGCATGTTGGTTTTAGTCGACCCGTTTCAAAGGGATAAAAAAATAAAAAAAGGACAAACATCAATTATGCAGCCCAGCTCCACCCCCCCCCCCCCTGCTTGAAAATATTGTTTTTGTTTTCGGTGTTTAATTGGATTCGTAGTCTGGGAGGCATCGTGGTGGTGGTGGTGGTGGTGGGGGGGGGGGGGGCTCGGATCACGTCGGACTGACTTGAGGGGGAATATTGATCGGTGATACGGATCTACAGCGAGCGATCCGGAGGGATATCCCTCAGTAAACAATGTCTCGGTGCGGTGAGGAGCTTCACCTCTGAATCACAGATGAGCCGTCTTCTCCTCGGGCCTAAACCTGCACATCTGCACGGGTGGGGGAGGAGGGAGGGCGGAGGGGGGTTTGTTAAGCCTTAAATACTTCTAGATTAAATCCTACACCAGCTTCTGGACTGAAGAAATAGAAAAACCTGTTTTTACTTACCGAATATTGAAGGTGTCAAAGCTTTTCTGTCTTTGTGCGCTTTGTCGGCTGCAAGAAATCTGAGGTCATCAACTGTCAGTCGAACCTTCGAATCCAGTTTGAAAACACGGTCTTGGTTGAGTGTTTTGTAATTTTTAAACTACTGATAAACCCGTCTGCTGTCGGTGAACTGTGACGGAAATGTTGGATTTGGAGCGAAGAAGTTGAAGGGGACCGCCGACGGAGTGACGGCTTTAAAGGTGTCCAGTCGATATATATCTCTCCGTCTGTAGCCGTAACCGACCTGTCGTCATGGCAACACAGGGTCCCGGAGTTCGGAGGCCGTGTTCGGACCGCGGACCAAATCAGTTCTTCGACAACAACGAGGCAACAAATCGAATCCAAACCACATTTTGAGGAGGTTTGAAATTTCGTACCTATGTCGTTACCGTAGCAACCCCGTGCAGATGCAGGTGACGTCTGAACGCGACAAATTTGAACAAAAATATCAGTCGTGACCTGACGAGGTGGGAAATCAGATGGGACGGTTTCTGAAGGATCTGCAGAGATCCAGCGGGACACGTAAGCATCGTCAGTAGAAGTTGACCGAGTAGAAGTTGCCGGCCGGCGCTCCCTGATTTTCTCCTCCTGACGGGGTCGCGGGGGGTCGAGGAGCTGCCGACTGTAAACAGCTGTGTCTTCACTCCGACCTCCTGACTGATGGAGGATCCCGGCCGAGTCAGAGGCCCAGCTGCTCCTCCGTTTAGCCATTTAGCCAGCAGACCAGAGAGGTCCAGCAGCTACACATGACACAGTGACACACACACACACACACACACACACACACACACACACACACACACACACACACACACACACACCCGTCTCCGATAATAAGCTGATATTTCAGGGGAGCGGGCGGCGGCGTCTCGGGTCACCGCCGTGTGTTTACATCTGCAGCTCTGAGGTAGTTCGGGTAAACAGCCGGAGAGATTCACCTGCTGACCGATCGTGTGCCGGCAACAGACTCTCGGCTTCACTCAGCAGGTCGATGTTACACGACGCCGGCAGGATTTAATGCTCCGGTTGGCAAATATCAGGAAAAAAGTGCAGAACAGACTGTCGTGCAGCTGCGTTACGGCCTTTTTTTTGTTAACTGAACTATTTATGATGCAAAACAAAAACGGGTGCAGTTTTAATACATGAAGACGTTTCAAGAGATTTCTCCACCTTTATTAAACATTATGCAATTTATAGTTCTAATTATAAGTTCATTAATTGAGGATTTCAAACTTCCATGTGCTTGATTATTGCTTACATATGAGGTTATGAACAACTTAACTTTTTTTACTTCAGTGTTTCCATTTCGGGTGAACTGTGTGCTTTATTTTAGTTTATTATTTTCCCGTTTACACTCAAACTGTACTGAGAGGAAACAAAAAAAGAGCAAGAGTTCACTTCAATTCAACATATTTCCTCCAGAAATACCCGAAAATATCAAAAAGTCTCAACAAACTTCACTGACAATAAAACCTACTTTGCAAAATCTTAAACTATTTCTAAAAGCATGAACTCTTCAGTTTGGTGCATCTTCACTGATATCTCATGTCAGCTTTTACAATAACGTACGTATATTATCAATTCATTTAATCCCATTCCTGGTACACGAGGTCAGAACAGACTTTATGGATATTATTCTAGATTTGAAACGATGATCAAACTTTCTTTCTGAATCTGGATGAGGAGACGTTATCCATCTGTTATCGATTGATTTACTGATGTTTTTCCGCTGCTGTTGTATAAATCTTGACTTTTATATATTATGTGCAACCATTTTTATCAAATTTATTTTTTTAAATAAAAAATGAATATTGAACAGCTGGATTGAGTCCAAAAGTTTTGACCTACAGATTTGTGTTGCGTTTCCTTCCATATATATTTAGTGTTTGTATTTGTAGCGTGCTCTCATGTAGACGGCTCCTGATCCACGTTACTGTACATCTGGTCACGCTACAAAACATTCAGCTGCCGGCGGGTCGGAGCAGCGAAACGCAGCTTCACTTCTTCTCCGTCGCACCTCTGGCCTCGGTTTCAGTTTGCTGCTCGCTCTGTCTCATTAAAGCTTTAATGCAATCTGCGGGTTCGCTGCCGTCCACCCGTCGACCTCACACGGCCGCTAATCTGTCGTCTGTCATTTAAAATAAATAAATGAATAAAATAAATCCCCCGGCTCGGTGCCAGCCTTCGTCAGTGAACCTGAGAGACAGGTGGAGGCAAACAGGAAGAGGGTGATTCATTAGCCGCCGCCGCGCTGCCCTCAGCCTATAATTAGCCAAAGCATCACCGACTCAAAGTTTACAAGTTGCACTCAAACACCATAAATATTCATATGCATCCCTGAGAAATCAATAGGGCAGAACAAAACTTTATGATATTAAAGTATTACAATATTAATGCGTGGGCGAGAACACTTTAGACAAACTGAACGCTCCACCTCCCCTCCTCTTCCTCACCATTATGCATGTGGGAGATCAGATTTCATGACCTCTGCCGTCCGACGGGAACTTGTTTTTGCTTTGGGGAGCAGATAAGCCCGGATGATCCGCAACAATAAATAAATCTGTGAAGAGCCCGACAAGCTTCCCCCCACCCCCACCCATCCCTACACACACACACACACACACACACACACACACACACACACACACTCACTCTCACTCACACACACACACACTCACTAATCTCCGCAATTTGCCATAGCTGATACAATTTTAATGAGGAATAAGCATAATAGGAGCCGAAGAGAGATTACAGTGAACTGGGAGTGAGACGTGTCGGACGGATGGAGATGGAGGAACCAGAACCAGACTCTGGATCAGAGAAGCTCCGCGATCCCCTCGAGAGGAGGCGGGACGCACTCGACACCGACCCGACACCGACCCGACCCGAACGCGTGTGTGGTTTAAATGTAGTTTCCATTTTTAGCTTTGAGTCGGGATCGTAATATTTACGAAGCACTCGAAGCGGTCGGTGCGGTGAACCAACTGTGACGTCGCCTGTTTTTGAAGCTTCAAGTTTCAGTATTTTGGTCATCGCCATCTTGACCATATTTGGACGAGCTGGGGAGGAGCGAGGGGAGGATCTGACACGATGCCCCGCCTACTTATACCAGCAAACTGACTGCAACCCAGGCCTGTCAATCAAACAGATTACAGCTATCGGTGGGCGGGACGTAGTATCGTCAGGTTTCCGATCAGATCAGTCAGATCCACCGCTGGCTCCTCCCCCAGCTCGTCCAAATATGGTCACTTCCTGCTCCAAACCGCTCCGAACTAACAAGATGGTGACGGACAGAATCTGAACTGGAGGATTCATAACGTTCACAAACCAACGATGACATCACTGATGGATGATGACATCACTGATGGATGATGACGTCACTGCTGGTTGCCGGTTGGAGGAGAATGAAGCAGGTAGTTGTAGAAACAGAACCGCTCATGAAAACTGTTGAAGGTCCTCGAGGCCTTCTGCATTCAGAGCAGATGAATTCACTAATTATTTCACGTCTGATGGGTCGGTGCTGTTTCTGTCCTCCACGCTCCGATCCTCGGAGACAAGGAGCTGCCTGAGCGCACCCCTCCCCCCTCCCCTCCCACCCCTCCACACCCCAGCATCATCCTCTCCAGCACCACCCGTGACAACCCTCCACGGTGAAATAACACGGAAACGGGCGTGACTCCTAACACGCTAACACGTTAACATGTTAACACGCTAACACGGAGACGCTTTGTGTTTGTGTCGCTCGCCCGAGAAAACGCCGCGTTTCGGATAACATTTTTTGTTGTTGTTTTCAAAAAGCTGTGATTGATTGGTCTCGTCTAACGCGGCGCGAGACAGAAAACACTCGCCATCTCTCAGCAACAATTACCCGTCCCTCCACGCCGTCTGTCAGCGCACTAATTCATCTGTCATCATCCCACTTCTCCCAGTAGAATCGGGCTGACAGCGAGCCCAGTATCAGTCACACGGCATTACGCTCCTGTTGGCTTTCATTAGCTCCACTTTGTCTTTCACCATGAAGGATGCTGCCTTCTATTTCTACCCTTAAAAGAAAAAAGTAATAGTTCTGCTCGAACTCCGCTTCACATTCAAACCGGCTGCTCGACACACGGCCGTGTAATGGGAAATTAAATAACTTCAGCCAATTCAACCCCTGCTGGAACAGTCAGTGACTTCATCTTTACAAAACGTTTGTTGGATATCTGAGCAGTGATTTAACTTCTGTGGCAGGAAAAAAAAAACCTCCATCATAGCCTTAAAGTCACACATATTTCTGATATCATTAAATTCTTTGAGCTAATGTCTCGACCGAACTTTGATCCAGCAGACAAAGCGAAGTGTTATTTGGCTCTTTATGTTTTTCGTCTCGTCCGTCTGTCCCGTTCTCGTGATATCTCGCCTTTATCTGTTAGAACGCCTCGACGGAAGTTTGGTCAAACTTGGCAAAAACGTTCACTTGATACCAGTGATGACCTGATACGATTTTGGTGGTCAAAGGTCAAGGTCACTTTCACCTCCCATCATCAGGCCCACCTGAAAGCAATTTTTCAGGAACGCCTTGAGAGAATTTCTTCAAATTTGTAATCAATGCTCACTCATCAATAAACTGTTTAGATTTATGAAAGGTCCAAATCCCTGAGTTCAATGATGATATGATCAGTTTTGATTTCTCTGCTGCTTTGTGTGTGTGTGTGTGTGTGTGTGTGTGTGTGTGTGTGTGTGTGTGTGTGTGTGTGTGTGTGTGTGTGTGTGTGTGTGTGTGTGTGTGTGTGTGTGTGTGTAATCACTTGTATACAGTAAGATAACCACCACAGTTCATACAACGATGTACTGTGATACCGTTACAACACTAAAACCCTTTTCTCAACTTCCTCATCATCGCCCTTCGCTCACATCTCCATCTATCTGGTACTTACTTTATTTCTGAGTTAATTTACTTATTTCCTTCTTCGCTTTAATGCATCATTCGAAGCAACTGCAAACCTGTCTCTGTATGAAAAAGGTCTGAACATTTCACTCAGACAATGAGACAGATATCAAGGACAAAACTTTGGTTGAAGTTCCCTTTTTGTTTCTTTTTAACATTTAATGATGAACAGACAGAATTGGTCCAAAAGTGGTCCACTAGTGGATCCGAGGGATTAAAGTCTGGTGAAGTGTTTCTATTATTTTGTCCACCCCCCTGGATATCCAGCAGCCCTTGGGGAGAGTATTTCCAGGGAGGATGATGGGAGTTTCTGACAGCTCGTCTCCTCCCCTCCTGCATGACTTAGCAGGGCCTACCGGAGCGTTACGACGTCGGATCCCCTCTGTGGCAGCTGAAGAGCAGGAAGGGGAGGGGGGGGGTTGTCTCAAGGGGAGGAGGGGTCATCTCAAGGGGCCGAATCCTTCACCTCATCCTCATCCTCTGACTCCTTCTCAAACTGCTTCTTTCACTGGTCACTTGATAAGAACGACCTGAACTTTTGGTCCGGGTCTGTTCTTCCTCGTTGGGGCGCCTCAGTTCCAGTTTTGGACTTGGTTCAGACCTGTTTTTGGACTCTGTTTGGACCAAGTATCGGACTTGGTTCTGGCTCGGTTTTGGACTTGGGTTGGACCTTGTCTTTTTGTGAAGCGTCCATGGAAAGAGGGGCAAAAGTTTGCATCTTTGCCAGACAAGATTAGATGCAAGACTCTCCTTTGCTAATATTGTTGTAAGTTGTTGATCAGATTTAACATGGGTTGTACTTTAGGGGTGTCTGCAGACTTTTGACCACATATTGCAGAAGTTAAATGTATATTTCTTCCATTTGCGATGATGCAACAGACTCCGTGCTCAGAGCTCGCATCGCCCTCCTCCACACTTCAACGGGCTCTGGTTTCTGTGTGGAAGAACCTTCAGCCGGGTTTCCAGCAGCGTCCGGACTCCCCCGGTGGATCCGTGTCCCCGATCTAATAACTCCACGGCTCACAGAGGAGAGTAAAAAAAACTGAACGGTGGCGGCTGATTAAAAAAAAGAGAGCTCACAGAGAGACAAAGAGCTGCTGTGCTCTGCAGCAGGTGAACTGCAGCTTCCATTTAACACAGACTTGAAGTTTCTGATTGGGGCTGAATTTAGTTTCCTGCACGTTCACTGCAGTTAAACGGGGCTTTTTATTTTCCTCAGGTCACCTTCAGAGGTCTGAACTCAGCCGTACCGCCGCCACACATATCCTTAATTATATTATATCCGTAATAGAATCAACTGCCAACATATTCACAACACTTTTTACAATGTAAAGAAACATCCAAATGAAAATTAAGCAAACATAACATAACACAGTGACATTGTGAATAATTGATTTAACTTAATTAACTGCAGTGTCACAAACAGCACAGATCTGCTTTCACTATGAAAACAACACCAGCAATGTTTAACCGACGGACATTAACCAGCGTAAAATGTATGTGCGACGCCATGTCGCTAAATGACAGACTTATTTTGTTTGTTTTAATTTGAGGCATTGTTGTTTCTCGGGTTTCAATTGGTTGATGTTTCCGAGCTTCCCTACAAACCGCTTCAACTCACTCTACCGCTGTCGCCATTGTTGGAATTAAATGTACTTTAATGACTTCAAAGTCATTGCACTAAGCCACGCCCACTTGTCTCTGATTGGTCCGAAGCTGTGAGCAACAGGTGGGCGGAGCCGGGCGTGAACAGCTTGAGTTTTTGCACAACTTTGTCTTTTAAAGTATCTCGCCGCTGCCGTTCAACATACTTTCGCCGAAGTTTGCGTCGACTTTTATAAGAGCGTTAAATTTTCCTTTCAAATTGAGGGAAAAATAAAAATAAATATCTTTGCACTGATTATGAGGCATTCGGGTATTAACGGCGGCGGGGAAAGTGTTAAAGTGATGTGAATTAGGTGTCCGGCTGCTGTTCATCCAGCAGATAATGACCGCAGCTCTCGGGAGGAAATTAAATGTCAAGCTGCTGCCTTTGATTTCTGTTAAATGAACCACTAATTACATAGAATAGCTCTAAAATCCAGACACTGTCACCGTCTGTCACTTTCTCCTCTCGGGTTGACTCTCAGAGATAAAAGAGGACGTCCATTTAGAAAAGACCTCTTGCTACTCCTCTTCCTCCTCGTTCTCGTCCTCTTCCTCCTCTGCAGAGTTTGTCTCGCAGACTAGAAAAAGTGGAAACCGGTTTGACGCTCTGTGTCGCCGTCCAGACTGAGAACGTACGATTTACAGCCAGAATGAGTCAACAAAGATCTGAAAATAGTTTCAGACAAAGAGACAAAAAAAAAGAGAAAGAAATCCACAGTTTTTCTGTGACTCATCGCCTCCCTCCAAAAAAAAAGAATCCTCACTCCCAAAAAAAACAAAACAACAAACACCTCCTCCCTCCAAAAACAACCCCATCTATTACTGTGATAAACTGAAGTGTTTGTCCACAAGGTTTCAATTTCCTGACATAACGACGTCTAAATTTACAGTCGGACACTCGAACATTTCCCACAAGGCAACAGGTGGCCGACAGATTTCACTTCACTACTTACCAGGTATGTTTACCAGACGTATATACATCTAAGTAATGGTGCAATTGATGCGGTTGGGTGTAGTTCATTGTTTGTTGCAGTTATTTATTAGGCTTTTATTACAGTGTATTTTTCTAGGTGATGCTTAGTTGGTGTTTGTCTGCCACACGAGCAAAACAGGTCGTCTTTCCTCTCAGACAGACGAATAAACAAACGTTTTAAAGGAAGGTTTTATTCAGTGACCTGCAGCATCACTCACCGCAGAGCCGCTTCGGTAAATATCTCTGGTTCAGAAGCAGCCGACCCGTCGCACCGCCGGTAATAAGAAGCACCTGCTGTTTGTAGCGTTAGCTCCCAACTACAGTCATGCATTTATACTTTTTTTTTTTTTTTTACCGTCGTCTGTTTCAAACCGCTAAATATGTTGTTCTGCCGTAAACTGTTCAGATTTTCTGACGGTTGGAGTTGAGTTTGTTGTTTTTGAAAACTAACTTAATGAATTCCCATTTTTCGGCAGTTATTTTTGTAAAACCGAAGCATTTTCACAAATTTAATAATAATAAATTAATCATGACGATTATCATGACGATTTTAAGTTTTAATGTGACATAAAAACAATATTTCCAGTACATCTGGTAAAACAAGGCTTGTCATGAGTGGGTTTAGGCCGTAAAGTCTTTGGACATGGTCAAACTTTTACACATACTTGGTACAAATCCAACAGCAATACAACATTTTTCTGAGTGTGCAAAAAAAAAAAAATACTGAATATAAAGCTCGGAAATATTTGACAATTTCTTTTACTATTAACTCCCCCCAAACTGCACAGAGGGACTCACTTATGTTCACGGACTGTATATAAAAGGGGCAAAGTCTGCAGGTCTAAAAAAAATCAGGCCGATGCAGAAGTGTCTTCAGCTGCAATACCAGCGAGTGCCACCAGAGGTCGGCTCCAAAAAGCCTCCGGCTCCATAGACTCCCATTCAACTTTCCCTCCTTCTGGTTCGTTTTCTGGTCCTTTTGAAAATAATTCCATCAATAATTAGAAAAATAGGCCTCAAAAAGCAGTATGTTTGTGGGCGTGTCTGTTTGATTGACAGGCCTGTGGTTCAGTAGGTTACACCTGTCGTTGGGCGGGACTTCTGGCTTCACAATAATGAGTTATAGTCGTCTTTGCATGTTTCTGCTGTTCGCACCATCACATCTAATCTCACAGCACCACAGTTTTACCTGCAAAGCTCTGCAGCTTCTGGTATTAACGTGTTCTTCTTCTTCTGATGTCGTTTAATGGCGGCTGCGAAACAGCTTTCAGGTGCATTACCGCCACCTGCAGACGGAATAACGTATTACAAGCAGGCGCTGGTACAATAGTCGCAAAAAAGAAATTGAATTTTTCATATTTTAATGACTATTTGAATCTTTTAAAATCATGACTCATCCCACTGATTACATTAACAGTTAATTATAACTTATAATTCTGCATTCAGGTTCATTCTAACCAAGTGAAACAATGCCGATATTTAGTCGTTAAAAAGTCTTAAACAGATTAGTTTAACTCCCCCGATGAAGTTCAGTCTGTCAACAGGAACAAATCAACAATATAAATAAACGTAACTGTTAACCGTTTTTTTGGGGAGTGACTCCTCCACTAAATGGACCCGACTCTGTTCCTGAGATCGCAGCCGTCGGTGAAACAGCCCGAGCGGCTCGCCAACCTCATGACTGATACGCAGCATCACATCCAATGTTTCCTTGCAGCCTCCGATTTGATTAAACAGGCCGACTCTCCGCAGTTTGCAGCGAGTGTAAACACGGAGGAAACGCTCATACGTTACACTGATGGCGTGTAACTGTAATTTTTACCGTTGAATCTGATGACGCTCGGCAGCTCGGGAGTGATGGAAACTGCTCTCCGAAGAAAACGCTGGAAATTCCTCGCAATATTAGAGCCATAATTCACGGCGGGGCCTCGATTCGGCTGCTACCAACGCGGAGCTGTAAGACCGCCATAAAGCTGTAACTAACACACAGAGAGCGCCTCTGTAATTGACAATAAAGACAATAAAAACAACTTGTGAATGGAGATGCAGAGACGGCAGTCAGTGCTAATATCCCACATCTTCAAAAGTTGAGGCTGCTTGAGTTTTTAATGTACTGTAGAGAGCAGCGGCTGCTGTAATGAAATGTAATGAAGCTCTGTAATCAAAGGCAGTTTCACAAACAAACACAGAGAAAAGACAGAGAGAGAGAGAGCTGCAGGAAAACACAGATAATTACACACACAAGTACAACACAAAGACCCGCACTCCACAGAAAATTAGTTACTGCTACTAATTAAATTACTTCACACAGAAATACATTAGAAAGGAAGGTTTGTGACTTTTAAATGTCTAAATCAGTTTTCTTTTAACATGATGGACCATTTTATCAGCCATCTTGTTACTTTGTTGACAGAAGTGACCATATTTGGACGAGCTGGGGGAGGAGGGGGATTAAGAGGGTGGTTGATCTGACAACACTGTGCCCCGCCTACCTTTAGCAGAAACCTGGCTGCACCACAGGCCTGTCAATCAAACAGACACGCCCCGAAAATACAACTTAATATTTAATTAATGATGGAATTATTTTCTTAAGGAGTGAGTTTAGCTAATGACACCATAACAACTTGTGGAAAACATTTACTGACTTTGTATTTCATAAGAGAAGTTGATGCTTATCGGTGCTTTTTTTTTTTTTTAGAGCCAGCTCCTAGTGGCCTTCAGTGGTATTGCATATTTTGCCACTTCCGCATTAGCCTCAGTTTTCAGACCAGGTGAGAATTATAATTAAAATAATGCCTTCCTTCCGTTAGAAACATGAAATAAAAACAAGGGCTAAACGCCTAATAAAATTGGTATGAGTTTCCTTCAAAATAAAAGCACAGCATCAGAAATGTTAAAGTTAAAAGTTATAATTGTTCCCCCGTAACCTTTTTCAGAGGACATATTTGTGACCCAGTGGGTCACATGACAATGTCATGTTCAGATCTTTCATCCTTTGATATGATAAAACTTTCAGATTTTTTTATTTTATTTTAGTCTTTAATATAAAGGAACATTTAAAAAAATGTAGCTTATCATGAAATGCTGGCAGTAGAAACATCTTTTCATAATTGTTTAGCGGAGATTGTATAGAATCTGTGAACATCATGATGGTAAGAAACTCCAGACTTCATATTTCAAAAGTGTTTTTTTGTTTTGTACTTTTTTCTATAAGAACTTAACTTTGCTATTAAAAGCGAAGACATTTTTATGTAATTCAATTTATTTCATGCCTTTATTTGACGGCTTCTGTTTCCGTGCAGACGTGCGACGTCCTCAGATTTCACATTGTTGAATTTTGGAAAAGTAATTTGTTACTTTCCTTTTTAAGTCTGCTGCTACTTTTCATCTCTGGAGTGAAAGCTTTGGTTTAAGTCACTTAATTTCTCACATTTTTCTTTCATACATTCACCAAATTCTGCACCTCATTTTTACATGAAAGTAATTTTTCTCCACTTTTTCCTCCATTTCCATTCCTATTTTTTTATTCTTAAATTGAAAATGTGCATAAAAACCAGGTGATTGAAAGTCTTGCCGGCTAAAATCAAAAAGATGCCACCTGAATATTTTTGTGCTCGCTGCTAATAAGAGAGACTGAGGAGAGAGGAACGATTGAATGATTGATTTACTGGCTGCTGACGTCCATTATCAGCGAATCCTTTCTGCCAATCAAGGTGTCAGAACTCAGAGTTGCTCGGATACGAGTCCAAATCATTTTAAACAATTTAATTTTCCCCCGCTTGCATGTGAGTTCAGCGAGCAGTGATCCTGAAAACATGCCTGATGCAGCTCTGCTCTATAGGATATTAAAACGCAAACAACATAGAACAAACATAGAAATATGAATTTGCTCTGTGTTTGTGCGCTGCCTGAGAATGACATCATCACGGCGTGTTGGTGTGGAGCCGCCTGTATTCCAGCGGTGTGAAGACGCACACATCTCTGCAACAACTGAACAATTGTTCCTGCTGCTTTCTGTCTCTCCCACACAGCATCTCACAACGAACGGAAAAAAAAACAAACAATAAAACGCGCCGTTCTGCACAACAACATGAAAAACAACAACTCTTAACCACCTGTGCAGAGTTGAGTTGTACTCAGTTTATGTAACTTTAATCAGATGCATGAGAATAAATTAAAATTCCAACTCTGCAAACATCGCCGTGGAAACAGCAGGACGTGTCGGAGAAGAAGAAGTTTGAGACCAAATGACAACTGATGACAGAAGATGAAAGTGAACAATTAGTCGGAAATGTAAAATAAAAAATGCCAAACTTTGGAACGGAGAGAGTCTGGAGTTCACCGCAGGTTTAATTCCTTAAAAAGAAACGCTGAGGATAAAACTGTATGAGCAGGAAACATTTTTACGCTCTAAGGTGAGGAAAAATATTTAAACAAAAATTAAATGCAGGAAAGAATCGAAACATCTAAAATGTCTAAAACATCCGCGCACGCTGCTGTTCATCAGTTTATTCCTTCATAAACCAACACGTGGTGCTCACAGAGAAACGGACACGATGAAGCAAAAAAAGGAAGGAAATGAGAAGACAGAATAAGGAAGTAAGAAAAAGAAAGGAAATGAGCAGAGAAAACCAGAAGGGAGGAAATGTAGGAGGAAAGGATACGACTAAAAGGAAAGGAAAGGAAATGAGGAGGTAGGACACTAAAGATGGAAAGTAGGACTTGGAAGAAGAGAGAAAGTGTAAATTAAATGTAAGTGAAGTCTGTAGGAAAAGATAAACAAAGAAAATGTTAGGAAGACAGAAATAAAACGTAAAAGATAAAGGAAAGGATAGAAAGAGAGGAAGGTTAGAAGAGGAGCGGATGGAGGAAAGAAAAAAAGAAAAACGATGGAACGTAAATAAGGAGGCGGAAAAGACGAGAAAAAGAAAGTAAATAAAAGAGAAAGAAAATGTCCCAAAAACAGATATAAAAAGAGGACAGATGTAGTGAAGGGAAGGTTGTCGGTGGAGTCGCTGCTGAAGGAGCTTCCTGCCCGACTAAATGTGATGATTCGATTTTAAAAACACACTTCTTCCATTTATTACACTTTTAAACTGGACGGTTACAAAACTTTACGTGCAGTAAATACGTTTTTTTTTTCCTCCGTCGTGTGCATGATGTTTTTACAGGAACTGTGAGTGATGACTTTTATGTTTCACGCTGTGTTTATGATGCGTTCGTGTGCTTTATGACTCTGTCACGTCGCGGCCGCTCTCCTCCAGCTGGAGATGAATTTCCCCGCAGGCTGAAATAAAGTGGATCTGCTCTTATCTCATCTGCCGCAGCATGAAGTGAGCGCCGGTGGATCCGTGATAAAACACTTGAGGATCAGAGCGCCGGCCAGACGCCCCTGACGTGTCGTGTTTGGTTTTTTTCCGGTGGGGGGGACGCCGGGAAGGATTAGGACGCAGCCTCGAGGGGGAGGAAACATCTTAAGTGCTCGGAGGCGGCGGCCGGTCGTGAATTAGTGTCACTTTCACTCAACTTCCTGCTGCAGCTTCTCGAGGAGCGACGCGTTGCACACGAGAGGCCCTGGCCGTCGCCCGTCTTCCTCCTCCGCCTCCTCCTCCTCCGCCTCCTCCTCCTCCTGCTCACGCCAAGATATCCGAGGCTTGCAAACAAAATTAAATCCAGATTTGTTATTACGGCGCTCGGGCCGCCGCCACGGGAGAGGCTCCGTCGCCGCTAATCCGAAAAGAAGACGCCGCGTCGAGTTGGCTGTTAATGGAATTACAGCCGACGCGATAAGAGACTCGGACAGAGGAGAACTCTCTTATCGCCCCCCCCACCCCATAAAAAATAAAAACTTTAATGGAAAACATGCTATCTTCTTCTTTAATGGCACGCTGGCGTTAGTGTAGCATGACAGTGAAACAAAACACAGCGCTGAGAGTGCTGCAGACGCGGGATGAAATACACTTCAGGCTGTAATCAATCTGCTCTGTTTACAGCTGCTGTCGGCCTGATGAGGAGCGCCGCCGCTCGCACGCCAAGATTAGCTGCTGTTTGGACGGCATAAAGAATCAGTCAGGGGAAAGCCCCGACCAGCGGCCGGCCGGCCGGCCCGCTGCTGCAATCATATATCAGAGCAGACAGCTACACGGGCTAATGCTACGCTCCAGGAGGAGGAGGAGGAGGAGGAGGAGGAGGAGGAATGGGGTCCTGGAAATTGGAAAGGAGTCCTGTTTGTCCTGAAGATTACACTTCACTTCCCGCCTGTCATTTTTCAAACGATGCAAATGTTCAACAGGCTGAAGAAGCGACTCGATCGGTTCAGCTTTCATTTTATTTGCAGCAGTCGAGAGGAGGCGAGTGTCTCCGGTCCAGGGGGGTCCAGGGGGGTCTGAGGGGGTCCGAGGAGGTCCGATGGGTCCGAGGGGTCCGAGGGAGTCCGGGGGGCCATTGATGGGAGGGTTGGTGGTTCGATCACTAGCTGCTTTGACGCGAGACAAATATAAACGTTATGGGGAAGAACGCAAGAAGTTAAGAAGGAAGTAGAGATGTAAAGGAAGTAAAGAAAGGATGTAAGAAAAGATAGAGATGCAAGTGATGTTTTAAAAACAGGCAATTAAATAAGTTAGGAGGGAACAGGGAAGGAAAGAAGTAAGGAGTTGACTATGTTCAGAAGTTGGGAAAGAAAATGAGGTGACAGGAAGTGAAAAGGAGGAAATACAAAAGGAAAATGAAACAGTTGGAAAAAGATCGTTGTAGGAAAGGAAAGAAAAAAAAGGAACAAAATCGGTTTCCGGGGTGTCGTTAAAATAAAAGCTTCATCTTCACACCGTCGGATTGGAAGCAGAGTTTGGTGTTGATGGAAACCGTCCTGGTGTTTTTAAAAATCCACTTCCTGTTTGATCGACGGAGAGCCGGAGGCGACGTGAAATGAGACCGATGACACGCTCGCCTCCGATCGGACCTTCAGAAAAACACACGACCAGCTGCTGTGAATTGTCTGTTTACTTTCTTTTTTTTTAAAGAGAGGCGACGATCGATTGGCGGGAAGTTATTGATGATGATGATGGTGGTGGCGGCGGTGATGAAGCACAATCATGTCACACCTCAGACAGAATGAAAAGAAACCCTGTGAAGACAGACATGTCGGGTTTATCACACGTGGTGAAGCTGTGATTTTATGCTCCTCCGTGTAAACGACAGCTTGTGGAAAATACTTCACCTTTGATTTTTTTTATTTTTATTAATTGGCAATTAGGAAGTGAAAAGAAGTGGATTCATGACTTTTATATACAGGAAACAGAAGTAAATCAGAACTTTAAGATGTGAAAGTGATGAAACTTTGTTTGTTTCTTGGCAGGACGACGATCCAGAAATGATCCGGGCTCTGTGAAGGCGATGGAGTGGCGTCACATGACCCAACGACGACATCATGAAGCCGGAAGGAGAATGAAAAAGTTCACAAAAACCAGGTAATTAAAACTCTAAAAGGAAGAGAGGAGCAGGAAAGGAAAGGAAACAAGGAGACATAAAAGGAAAGAGATAGGAATGGAAGGAAAGGAGGAAGTACAGGAAGGAGGTGTCCGGAGGTCAAAAAGGACAAATAAAGTAAAAGTAGAGAAGATGAAGGAAAGAAGTTGTTCTTATGCTGTTGTTTGGTTTCACAGCAAATTCCATTAATTTGAGTATTATGAAGAAAAACTTCAGAGAATAAATAACAACAAATAATAATAACATGGTAACTAAAATGGTTCTGTCCTTGGCAGCCGCGACAGCTGCAAACCACAGAAGAAGATGTGCGGCGGAGGAGGAGGAGGAGAAAAAGGAGGAGAAGAAGGAGAAGAAGAAGAAGAAGAAGAAGAAGAAGGTACGGACGCTTTTACTATTGTTTTTTGTTTTTTTACGCCCACTCGTGAGGTCGTCAGTCGAGACGCTCCGTTTCCCACAAAGTCTTCCAGGAATTTACTCCTCGGAGTTGTAATTTCTAATGAGTGAAAAAAATAAAATAAATAACAAGCCTGCGAGTTTCCTCCCCGAGAAGGTCGGGATGTTTTCTCAAACTCGACTGCCCACACACCGGATCTGTTTACGTGGAGTTTCTACATCTGGAGGTCGATAGTGACATATGTATTATCCCTGAAAGTCCAGATTTTAACGCAGAATTCAGGTCCTGTTTTAATTTCCCGACTCAAACAGCTGATTTGTTAATTAGCAAACGTTTGTTGACCCTCGCGACAGCAACACTCGTCAAACTTACACACTACAGCCTCTGAAGGAACGTTTCCACCAATAAAGAACGAGTTATGCTTTTAAAATTTGAACCCTTTGCCTGTTTCTACAAAAACAAGTTTTTTTTAACACAAATTTCTGAAACAGCAGCTGCGACGCCGTCATCATATATAAAAGGGATAAACGGTAGAAACAGTTAGTGAATAAAACATTTTTTAGGAACTTTTATGAACTTGAGGTCTGATATCTTATTTTACTTCCACTCAAGAGACAAACCAGAGATGATTTCACATGTTGATTTGTCAACTGAGCCAGAAGTGACCATATTAGGACGAGATGGGGAGGGGCGAGGACACTACGTCCCGCCCACCGATAGCTGTAACCTGACTGCACCACAGGCCTGTCAATCAAACAGACACGCCCCCAAAAACAGGTCTTCTTGAATCTTCTTTTCTAATGAATGAGGGATTATTTTCAGATGGACCTCCAGAAAACTAATAAGAAGGAGTGACTTTAGCTAACAACACCGAGATAACTGATGGACACATTTTATTCACTTTGGATTTGATGAGAGAAGTTGAATGGGAGTCTATGGAGCCGGAGGCTTTTTGGAGCCGACCTCTAGTGGCACTCGCTGGTATTGCAGCTGAAGACACTTCTGGATCAGAACCATTTTACAGACCTGAAGCTACGAACTCTTTTATATCTGATCTGAACTTTTTAGTGTCTGTTAACTTTCATCTTGACCGCTGTGCCGGCGTCACCTTCAATAAAAATGCAAACTTTGATTCAGTTTCTGAATTTTTGACACCAAAACTAACTCGAGCGGACCGACGTTTCTCTGCTGTTTGTTCGGTCACTCTCTTGACATGCGAGAGAAGATCTATAAGATGCTGCAAGGTGTTTTTTTCTAACACATGAATGTGAATATGGACCCCCCCCCTCCACCTTCTCCGCTCACGTTCAACAGGCCGGTCTTTGATGTGTTGTGCTAAACAAACGAACCCTTTTTGTGACCAATTAGGATTCAGACAAAAAAAGCGTTGGAGAGCCGTGTCCTTTATTTTGCGGACGCTCCACTTAGAGAGCTCGGAGACAATAGTGTCCATTAGCACGAGGAAAAATCAATGCAGAAGAGATCAATGGGCTTTTTAATAGAGCACAATTATATTCCAACGTGTTCGGATGTTCCCTCCGAGCTCTGGAAGGACCGGTTCATTTCCCGAGTGTGAAACCGCACGATCGTCAGTGTCACAGCGAACGCCGGAGGATTTCTTCGGGAGCTGCATGTGGTCCCGGGGGGGACGGATCAATACGTGATCATCCAGGTTATCAAAGAGCGAGGATGCTTTTTCAAATGAAGCCTCCTTCAGCCTAAAAAAAAAATATGTCATGAAAGGAGGATGAAGGGGAAAAAAAACACGTCTCATTAAAAATAGAGAGGAAAAAATACAAACACGCTGTCACACGGACGAGATGGAAAGAGAAGCGAAGCGGCTAATTAGCGGATCGGAGGAAAGGGAAGCGCCGGCGGACCGAGACTCGGCCCGGATGTCCTGCTGCTGGACGAGGCGGAGACGCAGAGCGGCCTCCCTCGCCGAAGGGCTGCACGGGTTTTAAATTCACCGGAGAACCAACGAGACCAACGAGGTTAACGAGGGACGGTTTCTTCTGCGTTCAGCAGCTGAACACGTTTGCATGCAAAACATCAGGAATAATCATTTTATTCAAGACGTTCTACTTTTACTACCTGCTTTTTTCAATGAGCACACAACTTCAACAAAACACAGTTTGAGGACGCTTGTCTATTTTAATTTTTTTTTTTTTTAATGATTCAGTTTAATTATTAGGTCTAAAAACTATTTCAGATATCTCTAAAGAATTCAAATTTTCAAAGGGGGATTGTTTCGTATCGTGTCATATTTCTGTTTTTAAAGCATGTCCATACGTGGTCATTATTTAGGTTTTTATTGATTCATAGCCCGGTGTCACCAGACCTAAATTCACTGTATCAATATCCGGGTCTATCCGCGCTCTAGAGTTTGGATGCTCATTGGTGGAGACCTCGGGGTTCATTTTGACCTTTAACCAATCAGCATCGACCGTCATGTGACACACTTTCTGTGCCGAAACTCTTTTGGCTTCGAGTCAACAAGATTTTTTTAGTTTTACTTCCACTTTCCTGCATCGCTTGCCGAGCCGTACCACATCAGCATTTGTTGGAGCTACATTTAGAAGTGCCATCACGCTTAGCCACTCCCACTAATCTCTGATTGGTCCCGCCCCTTCAGAGGGTGGCTGTGCAAATCTTCATGTGAACAGACTGTCAGGTTTCCAGACATCATTTTGCAGACAGTAGCCTTCAAGTTTGAGGAACTTGCGCGTCATTTGAGAATTATTATTTTTTTTTTATGATTCAGGGTTTTTTTCAGTATTTCTTCAGCTAAAAAAAATATTTCTCAAGACTCCAAAGAGTTTCGTTCTTCTTTTCAGAGGAAAGTGAATCCATTTCCACTGCTGCTGTTTGAGTTTATCTTATCCACTTTATCAACAGGGAACAGTGTGACATGATTTCATAATTCAGTTTCATATTTAAGGCTAAAAATAGTATTTATATATCTTAAAAAACTCCTTCAGATTTTAAAATGTAAATAAAAAAAGATGTTGTCATTTTTATACATAGAAATTTGAGCAAAAAAAAAAAAAAAAATTAATGCATAAATAAAATCCTCTAAACATATGTGATAAAAACAGTCTTAGTAGTCTATAAAGTTATTTTTTCATTTCCAAAATTTAAATGTATTTTACACTTTTACAGCCTCCATCTGCATACATGGTCATCATTGTGTTTCTTCTTCTTCCTGTCATTTTCTTTCTCTGTAAATTTGTGGCTCTTGACAATTTGAATCAGTTTCAAGACAAACTAAAGGGTCGTTTCCACTTTTGCAGAAAGTCACACAAAAAAAACAGTGTCGATAGCGATAATAAATCTCTGGAGGGTCGGCAAGGCGAACATGTCGAGGAGAGCGTAGACCTACTTGAGCGTGACGAGGCGCGAGTTTAAAAAAAGAAAGAAAAGTGAGCCGTCTCGATTCTACGAGGAATAAAATATCT
The DNA here is from genome assembly GCF_029030835.1 of Brachyistius frenatus. NCBI lineage: Eukaryota > Metazoa > Chordata > Actinopteri > Embiotocidae > Brachyistius > Brachyistius frenatus. Next base: position 1,251,745 of record NW_027210688.1, read on the forward strand.
TTTTCTGACACATAAACATGGAGGAACTCCCCCCATTGAGTTTAGAGCCCACACACAGCGGCGTTATCGGTGGCTGTGAGCTCCAACAGAGGGCCAGTTATCTCAGAAATTAATGGCAGCAATAAGCAGCAGCAGGAAGACGCGGGATGATTAGCAAAAGCAATCAGGCTCTTTATTAGATTTATAGGAACAAAGACGCAATTCAGTCTGCAGCAAAAACCTACAGGAAGACTAATGACTCGCCTGTCCCCGAGCTTCAGTGAAGAGCAGACGCAAAACTCCAAGGAGACGACCCGGCTTCCTGGAACAATATCAGGGAGAAAAAGATTTCAGAGCGGGGATCGTGGAAACTGGGAAGGAAAAAACAACAACTAAAAACTGTTTTCTGAGGAAAATGGTTGTGAAAGCCGAGTTGGCAACAGTTACAGAAGAAGGGGTGAAAAGTCAAAACAAATCAAAAATAAAAGCAAAGGTAGATTGTTTAAAAGTAGGACAAGAGAGTGAAAGACAAAAACTACAATCAAAGGATGAAAATGTACAGAGAGGAAAGAAAGGAAGTCGGGAACACGAGAGGCAATCAAAGTGGTGGCGCCACATCCCTGTGAAACCATTTCCATCATTGTGTGGTATCAGCGATTTAAGAAGGATCGCTTCATATTGCTTAACAGTGGTCAGAGTGGGTTTCTTTAAGCTGCTGCATTCAAGCCGACGAGGTTATTTTCATTTGTTTAATTTTTTTAGTTTAGATCATCAAAGCAAAGTTACCAACTGTTCTGCGTCTTGTTCTTTATCGGACCGTCTCTTCGTGCCCTTCCTGACGCTGCTAATCACCTCTTGCAGCTGTACATTGATGCTTGTTTGATTACTGATAGTTTTTAATTGATCTTTACAACCGTCCCTCTTCTGGCTGATAGACTTTACAGTCGGTTAATTACCGAGCCGTCAGTGTGTGTGTGTGTGTGTGTGTGTGTGTGTGTGTGTGTGTGTGTGTGTGTGTGTGTGTGTGTGTGTGTGTGTGTGTGTGTTTACTAGTGTTTGCCTCAGAAGCTACTTCCTGTTTGATTTCCCTCTCAGAGCTCCTCTGCAGTCAGACTGTTTGAGGAGTGAATATTCATTAAAGCCTCGGCGGAGAGCAGGCGAAGGTCCGCTGACGCTCGCCTTAAATCAGCTGCTGTCTGCTTTACAAATTGCCGGCCTTCTCTCGGTACATAATTGGGCAGTTTCAATTAGCAGCTGTCAGAGGAGACGACTCTGCGGTTCAGCGTTACACAAAATACTACAGCGGGAGTTTTAATGATCAAAATATGTTACTGTGGCGTCACGCTGCGGTAATGCTGTTTGCTCACCGCCGTCACCTCGAGAAAGCAATTATGCAGGGGTGTGTGTGTGTGTGTGTGTGTGTGTGTGTGTGTGTGTGTGTGTGTGTGTGTGTGTGTGTGTTTTGGCCTTGACTGTCTCTGGTTCAGTTTGGCTTCATAAATCCAGTTTAGAGGCCTGCGAACTGCTGAGGCACCGAAATGAGCAGACGACAATCATCCCAACATGTTGTAGCGACTGTTCACCACTAAGGGCTGAAAAACTACAAAACACTCGTAAGCAAAGGGTTGTCATGGCAGCAGACTCAGAGCAGAACAATTTATTTGAGTGATGTGTGTGTCCTGATGAACGCAAGTCAAAATATTCATCCTTCTTTTGTTGCTCTGTTTTGGTCTCCACCAACCTACTGGAGAAAATAAATTCTGCGTTTTCAGCTGCCAGATGCTTCTTTTCTAATGAATGAGGGATTATTTTCAGATGGACCTCCAGAAAACTAATAAGAAGGAGTGACTTTAGCTAACAACACCGAGATAACTGATGGACACATTTTATTCACTTTGGATTTGATGAGAGAAGTTGAATGGGAGTCTATGGAGCCGGAGGCTTTTTGGAGCCGACCTCTAGTGGCACTCGCTGGTATTGCAGCTGGAGACACTTCTGGATCGGCCTCATTTTTCAGACCTGAAGCTACGTCCGTTTTTATCCACAGTCTGTTTTTCTGGATCATCAAAGTGCCGTCCCCTCCGACCTTTGACCTCCTGGCATCTTGCTCTGTTTCTGATGTCGGACTGGAAGCTCCTTCTTCCTTTCTGTGAATGTGAATCTGGGCAGCGCTCGTCTCCAGCACTGAATTAAGGGGGTGGGGGGAGTGTGTGTGTATATGTGGGATGGGGGTGGGGAGGTGTGGGGGGCTACTGGCTTTGATATTCTCTCTTTTCATGCCCGGCTGCCTGCCACCTTCTCGCCTGCTTTAAAGCCATGCAGGACAGGAGTTTGGCAACTTTCAACACGAGGTGAAAAAAAAGAAAAAAAAAAGACCAAAAAATAAATAAGAGCGAGAAGAGAGGAGGGAAGATGAGGCAGCGTGAGCGGCGGATCAAAGCCACCTGGGCTGGAGAGATAGAATTTAAGTCCGCCGCTAACAAATGATGTACACAGCTAACGTGTGCCAGGAGAAAAGAGACGGAGACAAACTCGCGACGAGGGACGAAAACAAACCTATCGGGGATTAGAGCCGAGGAGCTCAGCCTTTCAACAACTTCCTTTCAGCCCCGAAACCAAAACACAAAAACGAGGAGAAGCAGCGGTTTGGATGCCGGGTGTTTGAGCCCGAAGAGTCCGGTGACGGGCGGGTCGATGGTTTGAGCGCCCGCTTTTGGACACGTGAAGCACCGCGGTGTTGATGAGCAAGGCACCGACGGCCCGGTGCTTCCTGAGCATCTCTTCGCTTTAACCAAACGTGCAGATTTCTTAGCATCAGCTCCAATGACGCATTCGAACAGCTGAGAATTATGGGAGTTGTAGTTATTTACTGGCAAGAAAAACAATCCTTTGTTTTCTCATTTCATGGGTGTTTTCTTGCCTAATATTTTCCTGGAGACATGAGAACAATATGAAACAATACTTTATTATTCATTCATTATTCAAAAAAATATATGCTGACTTGTATTTTTATAATTTTATTTGTAGTATTTATAGAATTAACAAAACAGAAGATTGAAATATATTTTTAAATTATTTAACTTTTGTTATAATGAGAAAAATTAGAACCTGATAATTTGGGATGTAGATTCTGATTATTTGGGTAATTTGGACGAGCTAGGGGAGGAGCCAGGAGTGGAAGACACGCCCCCAAACATAGCTCTGTTTGAGGCCTAAAATCCAATTAATGATGAAGTTGACTGTTTTTAAATGAGTCTATTGAATTGACCATGAGTTTTGAAAGTTTTTTTGGAGCCAGCCCCTAGTGGCCATCAGTGGTATTGTATTTTAAGACACTTCTGCATCGGCCTCCTTTTCCAGACTTGGAGGTATGCCATCCATTGTTTCACTTTTTTTTTTTACCCTCGCTGTTTAACTTCCTTTCATGGCTGATGATCAATCAGTCCACTGAGGCTGTTCTTTAAATAAATACTGTTATTCTGCCTCTCAGACCTCCTCTCCATCACCACCTCATCCCACGGGGCGACGCAGGCGTTTCAGTCCACCAGCCAGTCCAGACCCCCGGGGGAGACTTCCTGTCTCCTGCCGTCCCAGCAGGCGTATCAAAGATGCACACATCAGTGAGGTGCTTCTCTAGTGTCAAACACAATAAGTATTCTGATGCACTCTCTGTTGATCTCACCCTAAAAAACTCAAATATATTCAGTTTACAAGGACACAAAACAGAGAGAGCTGGAATCAGAGAATGTTTGAATACAATCAATGCACTCCTATGAGTACCGGCTCCCGATTATCCACCTGAATCAGAGATAGCGGCATTTTTTATATTCCACAATTTGACCTTCCTTTGTCAAAATGTGGCGCCAAACACATCCATAATGCAGTTCAACTTTTGGATTTCTCCTCGACCACAAACTGTTTATAAAAGAGTTCGTAGCTTCAGGTCTGTAAAATGGTTCTGATGCAGAAGTGTCTTCAGCTGCAATACCAGCGAGTGCCACTAGAGGTCGGCTCCAAAAAGCCTCCGGCTCCATAGACTCCCATTCAACTTCTCTCATCAAATCCAAAGTGAATAAAATGTGTCCATCAGTTATCTCGGTGTTGTTAGCTAAAGTCACTCCTTCTTATTAGTTCTCTGGAGGTCCATCTGAAAATCTTAAAAACATCTCCAGCTAATAAAACAGATAAAATCAGACTGACGGGTTCATTTTTAACAAGTTTTAACAAATTCACATCTGTAAAACTTCTCAGACTTTCATAAATTTGTTTTTATTTATTTTTTTGACGATGGAAGCTTAAATTCAGGAGTTTTCATCCTGTGGATGCAAACAGGCAAAAACACCCAACAGACCCAGATTCAGACCCTCTGGCCCCGCCCCTTAATGGCCTCCTGACTACTCACAGCACACCAACAGCTCTACTGAACTCCGGTTGATATTTAATGTTTTATTACGACCATCAGCACTGTGGAAAGCAAAACTAAAAACTAAACTCCAATATGCGTGCGCAGTTTAAATCTTCATTAACATCAGTGGGGAAGAATACCGGGCTCTGATTGGCTGGTTTGTGGTCATTACTTTCAGGGCTCTCATATGCTGTTCTTCATTTTCATTTAAAAAGCAATCTTAAGCCCCATTTGGAAGTGGTTAATATTGCAGGAACAGGTGGGTAATAATACATTTCCCCTTCCCTTCGATAATTAAACCTGCACCGAGTAGCATGTTAGCCGGTGGCAGATTACTTCATATTATGTTGAAAAATTGTGTAACCTTCATAACCAGCAGGCTTATCGAGTTATTTAATAGTATTTCTTTATAATTATCATTATCTGTATTACCAAATAATACATTGTAATTTTATTATTTACACATGCAATTACACACTCCTTAAATGAACTCTTAGCTGTGAGGCAGAGTGCATGTGAGGTAAAAGGAGCAGGTTTCTACTGGGGCTCTGAAAACAACAGGAAGTTGGAGTGTTTGAGAACGGGGAGGTACTTAGCATCCAAGTACAGTCATTGACATCAAACGTCCAACATGGAGTCGCTCCCGGAGTTTTGTTGTGATCAAAAATGTTTGATTTCGGCAGCGTTTTTTCCCAAAACCTGCGATGTAATTTTTTTGGCTTTGAGAATTTTTTTTGTTTTTTAAAATTGACAAAATTGGCAAAAATTGCAAGATACCAGGACTGATCTTAGAAACACATTCATTCAACACAAAAACAAAGTGCAGTCGCATTCATTTCTAGACTTATTTTTCATGATGAAAACTAAACTAAAACTCAATAAAAGATGGGAACTGTGACAAAATGTTTTACATTTTCTATTCAGAGTTTGTAAATGACAACTGGATTTACTGAAGAGAGTTTGAACCTTACAGATATGCATTTAAACGCAATCACTGACTAGATCATTCAATATTAAAATCCGCAACATATAATTGAAAATAGGGACTATTTTTTTGGTGATGTCTTCATCTTTCGACCTCAGCACTCACAGTACTCATAAAAAGACACCATCATGTATAAGTGACACATTTTGGATGAATCGACCCGTTATGTTGAAAAAGAAATGGGGCCTACTCTGAAGAAGCTGTTTGATAAGGACCCGAAGAAATCGATATGACTCACCCAACAGCTAATCACAGTCGTAAATGCCAAAATAATCAATAGTCATATTATCCAAACATTGAGCTCATCAGAGACGCATTACAGAACCAACACGCTGATCGATAGTGTCTCAATGAGCTTTAAAGAAGTGAACTGGAAAAGGCTGAAAC
>NW_027210688.1:1262500-1407500 GCF_029030835.1 Brachyistius frenatus
GCAAGTAGCAGCTCCCGTTTGCAGGGAGCTCATGGACGTGCACACAGACGTCACTCGATCACTTTCGCCTCATTTTTGGGAGGTTATGATGAAGAATTTCCACGATTTTATTTACCTAAACAGTATATTCATTAATTAGTTGCAGCCGTTCACGAATATTTCAAAGCTGATGAAAAGAGGAGCTAAAATATTTGAATAAAACAATCATGAAAAGTTCTTTGACCTCTGTTTATCTCACCTCATCGCCGTTTTACTTTCAGTCAAACACACAATCAAAGTTTTATTTTCATCTGTGGCGCCGTGTAAGAACTATAATCCATCTCACCACCTCAGGAAAACAACGACGAGGTGGCGCTGAGTGATGAAGGAGCAGCAGTTGATTAAACATTAATGGCAAACAATAGTCAGTAATAAAGTAGAAATTGCTCATCATTATAAACAGCGAGGTGTTTCTTATTATTTACTTTCGAGGCGTCGGCAGTCGACCGTCTTCAGACTCGGCGCGACGTTCTGCCTCCACCTTCTGACAGATTAATTAATATGCATTAACGCTTTCTGAGAAGCTCCTCGTTTAATTTGCCGTGGAGTAATTGGAATGAGCGATAGCGGCGGCAGATCCATTAAACAGCAGTCATTTCTGCAGGTAGCCGCGTATGAGTTATAGATCCCCTCCTCCCCCCCGAACCCTCCCGACCCACCGCCTCCACTCACGCTGCTGTTTTCTAGTCTGCGTGAGGAGAGCGAAAGGCGGGAGGTTAAAGGTCGTCCGCCGTCGGGGTTGAAGTGTGTCGGACTGCGAGAAACCCAATCAAGAAAACCAAACTGATCGATAATCTGTGTTTCAGCTGATGGTGACTTCAGGTTCAGGTGTGACAGTAAACAAAAGTACGTTCTGTATTCTCTCTTCAACAACACGGACTTCACAGCGGTTTTGTTGAGATAAACTTTATCAAACTCTCAGTGGATAAAAGCCATTTTCCGTCAGTTCCGTCTGCATCGTATTCCCGGTTTGGTTTGGAGCAGGAAGTGACTATATTTGGATGAGCTGGGGGGAGGAGCCAGCTGGTGGATCTGACTGATCTGATTGGAAACCTGACGATACTACGTCCCGCCCACCGATAGCTGAAACCTGACTGGACCACAGGCCTGTCAATCAAACAGACACGCCCCTAAAAAAAACACTTCATTTTTTTAGGCTTATTTTTTAATCAATGATGGATTATTTTCAGATGGACCTCCAGAACATCTGGACGAGTGAATTAAGCGATTAACATACAGGAAACTTGTGTTAATGACTTTTTGGAGCCGACCTCTAGTGGCACTCGCTGGTATTGCAGCTTAAGGTACTTCTGCAGTTTTCAGAGCCTAAAGCTACGTCCACTTTCATATACAGTATGTGGTCACAAAACGTTCCTGCAAATGTTTCAAAATGAAAGCCTGACTAAGAAATTAAATATTTCTGTCTACTGAAACGCCATTGAAATCTGAGTTTGTATTAATGACTAATGCTGTAACAAGGCAAATGGTACCAGATCAAAACATTGTAAATCAATCAAAACACGTTAAAAGTCAATATAATTATTTTTTTTTACCATTTCTTTTGTTTTTATTGGCTCTCCAGTAGAACAGATGGATTAGAGATGATTTGACCACTTAAAACATGCAAATGAATTCCAACCGGATCGAAAGAACTGCGGATGTTTTATTTCTTCCTCCTGTTTTGTAGACGTAAATGAAAAATCAGCTCACTGTTGTCTCGTCTTTGATGTCCCTGTTGGAGAGGATGAAGGATGTCCTTCACAGCAGAAGGAGAACAAATTAAACTATCTTGAAATTATCTGGTAATTTAAACAAATGCATTTTTTAACCGAAGGAACGTCACAAGTATAATGAGCTTGGAAATTAGTAATTTGAAGGAATGATTTATCATTTCGGAGTCAAATTACAGCTTTGATGGAACAAATGATGAAAAAAAAAAAAAATGTCCCTCAGACAGTTCAAGGTCCCAGTGGATTTTATTTATTTATATTTATGATGATAGAAAAAAAAAAGAGGGTGTTGGTTTATTCATCACACATTTTACACTCGGATTTGCTTTTTATGATTTTTAAGCTGAAACATCTGGAGTCTCAGTGATCATTTAACCCAAATAAACTACAGTCTGTTGCTCATTTCTGTGTTTAAGGCGTTTAAATGGACATTATGCCTTTTTGGTTTTAAGCTCAAAAATTAAAGAAGCTTTGACGGATTTAAAAAAAATTAAGACATAAAGTGGAAATGAATGGTTTGGTTGGAAGTCGAGGGGGGAAGGGTGGCCAACGAGACAGCAGACCGGAAAACACGGGATGATTTCCAGTTATTTACAGTATTTATTTAGTCTGTTAATGTTGATGTCTACAGATGGATTTCTCTCCGTGACTGCACTGGAAGAAATAATCTGACTGACAGCTCCGAGTGGAAACACTTGATTTAAAGCGAGACTGATTGACAGGCTGCGCTCTGAGAAATCACAGAGACTTCCGAAGTTAATACAATCTAAAAAAGACAGAAAAGAAAACATTAAAATAGACTTATGTTGTAAGAATGACAAAAAATATAAAGAACAAATCAAGTGAGAATAAAAAAAAAGAAAAAAAATACCCTGCGGGAGACTGTAAAATAAAAAGACAAACAAAGGAGTCCCAGAGGAAAAGAATCAGTCAAATCTGATAAACCAGATTTATTTTACAAATATACACTGAGTTATTTCAGACTCATGACTTCACAATATGTGTATTTTAATTACTTGTTTTATGTTTATTCTCCGTCCCCACGGCTGCTGGTTGTTGTACTGATTCATGTTTTACGTTCCAGATCTTCCATCAGTCACGGAAATGAAAGTTTTTGACCGACACTGCTGTTTTCTGTTTCCCCTCAAATCCAATCAAATTTTAATCAAATCAAGTTAAAAACTCTCACCAGCTGGATGTTAAACAGTTTGAAACGCTCATCGGAAAAAGCAGGTCTCTGATTTTTTTTGGAGACTCAACAACACCAACACTAATCAAAGACTGAAATGATTTCTCCTCCTTTGAAATCACTCAGAAATACAATCCAGGTTTCATCCTTCAGCATTTCTTTTTTTTAAATGAAAATTCTAATATTTGGGGAATATAATTTGCCAATTTAAATTGAGTGGCTTCTCTCAGCACTACATAAATACGTCACTACAAAACTCGTGAGCTCATCGTTGCTATGTGGGACGTCGTGTCCACGGTGGCGTTCAAGCGGTCGATTCGGTAGAGCACCGTAGCAACATAGACGGTGTGTAGAAGCCACGGAGGCTAACAATTTAGCAAGTTAGCTGGGTGGGTAACGTAATGCAGAAAATGCAAAGAGTTAATGAGAGAGGAAGAAGATGCCATCAGAACATCAACATTATTTAAGTTATGAAAATAAACTCTACAATATATTAGCTTAACATCCAAGGTAGCTCGCTAGCTAGATGTTTAACTTATTAGCATCCAAGCTAATTTTAATATATTAGCTTGAAGTTTTGTTCTCATTAGAGCTTACAGAAATTTTTGAGTTCTGACTTGTGAATACCACAAGAGGGCGACACTTATATGTAGTTTTTTCATGAACACGCTAAACGCAATAAATATCACAAGGCACCTTAAATGAGTAATCCAGAACAAATGTTAAAAACCGATGGATTACATTGTCACAAAATATAAATTTGTGATTATATCTAAACATGACAACGTAGGAAAAGTATATCTTATGGTCTCATTTTCAAAAGGAATTTAATAGAAAATAAAATAAAATGGCGTTTCCTGTTCTTCCTAAAAAAAAAATGTCCCTTCCTCGATTCGGCCGGACGAACTCTTCCAGCAGCACTGCGACGTTAAACAAAATAAAATCTCGCCGCTCAACTCCCCGTGAGATAGAAGTGCAGCTCTGAACGTACCGCTGTCAGCTTTTGTTCAAAGTTTCAGATTTGAAGATTGAAGCATTTTTTTTTTTCCATCCTTTAGAAAGTCCTGACTCAGCGTGAAGGGGGCCGTCCCGTCACCGGATGATGATGATGATGATGATGATGATGATGATGATGATGATGATGATGATGATCGGATATGGTGGCAGGAAAAAAAAAAAAAAAGAAAGAAAAGGAGGAGGAAGATGAAAACGCAGATGATTTCTACCGTATACTTTGCATGCGTTTATTTTTCTGTTGAGCACTTCGGTGAGGGTGATGAAAACGTGCGATGCGTTCGGCAGCCGACTTAATAAGAAAACTGCGGCGTTGGTTTGACACCGCCGGAGCTTCTCTGGACCGATAAGAACCGGAGATCTGAAACGACTAAGAGAGGCAGAGGGCGAGAGAGAGACGAGGAAGAGGAGTGAAGAAGAAGAAGAGGGGAAAGGAGGGGGGGGTTAGACAAGACTTTTTAATGCTTATGCCAGCAGGTTGAAAAATGATTATCTTGCTGTCTGGTTGTGACGGTGTGTACGGAGGCCTGACAGCAGCCAGCGGCTCCCCTCATTAATAAGGAGGAAGAATCCCTGTGTGAGTGTTCACTGTACTGTTGTCAACTAAATCCTGACATGCCCTTTACCACCTGACTGCAGGCAAACAGCAGCAAACTCAGAACTTCTCCTAACAGTCATATTTTAATATTTCACCACATTTTGCTGCTCTACATCAGCCGGTAGTCTATTCTAGTTTACACACTGCAGCTCTGTCACAGACCAGATTATATATTATGTACTGTATATCTGTCACAGACAAGATTATATATTATGTACTGTATATCTGTCACAGACCAGATTATATATTATAGTGTTCATCAAACCAGATTATATATTATATACTGTATATCTGTCACAGACCAGAATATATATTATATACTGTACAATACATCTGAAGTGGGTATAGATAATGGATGGATGGACAATACATTCTTTTTTTTACAAGTCTCATATTTATTAAAATAACCTTATTTTTAGATGAAGCTCAACTTAATTAAAGTCAGACCATCTTAAAATGAGGTAAGGTCTCTGCTAATGAAGGAAGAGAATGCATTAATTTTTTACATTACTGGTTCAGACCACCTTGGAGCTGCAAACTAGAGGCCAAAGATTTTATTCAGATGTTTGACCAAAAGCATATATAACAGCAGCTAAGTCGAATAGTTTCCAAAATCCTTAAAATATATTCAATATGATCAAGATGTTTTCAAAACTTATTTATAACAGGCCTACAGTCCAAAATCCCAAAAGAATAAAAAAACAAAAAAAACCTCAAATAGTTATTTTGATATTAATTTACCAAACACAGAAAGAAAATTAACCATATTGGGTTCTTTTTTGTACATTTCAAAACGTGATTATTATAAATCTGATAAATATGATGATTGTAAATTCATCAGTATTTAATAAATTGACTACTTTTGTTTTTTTTTACTGCATGGCTTCACTTTTAATTGTAAAACACACACAGGAAGCTTTGAACTCACCGTCTAACTTTGTCCTACGGTGATCGACGCTTTAACTTTTTTCTTGTCCTAAAACTCAACACTATATTTCACACCTTTAGGTATCACATGTTAAACTTATTGTAGGAAATGTTCTTTACCCTGTAGTCACCTTATCAGCTTAATTACTTTCATGAAGAATTTATCAAATAATTTGACTTGGTTTCAATTAAAATCGTAACTCCTAGTTTCCTGTTTCCAGTCTAAAATGTTTTGTTTCATTTGTCACGACTGTTTTTCTGCGTCCAGAGGAGACGTGAAGGTTTTATGCTGTTTGCCTGGCAGACAGAACTCAGGGCTTTATGTGAATAGCTGATCCTCCAACTATAAAGGTCTGGGTAACCTTTCTAACACAATTTCACAAAAGACTGCTCTGTTTGTTCTGCTTGCAGAAATAAAGCTAATTACAAAAACCCGCCCAAACGTCTTGACCTTTCCCTCCGGGTAATTACAGCTTCTCATTTTTCTCTCCCCTCCGCCCTCCCCCCACCCTGTCCACCCCACTCCTGATGCGTTCGTCTTAATGGCAGCCTCATCCTTCTCCGCTCTCCTCCTCCATCAGCCGGACAGTCAGATGAAAAAAAAAATAGACGCATAACTTGTAAAAGAGAAAGATCTAAAGTTTAATTTCGTCTGAGAGGAAGCGCAGCCGTCCTCAGTGCACATTAACTCCATGAAGGTCGCACACTGTTTGATTATGAGGCTCAGTAACGCTGGCGCTGCGAACCGGCTGTATACTCTGGAGCCGCTCTGTGTTTCTGAGTGTGCAGTATGCTCAGCGGACGAGATTTTAAATACCACCGACTCTAATCATGGAGCTGTTTTCGTACCAAATAAAGAAAGAAAGAGTGACGCCAAAGTTCAGGATGAGGTAGATGTTTTGTTACACTTGTGTGTTTCTGCCCGAGACTGTACATAAAGTGACATAAACCATCAAACAGACACGCCCCCAAAAACAGGTGTTCTTGAATCTTCTTTTCTAATGAATGAGGGATTATTTTCAGATGGACCTCCAGAAAACTAAGAAGAAGGAGTGACTTTAGCTAACAACACCGAGATAACTGATGGACACATTTTATTCACTTTGGATTTGATGAGAGAAGTTGAATGGGAGTCTATGGAGCCGGAGGCTTTTTGGAGCCGACCTCTAGTGGCACTCGCTGGTATTGCAGCTGAAGACACTTCTGGATCAGAACCATTTTTCAACACCAGACTCTCTGACCGCTCAACCGGCAACTGACCAGCTAACCGCTCACCTCCGGTTCACCTGCAGAAACTACGTCTGTCCTAAAGGGGTTGTAGGGAGTGTTACCATGTAAAAATACCCCAAGTTTTACTTCCTGTGGTGAAATCTACTCGTGTTACAGGAAACCAGCCTGTTTTCTCGTCTTCTTCAGTCCCACCAAGTGTTCCTATTTGAATTACAAACGAGTCCTTTAACAAATCACGTGGCGCAAATCAAACACTGAATATAATTGAAATTCCCCAAATGTTCGACGCACGCCTTGAAGTTCAACATCACTGATGTCGCTGCCCGCTGGTGGATCCACGATCGCTCCGCTTTATTTTTCCACACACAAAGTCCACCCTCAGAAGTTTGACTCCACGTCACCGACTCGAAGCCCTCAGCTTCACTGTGATTTTAATTACTTTCTTGTACTTTTATTCTACTTCCCTGTGGGGCGCGGATGGCTTTACTGGCGTTTAATATTCTGCTTCTTTTGTCTTTTATCGGCAGTTTAAAGTTTTAATTCGCACTTTGTTGTGCTTTTAGTTGAAATCAAAGCAAACAATTATTTGTTTATTTGTTTGTGTTGAAAAGAAACAGAACAACTAAAAAGCAGACTCAGGAGGGAAAAAACTGTCGTTTTACAGGAAGAGACAAACATAATCTACATTTTAAAGGAAAGATGATCAGATGAGGAGGTGAAGGGAGTCGGCTGATCAACGAGATTAATTCATTCATATATAAAACAATTGGTTAGATGTTGTTTTCTCAATTGGCTGCAAATAGTTATTTTGGGGTTTATGATTTAATTATATCAGCAGATTAAAGGTCTTTTTATACTAATAGGTTTAATTGCAGTCACATTATCGAGAACATGATTATGTTAATGTTTCACTTCTTTAATGTTGCCGTCGTCTGCATGTTTTTGTGGATTGTGATTTTTGATGTCGTCTGTAGTTTATATTTCAGTAGGATTTAATGCATGAATAGAAATATCACTGAACGAGATATAAAATTACAACAGGGTGGTACATGACGACTACAAAAGGAATCCAATGGTACAAAAAAAAGAGATGACAAATGGTAAAGAGAAACAAAACAACCACAAATAAATGCATAATGGAAAAAAAAAAAAAAAAAATGCAGAATGAAAAATAAAGAGATGAAAAAACGACAATATGAAGATGCAAAATCACCACAAAAAGACAAAAAATGGGAAAACAAGACAAAGAATGTCGACTTGTGACACAAAACAACGACAAAGATGCAAAATGACAGTAAAGACGCACAAAACGACCACAAATAGATGTAAAACTGAAAATAAAGAACCATGAAATGATGCAAAATGACAATAAACTGATGCAAAGTGTCCACAAACAGTGGACACGAGATCTTTGTCGTTACAAGTTAATAACGGTGCGTCGGACAGCTGCAGCTTCTCAACGCTGAACGTTTGTTCGGTGTCACAACACAGAAACCGAGACGTTGCACAGAAACAGGAACCAGCGCGTCGCACTTTCAACAGACGCACAAACCCGACAGACAAACCGTGTAATTTGTGTTGGACGCTTCTCACGACTTCCTTGAATCTGCATCTCTGCGCAGATTTTTTTTTTTTTTTTTTTTTACCCGTCCAGGTCCCAAAAAACAGTGTTTGGAAACCGAAGTATCGCGCTGGAACAGGCGACTCTCAGAGAAGCTGAGGCCCTGCAGGGAGGTCAAAGGTCAAATAAGTGGAGTCTTCCTCGTCTCTCCTTCCCTTCTTCTTTTTTCCTTTATTCCTTCTTTTATTGTCTTATTTCCTTCTTTCTTCTTCTGTTTATTTCTTTTTTCACCAGCTCTCCTTTATTCTTCCTACAACGCCTCCTTTCCTCATCTCCTTTTATCTTACTTCCCTCCTTTCCCTTTATCTTGTTTCCTTCTGTCTCCTTTTCATTTCCTTTTTTTTTTTCTGCACTTCACACTCATCTCTTCCTCTTCGTCTACTCCTCATCTCCTTTCCTTGGCTTCTCCTCTTCCTCCTTTTTTTATCCTTTCATCTCTCCTTGTCTTCACCTCCATTGATTTCCTTCTCCATGATTTAAGCAGGACTGAGGAGGTGCATGTCCATGTGTCCATGTGTCTGTCCGTGTGTCCGTGTGTCCGTGTGTGTGTGTGTGTGTGTGTGTGTGTGTGTGTGTGTGTGTGTTGTGCAGCAGTTAGCTGGCGCTCCATGTTCTAATATTATTATCATCATCACCTCAGTGTGTAGGCGTCCATTAGGCAAACTCATATGCAACAATATGCAGATTCCTCCATTTGCACGGATCATAAACTCCTGCAGGCCGTGTGCTACATCATCATCATCATCATCACCACCACCATCTCCATCTCCATCAGCGGCTGCCGGCGGCGGCGGCCGGCGAGCTGAACATCACGGGAAGTAAATTTGTGCCCTGATTCGCCCGGAGAGGCCGTCGTTAGTTTCCACCCGCGGTGAGAAAGTCGGTGACGACATCGTGAGAACGTTCGAGAGGAAAAGAACCGCGTGGCGCTAACACCTAGATCTTAATATAAAGCTTTTCTCTTGTTCTAAAATTTAAATAACGTCAAATTATATTATATGTGAAAGTCATTTTAAGTCAAACGGTGTTTTCCAGAACAGAAGAGAACTGGAAACGTGTATTTCATAAAGACAAAAACACCTGCAGACATTTTAAAAATTCAGTTTGAGATTTTGTTTGAAACAGTCAAAAATGAACAAAATTTAACGACAGAAAGTAAAAATAAAATGGCTTTGTTGACATTTGGCTTGAGGAGCATTATGTATTGTGTTGCACAGGTGTTAACAGAAATGAGTCTCGTAATACCGCTTTGTACCACAAGATGGTGCAGTGAGTCACTGAAGTCTGACCAGTTGAAGAAGCAGCGTGTTCGTAGATTAAATAAAACTAGAAGTGGTTTACAGGTCTAAAAGGTGAGGCGCAATGCTAAAGAGCCAAGGAGTGCAATACCAGCGAGTGCCACTAGAGGTCGGCTCCAAAAAGCCTCCGGCTCCATAGACTCCCATTCAACTTCTGTCATCAAATCCAAAGTGAATAAAATGTGTCCATCAGTTATCTCGGTGTTGTTAGCTAAAGTCACTCCTTCTTCTTAGTTTTCTGGAGGTCCATCTGAAAATAATCCCTCATTCATTAGAAAAGAAGATTCAAGAAGACCTGTTTTTGGGGGCGTGTCTGTTTGATTGACAGGCCTGTGGTGCAGTCAGGTTTCTGCTTTAGGTGGGCGGCACATGTAGTGTCCTCGGTTTTCCAACCAAATCGAAATCAGCACAAATACTAACTAACAGCTGGGCAAGAATATTTAAAAATGAGCCCAAACTCAAGTGTCGCACTGTCGCCTCCTACTGTACGAAGTGGAATTACAAGACAGGACTTAAACTTTACATATTAACACCTGAAGGGCTAAACGTTTTTAAGTTAAACTGGAGTCTTTACTAAATGTCGTGGGAATCCATCCAGTAGTTGTTGAGACCAACGTGTCTGACAGATGGACGGACGCCGCCGTCTCCACAGCAATGCAGCTAGCGAGGCTTTTACGTAACTGAATCCCTCAAAGTCGTTGGCAGGAACGCAACTAAGCTGTTCACGTCTGTTTTCACACACTGAGTCTGAATGTTGAGGGGAAAAAAAATATGTGGATCTATCTGGCTTCAAAATTAAATCCTTTTTTTTCTATTTAACTCTTGACAAGCTTTTACTTGTTTTCAATAAACAAGTACAATTTAACATGACAGCCGGCTGTTGTTGGATCTTTTAAAACCAGGCAGCGATGATGTTGGCTCGGACGGTTTGGATGATGAGCGTTCGAGTGAACGTAGGCGCTGCTGGATGCTGCCGGTTGATTTCGAGTGGCTTCCTGTTCGGCTGCCGGCTGTGGGTGGACGACAGCTCGGCTAATTAATGCAACTGTCAACACTAAGTACAACTCTGAGGAATGATTATCCAAAAATTCATCCTCAAAAAAAACAACCATGGTGCCCGGTAATTAGGGGACGCGATTTCTTTAAAATGTCCATTAGCTCTTTCAAATTAGCCATTAATACTTTTTGGGTCCTCACATTAGAAATCATTGGTCACATTTCTAGTTTGTGTATTCGGTGTACTTGGGTTTACTCTGTTGATTAAGATTTTAGTTCCCCTGAATATTTAACTGCCCCCCTTGAAACCTCTTTGCAACCAACCGGTAATCAGCAGGGACGCGATCCCTCGCTTTGGTTTCTACCCACGACACAGAAACTGTGCAGGTTTATGTTTTTGTTGCAACTGCACCAGAAAATTGCAGCTTTTTATGTTAAAAACAAAAAATGCATCCGTCAGGACATTCAAGAAATACGTTATTATTACCATAATTACAACGCTGAGCTATCGGTTAACTGTAAATGATCCTAGTTTTATAATTACTTGATAGCAGAATTCTGACAGTTACATTTTAATAACCATAATTTACAAATTTGTGGCTGAGATTAAATTTATTAAGTGTTGTTTCGCCTAACATTGATCTTTTTGTGTTTTGCACTCATTTGTGATCTGCAGTGTTATGATGTCTGTAATCGAAGATATTTATGGTCTTAAAGAAAATGCTCCATTGTGAACGCCTCGTCTGCAATGTTACGTGTTTTTGCGTTAGTTTGTTCCCACGCAGCCATCTGTTGTTGCAAAAACTTCGTAGGCATCGCTGGTATTGTCTGTTTGCTTATTTGTTATCGGATTTGTGTTCAAAAAGATATTTAAAAAGTTTAAATTTCGAGGTGAAAGAAGTTAAATCCAAGAAGCCTATAATAGAGTTGCAAAGTGGGCGGAGCTACTTCAGGCACCTGTAATTCATAGAAAGTTTGTTCGAAGACTTCAGCCACTACCAAACTGTCCCACTTATTTTGGAAACGTTCTTGTTACAAAATGTGTTTGTATTGACGGTAGCTTGTACATTGCAAAAAATTGTTAAAGTATAAAATGTATTTTGGTAAAACGCGTCAGGAACTAGCCGCCTCTATCCTTATGGTCACAGAACAAATTGTCTTTTAAATAATATCTTTAGCAGTCGGATCTGATCTTTTGAGAAACGACCGTAATGTCTCGTGAATCTAAACCAGTTATTAAATTGGATTCACCAAAAACTTGTGAACCAAACACACGCGAATATATCTGCAGATTTATTTATTTCTCTTTTCCACCCGGCTGGTTCTTCTTGTTTCTGGAGAGCGGGTTGTAAATAGTCTGTTATTGGGCCGTGAACACCATCAGCAGCAGCCGCTCCGCCGGCGACGCTCGTCTCCTCTCCAGCAGCATCATCTGCTGAGTCCGTGGTGGTCTGCAGACCTCCCCGCTCGACCCCCTCCAAGTTCTTCATCGATTTCCAGCTACCCGCCGAACAGTTCCCTCCTTGTGCGACGAGAGCGGCCGTCTCCGACAGCTGAGGCCGGCTCGTCGCCCGCGGCGATCGTCTGGAGAGGACGGACACACGGAGCGGACAAAGGGCTCGCCTCAAAGCGGCGGCAGATGTCCGAGTGATCGCCGTCAGCTGACAGCTCGGCTTCACAGACACTTCTCCCACTGATCGGATGAAAAATGTAAAAAACAAACAAAAGAGGAGGCGTCTCTTCCTGGAGTTCAAGTGGCAGCTTGCACAGAGCGGCTCCTTGTGTTTGTAAAACACAGGAAAAGCTGTCGTCGTCGTTCAACGGCTTCTTCCTCATCTGGAGTTCACAAACGTAATAAACAGTCATTTCCACTGCAGATTCATTTGAGTGCAGTTTAAGTGAGTAAAAGTTCATAATGCCAAACCTCTCCCGACCTTTGACCTTTGCACTGTAACTGACCTATTTTTGGGGGTCTTTGGCTTCTTTATTTATCAGGAAAATGTGTGTTGTTGTTTTTTCTCCCCCCGACATGTTAAAATACACCGTGAGCTCTAATGTGATTTTATTGTCTGCTCAGTGGCGGCGAATCGGATGGAAGACGAGACTCGAGACTCGAGACTCGAGACGAACCGGACGTCCCGTTCGGTCCGGCGTCCGCTGAACTCGCTGCTTCTGCTGCCGACGGACGAGGAAAACCGAGACGAGAGGAACGACAGCTGTGGAAGTTCAACCAATGAACCGGCAGCTTTGATCCTGGAGGCGGAGCCTCCAACGCTCAGCTCTCCGTACGGTCATTAAAATCTGCTTTTATATTTGTGCAATTTGTTATAATTTTGGGCAACTTTTTGAAATGATCTCATTCAAAAGTAGAACTGAGAAATTTGGGCTAATTTTTGAGATGTAATCCTAGATATCTTTAATTTGGATAATTACACTCTGAATAGTAGGAGGAGTTTATTTTTCTCTTTGCATACTCTACCTGCTACTTTATCTCCTCCACCACATTTCCCTGTGCTACTTGTCGTGTCACTTTTATATTTTATATCGATATAATTGCGTTCCGTGCAGCTCTTTCTCTTCCAATCTGGGATTCAGACGATAAAACTGTGTGGCGAAAGAAAAAAGGAGCGAGGGGGACGGCGGCGTTGGGATCTTCCAGTTCTCGTCAAACTGATGGCAAAATGTCCTAAATGACCTAAAAACAGTCTAATTTCACTTTAATATGAGACAGCAGAAGCGTCGGCGCGCCACCGGCTGCACGGCCTCATAAAAACACGTGTCTGCTCCGAGAAACACACTCAGCATCTTCGGATTAAACCAAAGTGATTGCAGACCCACCGAGGTTATTTGAACCTTTATTACTTTTCCCCGTGTGAGTCTCTTGTCAGAGCTGGTTAGCTTCCACTCCCGCCAACATCGTTGCTGGAGGATTTGAATAATTCATGCTATCTGCGTTATTTATGTATTCGGTTATTCATGAAGGCACGAATGTGTATGTGCCGCGTCGCTGCTCGGGAGGCAAATGAAGACATCCGCCGAGTTTTCGGGGCGGCCGAGGAGAAGCTTTCAGATTTTCTTTTTTTTTTTTTAGTGTAATAGTGTCGTGAAATTGGATTCTGTTCGAGTTGTCGTCTCACAAAGAGACCGTGACCGATGCGTGTTGTCTGGCGGCCGAGCAGACACGGGAAGGTTTGTTGTCCCTTTTGTCTCCGTCCCTGACTGACTGGATGTCAACCTCACTCCGTCACTTCGCCCCAACCACACAAAAAAAAAGGAAAAAGAAAGAGGGGGGTGCTGGAAAGCCCGCGGCGCCTCGGGCCAGGGCTTCCCTCAGCCACCGTCACTAATCTCGTTTACCGCCTCGTCCTCCGACAGCAGCCAGGAAACGGAGTAATCTGGAAAAAATGAGGGAGTGGAGTAAAAAAAGACAGGAAGAGTCGGTAGATAAGTGGGGAGGGAGGGGGGCAGGAAACAGATAACGGAGACATCGCCGAGCTGATCAGCAGCTGCACTGTTCGCACCCATGTAGAGATGTGAGGGCGTTAACGTGACGCCGAACATCCCCGAGTCCGACCAAGCACAATCAGATTTAACTCCATAATCCAAACTCTTACTGGAACATCTGCAAATGGTTCAGTGGGATTCAGTGAGCACGTAATTACATTTCATTGATTGAATTTATTCAGGGTTTTTTTAAACTTCAAACTAGAATATTTTTTTTTAATGATTTTTAAGGTTGCATTGAGCCCCAAAAACATAAGTAGTTATTTTCTCAACATAAAAAAAAAAGACCACAAAGTGCAAAAAATGTAATTAAAAACGGCCTTTTCTCCATGTTTGTTATTTTTCTTCTTGTTTCTCCACTAAAACACATTAAAAGCAAATAGAAGTACATTTATTGACCAAATGCCGATTTGTAGTCTCCAGTTTGGCGTTTTGGGGCGTCACTATTTTATTTTTTTGGAACAAGAACTGACCATAAAACTGAGGGGTGGAGCCAACTGAGGACACTATGCCCCGCCCACCTATACTGGAAACTTGACTGTCAATCAAAACCAGACATCAAACAGAGCTCCCTTTGTGTCATAATATCTAATGAATGATGGACTTTGCTGACTTTGAGAAGCTGATGCTTTTTGAATGGGAGTCAATAAGAGCCAGCCCCTAGTGGCCATCAGCGGTAGTGCACTACCTGCATTTTCACATCCAGTCTGTGCTTCGGTGTGAAAAGCAGCTGGCCCGGCCAGATGTGTTTGATCAGGTGAAATCTCCGTCTCTGCGCTGGAAGAATATGGACGAGGACGTGGCAGATTTGCTCGGCTCGTTCCTCTTTTAGCGATACGAGCGGTTGATGCTGACTCGGCTGTTTGCACTTAATTCTCCTGGAAGTGACTCCGGACGAAGCCGTTGGCTGAATACCTCTGAAATGTGAAAGACTTGGACGCTGGTCCAAGTGGACCGATCGATGTGCAGGTGGACGCTGCACATCGTGAGTGCGGTTGTGAAGGTTTTGGCGTCGGGAGTCGTTTCCCCCGATGATGAAACCTGATTCTTAATATTTGGTCTCCTCCAAAGCGAAGCGAGCTGCAGGGGAAATCTAACGGTGTGACTGAACCGCGGGGAATCTCCCTGGAAAAACACTCCGGCTAAATGACGCCTCAGTCGTCGGTGACAGAGGATGATTACGCCGAGGACCGAGGGAGTCCGACGGCACGGAGAGGAGACGGAGAAAACCTCGTCGTTCGGCCTTCGAGTGTCAAACTCTACAAAATCAGAACGGCGAGCTGAAGAGCCACGTTTCACGAGACGCGCACCAACTCCTGAGCTGCTCTTCTACAGACGTCCATCTGCATGACTTTTTCCCGAAGCAACAGGTGTTTGTTTTTTCTGCCATTCGAAGGGTTGCCATGAACTCTGGTCGCTCCTCTCGGTGCCCAGAGGACGAACCCAAATCACTCGTCAAGTAAAAACACAAAAAACACTTTGTGCTTCAAAACTTTCAAACCAGCAAACTTGAGAGTTTTCTTTTTAAAATTCTTAGAAAAAAACATAAATCTAAACATCTACAGTTGCCTGATATCTCATCTGCTGTTGAAGACCATGTGAGATCATTATAAAGCCAGTAAATGGTCCTTCAGGGAGTTTGAGACGTTTGTCTTCAGTCAGTAAACAGTAAAGACCCGGAGGATGGACGGAGACGCAGTGAAAGATGATGTCATGGAGGTCGGTCTGTGTTGGGCTGACCGTCTACAAGATCCGTCCCTCGTCACGCAGCCCATGAATAAATTAACAAATGAAGCACTGAGGCCGGAGTTGTAGTCGGAGACGCTCGGGGACGTCTCGGTTTTGTTTCTCCGGTCCTGGGTCGACGAGCATTTGACCCGCCGGCGTCTTCTTCATCTCCGAGGCGTCCGGCGGGGAAGCCGCCCACGGCCGATCTAACTCTTTGACGGCCCCGTCGGCCGAGCAAATAACCAGGAGACGACCATGAAAAAAACATCTGGCTCCGGCAGCGGTTGGCGGGCGCTTCGTCCACATGTATGAACGTGTTTATGGCGCTGCTGAACTGTTGGGTGGCGTGTTTTCTCTCCGCGGCGGGTCGTGATATGAAATCTGAGCCGCCTGAAGGCCCGACGGAGCGTCCGGGTCGCCGGAGACACCGAAGTCCAGCTGTTTTTAAACTAGCTTTTCATCAAACAGCTGCTAAAAGTTCAAAGACATTTTCCGAGCAGGTTTTGAGGAGCGTGTCGCGGCGCTGTGTTTCTGTACACGTGTCCGGTCTCAGATATGACAGCAGGTGAAATAAAAATTAACGCCAGATTTAGATCTCTAACAACATGTGAGGATCCGCATCACTTCGACGTACCAGCATGTAAATATCTGGTGTTAGAGGGTACTTTGTTTCAGTTGAACAGATGGTTTCGTCTCAGTATCCATAGCAACGGTCGCCGTACAGTCGAATAATAACCAATGCAAATATATTAAGGATTACATTCACTGAAAGCGTCACGTATGTGCGCCAGTGTCATGTGATGATCTCTACAGTCACAACATATCATGTGATTCTTTATTATATATTTATTATACACTGACAACTAACAGCTTTTATAGTCATTTATTTTTATGTCAAATGATTCATGCATTTCCCACCTTTACCTGAACGGAGGTCTGCTGCTGCCTCTAGGACTACTCCATTCCGTGACCGCTGTCAATCACAGCTGTCAATCAAAATGATGACATACACCTGTTTTATAGTGTTAAATAACAAATCAATAACAAAAGAGATCAGAAAAATGAACTCAAACAAATGTAATTACGATTAGAAGTGCTTCATTTTATTGAAACTATATTTGAGAAAATATATTTTGTTTTCCTTTTTTAATTTCCTGTTCCAGCCACAAACATGGCGGGGGCGGAGCTTATGATTAATGCTGCAACCCGCCACCGGGGGGGCGATCCAGACGTCGGCCATCTTTATTGACAGTCTGTAGTCTGTTGAGAGCTTATTATTACCTGGGTTTGGTCTCTCAGGCAACAAGGTAGAAACATTTTGAAGAAAATGTATGAAATTAAAAGTTTTTTGATAGCATCATAGCATGTTTAGTAGAAAATGATACAAAATCAGAGCAATTCATCAGCAGTATTTACATTTTTCTTCTTTTGTGGTTCTGATTTTTGACCTAATAGCCTCAACAAGAGTTGATGTATGAAAATTCAAAGTAAGACATTCATTAAATGATGTCCTTTCTCATTACCAAAATGTGTGATTTATATATTTATATCTGAATTTATTTATTTGTAATCCAGCTGACCAACCCAAATAACAAATAGACAGAGAAATGTTGAAATAAATAAATGATAGAAATACTTAAATAAATACACATTTGAAATACAGAAATCTCCTAAGTAAGAGTTTATATTTGGAAATAAATTCAATACATGAATTTAATTAAGTCCTTTTTATGACCAAAATGTGTATTTTTTAAGGTACATATTTATTTTTTTCAGCAGTTATTTATTTATAAAGTCATTTTTTTCCCTCCAAACATTGTGTTGCTGCAATTTTGAAGCCAAATCTGAACCCCGAAAACTTTTCCAGGAGTTTTTCTTATTTCGGAAATTGTTTTAAAATATTGCAGGTTTTCCAGGTCTGTCTGGTTTAATGTGGTGAGATTTGAGTATTTTAACTAAAACCTCAGATCCCAATGCAAAACAAAACTTGACTTATTCTGGGTTAATTGAAGTAGAAACAGATGTTTGAGGTTAAATAAAGACCTCAGGAACACAAATCTCTGATAAATGTATGACTTTTAAAACCTGGTACTTGCCAGGTTGAATTTATCGGCAGACATCCTGTGAGACACTCAGCGAGTGTCCAAAAAAAAAAAAAAAGAGAGAGAAATATTAGGAGATGAGAGGCGGACAGAGGGGCTTTGTTTTGTTTCATTATTCGTAGGCGTATCAGCTTCCTAACACAGCGGATGCTCGCTGCCAAGCCTTTTCTGGAGGCAGAGGCTAAGTAAGCACGCCGCCGCTGCCAGCAGTTTGTTGGCAAACGTTAACCGCCACCTGCTGCTGCTGTCGAGGTGGCGTTGCCGCGACCTGGCAGAGCATCTGGCAACCAGAGAGCCGGCAACGTCCCCCGAGGGCCCGGCTCAGTCACAGCCAGCCAGCATCCATCTCAGACTGTGGAGGATTTCAAGGGTGTAGCGTACAATGCATACTGGATGTTTGGTTTTTTATATCTCGCTGCAGAACACAGAAGTTGAACGTAAAGAAAGGAGCGCATGGAGAGTCGAAGTAGAGAAAGAAATCAGTTTGATAGCAAAAAAAAAAATCACAGAATTTCAGTCCTTTAGAAAATATTTATAATAAACCATAAAAACATTTTAAAAAATCACGCCTTAATTTTTTCTTAATGTCATACAACTCTTTTTTTTAAAGTGTAAAATAATGAGATTTGAAAAAAAAAAAAAGGTCAAGAGTTTACTTATATTTCTGATGGGTTGAGTGATGACAGCCTGTTCTGTTTATTCATGAAAATACAATAACTCTGATATTTACTTTAACAACGCCGTTTCCCAAAAAGTGAGAAGTTGCACCAGGTGTTTGTCTTTTTATTACCGGCATCAAATTCAAAATGAACAGATATTTTTCATAAAACAATCAAATTTCTCAGTTTCAACATTAGATATGTTGTCTTTGGTCTATTTGCAATTACATACAGATTTACATGATTCCCAAATCCTTGCATTCTGTTTTTATTTACATTTTACAAAGCGGCCCAACTGTTCTGTCTTGAGTAGGTTGTTTTTCAGGTTATCGACCAAACAGCTGAAAATATTAGCTCTGCACATCCTTCCTCCTAAAACATCTGGAAAGAAAATCCTCCTTCATTTTTGAAACCTACGACATCTACATCGCTGATCACCTCCTCTCGCCTGCCTGTGTTGCTGCACTGCCCCGCCCACTGGCAGGAATGTGTATTACATCCTACGTGTCCACACGATGAAACAAAAGAAAACACGTAAACCTTCTCCACTTCCAATCCATTAAATAAACAGAAAACTCATATTTCTTATGTTCAAAACTGTTACTATCCTCCGATTCCTGCCACCTGTTGGCCGGCCTTCAAAGTCCCTTCAAGCCCCGCCCACTCTCTCTTTCCCAACTCGGATCATCAGCAGCATTATCGGCAGCCGCCACTTTTTCTCCTGTTATTTACTCTGATTGGAACAAAGAAACATTTTTGTGACTTATACTTTGTTGTTTCGCTCGATCCCAAAATTTTCAAGCGGAAAATGTGCTTTTGTTTGTTGCCTGAAGGCTTGGCCTGCGAGTTTAAACAAATCAAACACACCTACGTAGTTTATTTTGTCCAGCGAAGATGTTTTTTTGAACAGCAGCGAGTTTATATAATTTCTGGATCTCCGTGTGGAGTTCGTATGTTCTCTGTGTGCCTGCGTGGGTTTAGTCCAAAGACACGCATGTTAGGTAAACGTGATCTGAACGTGGCCGGAGGTGTGGACGCTTTTCTTTGTCTCTGCGATGGACTCCTGATCCTTCATCTCCAGATGTGCTGCACATCGTGTTTCTTCATTGATCCGAGTTTGTGAAAAGCAGCGCAGGTGATGAAGTTGTTGCAGAGACTGAATCCACTGAAGCTCTCATCGCTCTGCCAAATAAGTTGTCACAAAACCGCTCGTTGCGCTTCTTAGGATGAGAAATATGTTTTTTTCATTATTATTTTTCTGCACCCTTAATGTTGCTGACTTGCTTTACTTTTACTGCATCATCTTATTTTATGTCTTTGTTTTTAGTTTCTACTCTGAAGTGCTTTAAGCTGCATTTTATGGATAAAAAGTGCTGCAAGAGTAAAGTTTATTATTATAATCATGTAAAAATCACATTTCTTAATTCCTAATGTTGTGTTACATCTTCGCACCGAGTGAAACATTTGGAGAGTATTAACTGCAGTCGATGTCACCGCGACCCGACCTCGGAAAAAAAGCTAGAAAATGGACATAAGAGTTGGAGATGAGTTTACTGCATGGATCAGTTAAATGGATTAAAAAAAAAAAAAATTCACAAACTATGTAGCGACTGACGTCAAATCTGACCTGAACCAAACAATTCGAACCATTAAAGTTATTAAAGCCTTTCAGACGTCTTTAGGGGGTGAGTGGTGTGAGTGGTGGAGGGGGATGGGACGGGGGGGGGGGGGGTTCAGGTTCGGATGAGACTGAAACCCATCCACCACCACTCGTCCTAAAACGCTGAGTCATCACGATCTCACACTGAGCTCCATGTCACTCTGACTTCTGACGGGGAATATAGATATTTTTACAGCTCTTCAGCTGGAGAACAGAGAGGAAACATTTAAAGTCTTGAAAGCTTTTTTTCTGTTTTTTACTTGAAAGGGTTCATCTCGGTGGTTCACCATGTAGTTCGGTTGTTTTGGGATTTTTATCTCTACTCATCAGCAGAAGAAGAAGCTGCAGAAAAACCCCAGATTACATTCAAATGAATGCAGATTTTATGACGTTATAAAATAGCTCCGTCTGCCTCTCTGAAGCTCCGTGACTCAGATAAACAACCAAAATCTGGTCCCAGCTGTCACTCATCACGTCCCGCCCACACATCAATCACTTATTACTTAACTCCAATCGATTAAATCAAAGCAGCTCGGGAGGAATTTACACATCAGATAAATCAGTTTATTTTATTCAAAGAGCCTTCAGAACAGATGAACAACCAAACGAAGAAGAAACATTCATGAACTTTTTCGTGTTGCTCCTTCGACTGGACCAGATTCTAGAAATCATAAAAACAGTTCAACACCTTAAAGAATCACTTTTTTTTTATTGGCTCAGCCGCTCTGAAGTTCGGACCAATCAGGGACCAGTGTCGGTTTATATCACGGTCAATGCTGATTGGTTAAAGGCCACCAGTATAATAAGGTAATGCAGAGAAACTCGATGAGAAGAAAAATATTTTTTCAGAGCGTGTAGTAGCTCTAATAAAAGAGTCATATTGAATATTGAATATTATTATGTTGTGCTCGAATGTTTTCAGACTGTTTGACCTTGAAATGCACCTTTTTTACAGGATGAATGGCTGGTTGAGTTAAAAACCAGTTGAAAAAAACAGACGCATTCCTTTATTTCTCACGTTGATTTTGCAGCTCATTTTCTATTTTCTTTACTCCTTTGAGTGTTTTGTGGAAAAGTCCACAATAAAGGTTCTTCATCACTGTATCAGATGTTTTTCTCTCTTTTATCTTCCTCCTCTTGAATCCTGCAGCTTTTTTAAAATCCGGACGTTTCCCCGTAATGTTCCTCCCCGTCTCCGAGGTCGCGTTGGAACGGCGCTTTTACACCTCGCAGCATCCAGCGTTGAGTTTTTCTGTCAGGATCAGCGGTGGGATGCGGTGGGATGCGGTGGGATGCGGTGGGATGCGTTGCCCTTTGACCTCCGCTTTCGTTCTTTTTTTCTTACTCCTACAGCATCACGTCTCCCTCCGTCCTCCCACTCATCACTCTTCCATCCATCCATCCATCCATCTATCTATCACCCGGCCCACCGAGCGAACAGCCCGTGATCAATCTGGTGTGCCGTTTAATTTCACGGAGCGCTTCGATCATCAGCCGGCAGAAAGATTAAAAAAAGATACAAGAAAGATGCTACCAGTTAACGGAAAACCTCAAACACAGTTAATACTTCTGCTGACGAGGACTCGGCAGATAGAAAGAAAACAACACGTCTAAGCTTTCCGGACCCTGTGCTTGCAATTATTTGTGCATTCATGGGGACAAACTAAGGGAAGCTGAAGTTTTGATGTTGAAAACATCACCGATGATCTGCCCGAACAGCTGGCTAAAACCTGACGGCACCACAGGTCTGTTTTTGAGGCCTAATATCTAATGAATGAGGGATTATTTTCAGATGGACCTCCAGAAAACTAATAAGAAGGAGTGACTTTAGCTAACAACACCGAGATAACTGATGGACACATTTTATTCACTTTGGATTTGATGAGAGAAGTTGAATGGGAGTCTATGGAGCCGGAGGCTTTTTGGAGCCGACCTCTAGTGGCACTCGCTGGTATTGCAGCTGAAGACACTTCTGCATCGGCCTCATGTGAAAAGAACGGTTCCAGCTCCGGTAGAAATAATACATGTATACCAGCCAGAATAAATCAGTCTTGTCGCCTCCTGCTGTTTGCAGTCAGTACTGCACTCATGCACCAACTTCCACGTGGATGCCTTCTTACACCAAGAATACATTATTATGTATTATATGTATTTATGAATAAAGGGGTTGGCTAACCGTGGCAGAAAAATTTGAAAATGTAAAAAAAAAAATCCAGTCTCAGCTCAGCCTGCAGACTCTGCAGTAAATGAATTATTGATACGGTGTTTCAATAATTCATCATCAATAGAAAAACCAGGAATTCTTCCCGAGGCCTCCGCTGCTTCCAGCGAACACACACACACACACACACACACACACACACACACACACACACACACACACACACACACACACACACACACACACACACACACACACACACTCATTTTATTACTCGACTCTCACGCAGTATTTCATTAAAAATAAATAACAGGCAAAGCAAAAATCCCAGTTATAAGTATTCTACTGTTTACGTGCACGTAGAGAACTAAACTGTCGCATGTTTACAGAGCGAACGTCACGGAAACATTAAAAACACCTCGACGGCGTCGAATCCGTCACGGAGCGGTCAGATGAGCGTCTCTCTCCGTCTGCGTTGTCATGGTGACTGATCGCAGACGAACGCCACGAGCTCATAAAAGTTAACAGTCCGAAACCCGAACGCCACGTGGGGGAAATAATGACCTCTAAAATAAAAAATAATGAATCTAAAAAGTGACAGCTGAGTGAGGTTGGCATGACAACAGAGGAACGCAGATTATGTTAATGACGACAGCTGGATTGTGTCAGAGATGAGACGCTTTAAATCTGCCGGGCAGGAACGAGAGGATGTGATTTCCCCCGTCAGCTCCACGTTCCTCCCAAAAATACCAGATTTAAACGTTTTCACAGCAAATCAGACAAAATATTCTCCCCAAAAAATAGAAACTATCAGAAGATAAAAACCTGTAATTTCCTAAAACATGTCATTGAATATATTTGCATGTTAAGAGTTGAATCATTGTTTATGCTGTAGTTTACTTTTCTATATGTTGTGTGCAAAGTTGGGTAAAATAGCTTCTTTCCCCTCGTCTGTGTTGCAACAAGAGTTTTTGCATTTGGATCTATTTTGCGGAGCATTTTTCAAGCAGCTCCGTTCGCTGCCGTTAGTAACAGCTTTGTTCTTATAAACATTATCCTGTTTGAGCGCCATTGAAAAAACAAAAGTCTTACTGCCGTTAGCAGCCTGGAAAAAAAGGAAAAGTTTGTTTCTGATTATTTTCTGTTTACTTTCATCTTTTGTGGGGAAAGAAAATCTTACGAAACAATCGACGGGTAAAAAATGTTAAATAAATAAATAGAACAAAGAAACAATTACAACGTACGAGCCTTTAATATGTTGTGAAGGTTAAAACAATGTGTTTGCAGGTGGAGGTGGGGGGAGTCGGTGTAAACCAGGAGAACAACCAGGATCACATCTGAAGCCGGAGGCGGCTGAAGACTCGCACCGTCCCCGAGGTTTTGAATAACGCAACACTGAATGACGACTCCTGGCAGGAGGAGCGCCGGGACGGAGAGACAACAAGGCATCGCTGCAGGGAAAGAAAACTCTGTTTTTTTAATAAGGAAGTCCTGACATCTTTCTTTTATCAGTAAAAAAAAGAAAAAGAAAAATAGTTGGTCCAAAAAGGATGGAAATCAACATGAGTTTTTTTTTTTTTTTTTAAGTGAGCTTGAGAAGGAGGCGTCTGGAGAAAATAAAATAACATAAATAAAACGTTTTCTAGGCTGGGTAGGATGGAAAACATAGATTTAAAGAATCGACAATAACTTTAAAGGTTTACTGTAAACAGAGAAAACATGCAATTAGTTCTCTAAAAAACAATGAAAAGAAAATGCTACTAAATGTTTTATGGAGCCCTTAGGGCAATTTAACATTCCTATAAATATCATTTTAATCTAATTATTTAATCTTTTATTACGTGTATTTTGCTCTTGTGTTTTTAACTAGCAAAATTAGCAAAGTTCTTAATTCTGTGACTAAAACTAAAACAAAACTGTGAGAGCAAATTTGTTTGCAATGCAAATCATTTTATTCTTAATTTATATATTTTTACTTACAAACTTGATTTTTGATTGCAGTGCGTGGAATTTGCTGTTAAAACTGTTTTTTTTTTTTCGCTTTCACAATAAAGACACAAAAATCGCATCAAACCTGGACGAAGCCTGGAAGCTCCTCTGATTGGACCATCAACGTCTTCAACTCTACCGTGAGTACTCAATGATTACTTTTCTTGGTTAAAGCTAAATGTCTGCTGATTCCTTCGCATCGACCAGAACTGAAAGCTGAAAGTGCGGTTTGTTTGTGTTTTGTTTTTTTAATTGCTGTTTTTTTAGTTTGTCACTACAATCTATTAAAATCACAGCGTAACTATAATTTCCACCTGACAAACTGCGGTTACAAAACGTTTGCAGCCTGATACACTTTTAAGAGTCCCTGATTTTCTCTTTTTTTTTTATACACATAAAAAACGTGAAGTTTGTGGAGCGTGTGGGTTCTAGAAACTTCTTGGTCGTACACTTCAGAGATAACGATGTAAATTCACGCTGAATCTAAAAATATGTGCATCTCGTCTGTGGGTCCAGGTTTGGCAGAGACGAGTGGGCGAGCGGGCCAAAAAACTGCAGTACTGGTTTCCAATAGTTTATTTTATTTTTTGATCTCTCGGTAATAAAACTCATCACACAGACAGAGAACTTTAATCAGAATTTAGAAGTAGAAGAAGCTGTGTGACATCATGCTGCGTTGTACCGGACTCACCGGCCGCTGCGGTGCTCGATCCTCTTTGCTGTTTTTCAAGGACACATTTTGCATTTTTTTTAAACATTATTTTTCATGCAAATTGAGTGTCGTTTGTTCCCACTGGGAAAAGTCCTGGTTTCATAGCTGTGTGCAGTTTTAGAGAAGTCCAAGTTGCAGTTGTTAAGTTTCATTACGAATGTCGGGGAACGACGTGAAACATTCAGCATACAGGTGAAAGCAGCTACCATCTTCATCACTGTCATCATCATCACCAGCGTTTTCATGCCATTATAAGACTTAGGTGTGTTTTTTTTCACAGCACCTGAACTGAATGGGGAAATTATTGAGTTTATACATTATTATTATTATTATTACAGCTGCTGAACTTTTTTTTTGTCATATTTAAAATGAGAAATCTGTTATAATCCTGCTCTGAATTTATGAATAGGGTGAAAATACAATGTTAACCCTCCAGCTGCTGGATACAGACAGAAAGCCTCTTTATAGCAATGTTTTGTGACCAAAGATTTTTAAATGAATATTGTTAATAGTCCAGAATTATGTGAAAATACATGTTTTTTATTGAAATAACTCCTCCGCCGCCGCTCTGCTCGGAGACGTTACACAACAAATTCCCAGCGATCGACTCGTCCTCCCACTGTCTCCGTTTGGCCGGTAACGAGCTCGAGCCAGCGAGCCGCCCGGCCCACGCCGACATCGGGAGGTCACCCACCACCGGCCCCCGTGTGCTCTGACGGGGCAGGGCCGGGTGGCTCCCACATAAAGGTCACATGATCCTCTTTAATATGATCAGAACCAATGAAAACAGCAGTAATTACAGCGTCTCCTCGCCATGAGACGTCGATCCGACGCTGCTGAACTTTTATTTTTTTTTCCGCCTTCGGGAGGAAAAGTTTCAGGAAGGAATACAAGTTGTACTTTTTCATAATGTTCTGCTTTAATTATTATTATTTTTTTTTTTTTTTTTTTTTGCGCTTGTACCTTCAGAGGAAACGCTCGGCCAGGAGCCAGTCTTCTATATTCATTATATTTAACCTTTTGGACCTGTGAGGCCAGCAGGTCTGAAATAACCTGCGCTGGGGAGGAGGTGGAGGAGGTGGAGGAGGAGGAGGTCTTTCCTTGGTGTTGTAAAGGAAAAAAAAGAAATGAAACGTAAAGGCAGATTATTGTGATCTCCGATCAGGTCGGAGTTTACCTGTCGAGAGTCGAGCGTTTGGATTCGAGGACGTCGAAATATTTATGATAAGTCATGCGGAGAGAATGTCACATTTACTAAACAGGATTTTAAAGTCTCGCATTAAGTTGTTTGAACCACAAACTCCACATGAAAGACAGGAGAAAAAAAACAGCAGAGAAACTCGGAGAGACGAAGAAAGAGGGAGCGAGACGGAGAGGAAAAAAACAGAGCTAATGAAGTTTAATCAGAGCTGGCAGTTCCTAACGAGATGTTTTTGTGTCCTCATTACGTCAAAGCGACTCACTCCATTAGGACGGAAGCAAATCCGACCTCAGAGAAACCGACTTCCTGCTCGCTGCCTTCTTTCCTCCCGTCCGCCGTCCCTCCGACTGATCCGATTCAGTCTCTGACACTCACTTCGCTAGACCACACAGCTTCATATATATATGTGTGTGTGTGTGTGTGTGTGTGTGTGTGTGTGTGTGTGTGTGTGTGTGTGTGTGTGTGTGTGTGTGTGTGTGTGTGTGAATAGTCCTTTTACACAAGAGACATCTTGACATGTGACAGTTGGAAAAGGTGCAAATAATAAACCTTAATGGCGGCTGAACTCCATTTAGCTGCTTCGGTTGGAGGCTCGTGGTGTCGAGCACGCCGGCTCGCCGTCACGACTCACCGGGTCACCGGGACACCGGGACACCGGGACATCACAGAGTCTCTGTTCCTGCTATTTTTAACCGTTTGTGCTTCGCCCACTGTGACAAGTGTCTGCCTGTGACTACGACGGGTTCTTGCAGCGTTGGAGCCACGGAGATGCTGCAAATTCACTTCAATGACATTTTTTCACTGAACTCAGGAGCCGTGAAAAGCTCTTTAGGTTTGACCGCTGCGTCGCTGCTCTTGTTGTTTCTACTCTCGGGCTTCATATTAAGATGACGCCACACGTATTTCTCAGCTTTGAAAAAAAGTTGTACTTGTAAAAACCTTCAGGGATAAAAAAAAAAAAAAAAAAAAATGCACGTAATAAAAAATAATAAAAGTCACTTTTTGGTCCACTTATGATCTTTGTTTGAGGATTTGTTGTAAAACTATGTGTAGAAATCTTTACCGAAGTTAGACTTCTATTTTATTTAAATTACACCTGCAGCTTAAATGTATTCGATTAAACTGGCCGTCAATTTTGTTCCTAAAATGTCCGAAAATAGTGAAAATTGCAGTTTATAGCCCAAAGTATCACTCCAATGAGTTAAAATACCAATGATGCAAATCAGAGAGAAACAGTAAATATTAAACGATTAATCAATGATCTAAATAGTGTAAATGAATAAATCATTGAAATTATGATTTCAGCTGGAAACCAAATACCTGTGAATGCAACTGATGGCGTGTGAAGAGACGTGATAATTATGATCAGTTATGGCACCCTGTGGTGCTTCTGACTTCTGCTGTGGTGCTGACTGATGAAGCATTTTTGTAATTGTTTAATCTGCTGATTATTTTCTAGTTAGATAAATTTGTCTTAAAAAAAATAACTAAACAAAGTAAAAAATGTATTAAAGCTCACAGTAACAGATTCAGATCTCTGTTTTTGTTTTCTTTAACTGAAAAATATTTCATTTTTAAATAAAATTTAAAAAACAACCAGTAAATGTCTGGATTGGAAAAGTTGGAACCAGCAAATGTTAATTTTTTTTAGTTTTGCTTGATTATTTAAAAAATTGATCTGTTAATGTTTGTTTTCTGCAAATTGCTTGTTGCCTGTGACGTAACTATTAGTTTCAGCTCTAAACATAAAAAGCTGAAGACTACCGGGAACTCGTTGTCCTTCATATTGAGCAGCGGAGTGTGTGTTTGTTAGTTTGTGTGATTGAGATGCATCATTTCATTAGTTTTTGTTTTCTCTGATTTGTGGTGTCGTGAATTTTGGTGTTTTTTGTCTTCGGCAGCTCCGAGAAACAAAATCACTCCGAACCTGGAGGAAGTGTGTCTCCGACACCGAGACGGGCCTGAGGTGTTTTGTGCAGCAGTCAGCAATGCAGAGTATTTTCTGTCTTAAATAGAAGGCATGAGGCACAGAGGCAAGAAGAAATACCAATTAGATATTTTGGAGTAGGCGTGGTGACCTCTTTGGTTCCCTCTTCCTGCAGTGCTTCATCACTCCAGCAGCTCTCTGAGTCTCAAACTGCTTTAATAAGATCACAACTTCCCCCTTATCGCTAATAAAACCTGTCAGTCTGGAGCTGCCAGATCTGCTGAGAGCTTCTTTTCTCGCAGCGCAGACATTAAAACGCGTTGAAAAACTCGATGGCAGCATGAAAACGCTGTTTTCTGGAGGCGCTGCCGTTCACCGAGAGCGCAGGAGTCCAGTTCAAAGACAACCGGAGACGCTGCCGCTCGGAGCCGGAGAGAGACGACACTTAAAGCTTCTTCATACAGTTTAAACCTAGAAAACCAAACTTATACCACAGAAGAAAAACCTAGAAACCACATTCAAACTACATTAACATCTCATGTATACTAAACCACATTACACTACTTTTAAATTGTGTCTGAACCCAGAAAACACTTTAAAACAACATCTAAGTTTATCTAAACACATAAACCACTTTAAAACCACATTTATAAATTCATCTGACCCAGAAATCACGTTAAACCACTTTTATATTGTATCTAAACCCTGAAACCACGTTAAAACACTGCAGAATACCGTGTCAAAAATACATTAAAAAAACACATTCAAACTGCTGTTGTAAACAGCAATCAACTGGAATTTGAATTTGATATCCATAAGAATATATTACCTCGTGCTCGGGCCAGCGCCGTATTTATACAAATAATTAGTGTTCGTCGACGTGCATCTCTGCAAGCCGTGATGGACGAGATCCCTCCGAGCTTCTCTTCCCCGTCCTCCTCTCAACTCCCATCGCCAAGGTAATGATGGAGAGACGCTGCAGCTGCTCTCCCTCGCCATCGCACACACACACACACACACACACACACACACACACACACACACACACACACACACACACACACACACACACACACACACACACACACACACACACACACACACACACACACACACACACACAGAGAGGAAATCACAGCGAGGCCTTGAAGCTTCTTCTCTCTCTCTCCGTCTCTTTATCAGATCGCTTATTGAAGAAAAGGACCAATCAGGTGTCGGCGCTCAACACTTCTAACCTTCATCCTCACATATCAACGAGCTGGAGATAATGGAAGTGTGTGTGTGTGTGTGTGTGTGTGTGTGTGTGTGT
Source organism: Brachyistius frenatus (assembly GCF_029030835.1). NCBI lineage: Eukaryota > Metazoa > Chordata > Actinopteri > Embiotocidae > Brachyistius > Brachyistius frenatus. The sequence goes on from NW_027210688.1 coordinate 1,292,095, forward strand.
GTGTGTGTGTGTGTGTGTGTGTGTGTGTGTGTGTGTGTGTGTGTGTGTGTGTGTGTGACCTTCCAAACACAGACTCCTTCAGGTGAGTCTTTCTTCTTCCTCCTCTTCCTCTTCCTCTTCCTCTTCCTCTCTCCGGTGGCGGTTGATGAGTCGTCCGTCAGCCTCGTCACGGAGCGCCGTTCAGATGTCTGTCTGACTTCAATCAGCAGCGTTCGATGGGGGTCGTCCTGATCCCTGTTGCCCTCGGCGACCTCTGACCCCTTGGCCTTATTGTTTTTTCCCGTGCGACGCCGGTAAAGACTCCCGCTGCTCGTTGTTCTGTCTCCTTCCTCGACTCGTCGTGTTGGAGGTTCTTCTGTTTTGGGCGGCTACCAGCAGACGTGTCACAGGAAGTAGATCGGGAATATTCCCTTTTTTGCCGACATGAGCTCGTGAGAACTTTGTTTTTTTGTGTCTTCAGCCAAAACAGGTGCTGGTGAATCTGAATGTGTACAAATGTATTCCAGCAGAGCTTCACGCTGTGGATCTATTTCACCTCTTGGTCCCCGGATGGATCCACCAGAGACGCTCCGTCGTTCAAAACCTATGAAACTTTTATTCTGAAAGTCTGGTAGAGTTTACAAAGACGCCAAATCACGTCAGGCTGAATTTGGAGGATGTTGCGCAAGACGTTTCATTTGATTGACTTTTTCATTGAGTGCTTCTATATTCTTCTATTTAATTAGTTTAATCATCTTTTCAGCTCCTGAATGAGTTTTTACAGTCTAAACTTGATCCTTTAATGTTCCAACAAATCATCTATAAGTTGGACCTTCGTTAGTGATTTCTTTAATCACTGAAGCACTTTGGATGAGAAATATTTCACACAAGTAGGATGGTGATTCGCTGCTGATACTGCGAGTGTGTTCTTAGTTTTGAAACGTGCAGTTTGATCCAGTTATTAACGATTAAACATCTTGAAACCAAATATTTACATGCAGGCCTCTTCTGCTGGCGCTGGACGTGTTGATCGACCGACCACCAGGGGGCGCTCTCACTGAACGCTTGCTTTGTTTAAGTGACCATTTTAGTAAAGTTTTTATTTTTTATTGTGATTTTCTACCTTTAGTGGGAACAAACAGAAACTGGCAGCGTTACGTTTTGCTTTTGACTGCACTGCTGGCTTTGATATTCAACGTATTCATGATACTTGTCTGAGTGGATTTTCTCATTTAATTATGTTTATAGTTTAAAGTAAACAGCTTATAGTCTTTAATATAAGAATGAAGTCAAATTGGGAGTTAAATGACTTCATTTTTTTTAGATTTAAACTGTGTTGTTTTGCTTTCTCGTTCCAAACCGTGACCCAAAAAACGAGCTTCTTCTGCAGAAGTTGGGACTAAAAAGGATAAAATGCTCCTCCGTCTTCCTCCGTCTTTCTCCGTCTTCCTCCGTCTTTCTCCGTCTTCCTCCGTCTTCCTCCGTTTCTCAACACGTAGAGCTGCAGAGACTCTCCTCGTGTTTCTCCACAGTTTCCAGGTTTAATCGTTACTGCGCGGAGAGACGGCCTCCGGCCGCCCGGCGACTTCGCCGCTGGTGAAATCGACGCCGCCCACAAAAGACGGTAAAAAGCCGCTTTGGAAACGCTCGGCGTGTTCGGAGAGGCTTTCACATATTCAGCCGGTGAGTTCGTTCTGGTGTTTCAACCCGTTTGCATCAGAAAAAAGTGGATTTGAAAATGAGCCGCGTGACACGAGGTCAAAAACAGACACAAAGAGAATTGAACCTGTGAAACCAGATCAGGATTAAAGCTGCTTTAAAACGTCGCTTCACATGTTACGAGCGACGGGCGGCCGGTTCTGTGAAAAATCCCATCAGAGAATACAGAACGCATTCACTGGGCTTTTCATTTATTCCTGTGTGTCTGCGAGTTTAAGTCCAATTTTATTTCAATAAACTGTTACATTTGGTCTTAAAGTCGACGTCTGAATGCGCCTGAAGTCAGTTTCAGTTTGACTGCAGATCAAAGAGACGCAGCGGGAACGTCGGTGGAAAACAAGGTTTTTTTTCACAAGTCAGAACCAAGTAAACTTCTCTTTTTTGTATGTTTTTGTCATTTATGGTACGCTGTTAAAAACAAAACTACTCAAGCAGGAACGCACTTTTACAACAAAACTATTTTTAAGCATGAAATACTGTAAAACAGCAACTGAACAGGTTTCTGATGACTCAGCGTTCAGACTCTCAGATTCAAACTCCTTCATGTCCTGAAAATGCAGTTTAGTCACTTTTTTAAATAGAATTTCATCAACATTTACCTCCATTTCAGTGAATTTAGGACTCTGGTTGGAGTGAAATCAGTTGATGTCTAGATTTATATATTCGTATTAATTCTCATATTTCATCCAGAGAAAGAGTTTTTTATGTCATCTCCAGTTGATTCATTTTGTTTTCTTGAAGCTAACTTCCCTTTTAATAGAAATGTGTTTATGACACAATTCATACAGCGTATAACACACCAAGCTTTTTAATTGTATTCATGTAATCGTGATATTTGTCTTATTGTCTTATATTGTGGACGTTCTGTACTTTCAACGTTTCACTGAAGTTATGAGACGTTTACACGGAGTGAAATACTTAAAACTGAAACTGAACTAAAACATTTGAATGGCTGCACCATCCATTCATTCATAAGATCAAAAATACTCTCGATGTCATTATGTTGCACGAAGCACAAACTGTTCAGAAGCACTTGTTGTTCTTCGTGGGATGAACGGCGTCCGTTCGTTGTTCGTTGATCCTCACGAAGCCGATCGGACTCCTTTCTGTTCTCCAAACTTCACCTCTTGACTCAATATTTAGACTTTCAAAGTAAAACTGAAATCCCGTCTGCAGACTCTCAAACTTTTGGCCTCAGACGTCTGCGAGGAACTTCTCGGAACATCAGAAGACGTTTTGATGACTTGTCCGGACATCTTTTGAGACGTGCGGTGACAGTTCTGGGAGCCGGAGCGGGTGTGTGCTGGTATGAAGATAAAGGAGCGTCCTGAGGGATCAGGCTGTTCTGTCTGGACTTCAGCTGGGACTCATGGCAGCAGAACACAGGCTGATCTTGGCATTAATATGGATGTCCACCAGGCGCCTTGTCCTCTGCCTCCCTGCCTCTCTTTGTGCGCTGCCACGGTTCTCCGTGTGCCAGTGAATAGCATTAACAGCATGGCAGCCACCTCCAGCCAAGCCGAGGTCATTAATAAACATCCTCAGATGGCTCATAATGACTCGCTTCAGTCGGACGCGGCGGTACGGAGAGCGTCGGGACGAGTTGTCGCCGCACACGGCTGTGTTTGCCTCACAGTTTACAGTTCAGACGATCAACCGACTTCAACGGCAGCAGCAGACATCAAACCAACTTCCAGGAAGCCTGGAGCCTTTTTTTGGACTTTTATTTTGACGGGACGACGAGGTTCTGGTTTTGATTTGATGGTTCCTGCAGGAACGATCAACAACACGCCTGTACAGGATGTTTAGAGTCGACTTAGAGAAGCTGTTAAACTTTCATTTACGGTTGACAGTCAGCAACTGAGACGACAACTCAAAACTTCAGAAACAACTTTTCACTGACGCAACAAACCACAAGAACTTCTGACCATGTGACCAATCGGGTCACCGATGAACATGTCAAAATGTTAAACAGTCGGTTTCCAAAAATGTGCTTTTAAATTTGATTTATTTAAGACGCCATCAAGGTTAATATCTTGTTTAATGCGTCAAATTTCAAGTAAATCCAATAAATCTCCATCGCAGAATTAAAATCAAACGTTTTAAATATTTCAGGCGGCTCATTTACATTGAGTCCATGTTCATTACATAACTAATATTTCATACTGGCCTGCAGTAACCTGCAGATCTGCACCTTTTAATTTAAGTAAAAATAATCCAAATTCCTGCGTTATATCAAATACTCACAATATACTATTATTGTTGGACAACTTTAAATAATGTAGTGTTAGTTGTTTTTTACAGTAGTAATGCTTCAAATTTGAGAGGTTTGAATGCAAGTAGTTGTGAGACATCATCAGTATAAAGACATTTTATTTGTTTTAAACTAGATAGAAAATAAGGCCGTTGTATTTTCCCGGTGCAGTCGGGACAACGTGGTCACAACTTTTATAGAAAGTTCTCCGTGGACCATCGAGGAATTAACAAATTCATTTGTTTTACTACGAGTAAGCACCAAAATGTTAAATTATTCTTTTAAAGGAGGACAAATACAGATGGTAACTACAGCACATTTGGATAATAATTATAATAATAATAGTTGCTAAAGTTTATGCCACTTGGAGGAAATGATCTTAAATCCCAACTAAACAGTGATATGTGACTTCTATTAAAACAGTCGACTAACGAGGAGTTTTCGTGGTGGTTCCTATTTTACCAGTAAAATCAGATCTGTTGCAGTTAATTCATTTTTCTGTCTTGGTTTTCATACGAGGAGTCTTTCTCTCTCTGAGCTCTTTATGGAAACGATCGATCATCCTCCTCCGTCCTGGATTCATCCTCCATTCAGAGAGGTATCGAACGACGACGCTGATAAGACAACAGATGCACAGATTGATCTCTGGCCTCCTCTGTGTGTGTGTGTGTGTGTGTGTGTGTGTGTGTGTGTGTGTGTGTGTGTGTGTGTGTGTGTGTGTGTGTGTGTGTGTGTGTGTGTGTGTTTATTTCAGATAGTAGAATATTAACCACTTCGCCATCAGATGTCATAATATCCGTGTCTGAGAGGAGAAAATCCATGCTATCGACCGGCGGGACGAGCGGCCGCTGCAGCTGTCAGTCACCTTGATTGATGGACCTGTCCGCCAGTGGCTGGAAAGGTTAGGGTGGGCGGGGCCACGAGGGGTGGGGGGGTGAGACGATCGATCGGCTGTCTGGCGGCGTCAGCGTCTCTCCGTCTTCTGTCATTTCGTTTACAAGTTTCTGGAGGATTTTTTTTTTAAATATCAGACGTCGATTAGTGGAAACAAACGAAGCCGAAGTTGAATCCGTCGGATCAACGGAGGATCCGACGTTCAGTACGGTTCGATTCCAAAATCACAGAATAAACCTGTAGCGGCATCACGTTTTTGTAGTTTTTTTTTTTTTTTAAATTGATTTTAAATAATGCTTAAATCGGCCAACACAGTTTATTTTACTGCTCACTGAAACGTCCACAAATCTAGAATTACCTCCATTTGAAGTTTATAATAACGACTTGAAGGTTCTTGTAAGACTAAAGTAGGATCCTTGGTACCACAGTTTCCTTAAAAAGTAAAATTTCAGCTGTTTTCCGCAGCAAGTTGTTTAAAAAGATGAACTTAAAATTAGAATAAAATGACATATACAACACTGGGGCACAATTTAATTAAATAAACAGACTAATACACAGTTTAATTCAACACTCACCTTCACATTACATAATGGACTGAAGTTATCGTCAGCAAAATGAATTGCACAAATCAAGCAGGGATTCTTTTATTGATGAATCTTTACTTTATCTCTTTGTACCGGACACGTCCGCGGCTATTATCTACTTATTACTCCGTCCTTATTGGATTTTTAAAGGACACGCAAACGTGTGCTTTCACAAGAGAGACAAGAGCCCTCCAGGACAAATACAGAAATTTAATTAAGTTCAAAAAAGAATAGTCAGCTGTGGCTGTTTCAGAAAGTCGAGTGAATCTCAGCTGTTATTAACAGAAGTGACGACCAGTCAACAACCTGCGTGGCGTCACGTGACCTCGGAAAGTCACTTCTGTCCCAGAACGTTCAGCGGACGTTAAACACACCGAAGGAATGAACGCTGGACAAAAACACGGTGCTCGTTGTGAAACGTTGCACTCGGCCTGTAGAAGTCGGGATTTAATACAAGCGGCGTCGGGTCGTTCCCTCGTCGGGTCGTTCCCTTGTCGGGTCGCTCCCTCGTCGGGTCGCTCGCTCCCTCGTCGGGTCGCTCCCTCGTCGGGTCGCTCCCTCGTCGTGTCGCTCCCTCGTCGGGTCACTCCTTCCCTCGTCGGGTCGCTCCCTCCCTCGTCGTGTCGCTCCCTCGTCGGGTCGCTCCTTCCCTCGTCGGGTTGCTCCCTCGTCGCTCCCTCCCTCGTCGTGTCGCTCCCTCGTCAGGTCGCTCCCTCGTCGGGTCGCTCCCTCGTCAGGTCGCTCCCTCGTCGGGTCGCTCCCTCCCTCGTCAGGTCGCTCCCTCGTCAGGTCGCTCCCTCCCTCGTCGTGTCGCTCCCTCGTCGGGTCGCTCCCTCCCTCGTCAGGTCGCTCCCTCGTCAGGTCGCTCCCTCCCTCGTCAGGTCGCTCCCTCGTCGGGTCGCTCCCTCCCTCGTCGGGTCGCTCCCTCGTCGGGTTGCTCCTTCCCTCGTCGGGTCGTTCCCTCGTCGGGTCGCTCCCTCGTCGGGTCGCTCGCTCCCTCGTCGGGTCGCTCCTTCCCTCGTCGGGTCGCTCCTTCGTCGGGTCGCTCCCTCGTTGAGTCGCTCCCTCGTTGGGTCGCTCCCTCCCTCGTCGGGTCGCTCCCTCCCTCGTCGGGTCGCTCCCTCGTTGGGTCGCTCCCTCCCTCGTTGGGTCGCTCCCTCGTCGGGTCGCTCCCTCCCTCGTCGGGTCACTCCTTCCCTCGTCGGGTCGCTCCTTCGTCGGGTCGCTCCCTCGTCGAGTCGCTCCCTCGTCGGGTCGCTCCTTCCCTCGTCGGGTCGCTCCTTCGTCGGGTCGCTCCCTCGTTGAGTCGCTCCCTCGTTGGGTCGCTCCCTCCCTCGTCGGGTCGCTCCCTCCCTCGTTGGGTCGCTCCCTCGTTGGGTCGCTCCCTCCCTCGTCGGGTCGCTCCCTCCCTCGTCGGGTCGTTCCCTCGTCGGGTCGCTCCCTCCCTCGTCGGGTCGCTCCCTCGGTCTAAATGTGGATGTGGTCTGTTGACGTGGTGATAATTCCTCGGTAGAAGGAGCGATCGCTCCGCGTGGTTTCTCCCAAACGCAGCGCCGAAGGCGGCGATTACAGAACCAAACCCGAACGTGACTCGTCTGCTTGTTCTATTTCCAGCTGCTGATGTTCGCGCGCTCACACCGTCGACGCGTCGTGTTTTCCAGCAGCTTCCCGTTTTGCTCCTCCGCCGACTCCACGCCAGATATCCAGATATAGCATCTCTCACCAAAAAAAACACACGACTTTCCTCTTCGAGAAAACTGCTGCGACATGACAGACGAGACCAGAAAAAAAAGCTTTTTGTTTGCTAAAGAAGCCGAACGCGGCGTCATAACTGCACCGCTAGCCAATAATAACCGAGGCTTCACGGCTGACGAGCGGCGCTAATGGAGACGAGGCTAATTGCAGTCGCCCGGTCACGGCTGTGCAGAATGTCTCTGGCAGGGAAAAAAAAGCAGTTTATTCTTTAAATTACAGGCCCCTCTGTGGCCGACGCGCCTGTCCTGTTATGTGCTAATTAGCAGACGCTTGGGACTCTTTAGCTAACGAGCCCGGGATCATTTTAACCCTCCGCACGGCTGCGAAGAGACATGCAGCACGACGACGCACGACCACCGTATACAGACAGAATATGAACATATGGCTGAGCTTACATAAACCACACACACACACACACACACACACACACACACACACACACACACACACACACATAGATGTACATTCGCGGGCTCCCAGCATGCACCAGCTTAGCTGCTTGCTGTGCTAATTGGCTTGATGTGGTTCTGAAAATAGTATCTGTCCAATCCCCCTGTCTGCCTTCAGAAAAGATCATGCCCTTTCAATTCAGAGTCCCTGCAGGCTGTCAATAGGAAATGGCTACGAATAAAAGGGGGCAGATTAAAGGTGCATTTCAAACCCGTTCGGATCGATTGTCCCTGAACACACAAAAAACAAAACAAGGAAGTCCATTTATTTCCTGTTCGGGTCCTCGGTGATGACAATCAGGATTATTGCACAATGAGAAGCAGGCCGAGTTTTCTTTTCTACTTTTCAGTAATGAAAATGAAGCTCAGATTGGAAACCTCTTGTTGTCGTTGCCTGATTCAGATTACAACAGAATTCTTCAACATTTTGAACGAGAACTAAATGAAACCGGCGTCCTAAAGGGGATTTATTCACCTGTGTGGGGGAGGTGGGGCCATTACCTGCCACCAACTCAAAGGAACAGACTTAAATTATGTTTGTTTACGTTTTGTCGAATCAGCTGTTTCGATTTTTCCCTCTGAAGACTGGAAGTGTCGTTTTTTTTTTTTTTAATAGCATTTATTTTCTTTTATTGGCTTTTGACTTTCGTGAAATTTAAAATAATCCTGCTTTATTTCCAATCACCACTTAAATCCAGTGTTGGTAAAGGAAAGGTCAAAGGTCATTATCGTGAAGATTCATCCTCCTGTTATCGACTATATCGGATATTTTGATCTGCACCATCAGGCCAGGCAATAAGTTAGCGACGACATTTTGAAGGATAAACCTTTATACTTTGAATATTTTGTCAGGAAATGAGTTCTTAAAACAAAAATGACAAACACGCTTGGTTCTGGATATTTTTTAGATAAAAAAATATCATGAAGTAGAATTTAATAACATGATCACGTCACTTGTAATTATAAGCTTTTTTTTTAATTCTTAGAAAACACATTTTTTCACTGTTTTTTTTTGGGGGGGGGACATATAAAAAAAACACTACAAACACTACATTACCCATGAGCCTCAGCTGCTCTTTCTATTGAGAAGAAGCCAATCAGAGGCCAGTACCAGCTGACTGAAAACACTTCGTGGTTCACAGAACACAGTCATGTTTATTTGACCAAAATCAACCCAGAATCTTAAAGTGGGGTGAAATGCACCTTGGGAGTTGTAGTTGACTCCGCCTCTTTTGTTTTTATGTCCAATGGGCTGGTAGGTTTGGACTTTCATTTGTAGTCAGACAGATCGTTTGGTACTAACGATTCCAGGAGTGGAAATTAACGAGCCTTTATTTTGACTTTACCAGCTCTGGCGTCCCGCGTTGTTTTAACAGCAGTGGAAGTGTGACAGCAGGAACCTCCGTCAAGACCTCCGCAGGTGGAGCGTCGGGTTAAGAGTGAGTCGTGAATGACGTCAGCGGTCGCTTCAGAGAGGAAGTCGCTGCGCTTTAATTGAAGGGAATCGCGGCCGAACGTCAGCGTCGATGCTGCTTGTGGAGATCAGAAGGTCGAAGCGTTTGATCACAGCGAAGAGCGACGAGTCGACCGCGACGCCGAAACCAGCGGCGGCCGGCCGATTGTTATTTAAAACACACAGAAAGCTCTTGTCTTTCCTCCATTGTAGATGAAATTGTTAATAAACCTTCGACACCTTCGTCCTTGCTGTTAATTCATCACGGCGTCAGTTGTTGGTTTCACATGTTGCGTAATTTGCTTCCCTCACTGCTGTCGGCAGATTCAGGTTTGGGTGCGTCAAAGAAAACGTTTGCTTTGAATTTATTTTTAGTCTTTTGTTCTACTTTTATTTCAACTCAGTAGAGAATCAATAACTTGAGCTTTGTTTGCATCATTTTTCATTATCTGTATAAAACCATCTGGATGACGTCATCGCGTTGCACCTCCTTTTGTTCTTCTTTGATTTGACGGCACATCAGTGGAACATTAGCGCCACCAGCTGTTTATCTTCTGATATCCGGACGACGGTACGTCGATGAGCGTCTGTTGACGGTAGAAACACCGATTCAGTTCAAAAAAACTAAAAAAACTTTGGCTTTAAAGCCGAATAAAAGAAGAGAATCCGTTAACTTGGAGGACGTTTGTTGGATTTTCAGCAAAAATGTGGCAAACAGAAAAAGATGAGTGACGGGTCATTCACGAGTCATCGCTGTCGAGAACTCGAGGAACTTCATCCGTTTCTTTTTTCTGACTTCATGATTTTCAGAGAACGTCCCGTTTTTTTTTTTCCTCCTCCGTCATGGAGCCGTTTGTTAACGACGGAGGAGCCATGTGAAATGTGGTGTTGTGAACACACACTTTCATTAACGATTGTTCACAACAGCCTCTCTGTGTGTGTGTGTGTGTGTGTGTGTGTGTGTGTGTGTGTGTGTGTGTGTGTGTGTGTGTGTGTGTGTGTGTGTGTGTGTGTGTGTGTGTGTGTGTGTGTGTGTGTGTGTGTGTGTGTGTGTGTGTGTGTGTGTGTGTGTGTGTGTGTGTGTGTGTGTGTGTGTGTTTCCTCTCATCTCTTCCCGTCGGACTTCCAGTCCACCGAGCTGCTTTTCTGATCTGCAGCGAGCGGTTTGACAACCTTTTGCTCATCCGAGGAAAATTCCATTACAGGCTGTTAGGACATGAGTAATGGCAGCTCTCCGGTTAACCGGCTCAGACGCAGGCAGACTAATGCTCAGCCGTCTCCGGCCTCCTCTCAGACACTCTGGCTTGTGTTTTGCGGCATCTTCTTCTCCGCTTTTCCTCTTCGCTTCACGCCTGAAGGGGGAAAGCGAGGAAGCGCCCGCTGCATCCGAACCGAGAAAACCGCCGTGTGTTCGGACCCACCGCGTGTTTATAGACTGCAAATGCTGAATTTGAACGAGTCGTTACAGTTTGAATGTTCATTAAACTTGAAGGAATTTCAGCATTTAGAGTATAAAGTGTGTTGAATTGAACTGAGCTTCAGGGAAGCTGCTGCTCCACCTGTCAAACACACCTGTTATAACTACACTCAGTCAGTCAGTGAGTCGTCAGGACTTTGAGTTTGTTTGTACGGATGAGGAACATTTTGACATCCCGCCCTGTTACATCATGTCACCATGACAACAGTCGGTGAGGTCCGGTCCGTTGCTTCTCGGTCAGATTGACATTATTTGTGGTTTTGGGTTGTTGGATGTCGTCGAGCCCCGAGGTCACGAAAAGAGTCCAAATTAAAAAAAATTAAAAAAAAAGAAGGAAGTGTTTGTCAGTGATGTTAGAGGAAGCTCACAGGCTGAAAATCAAGCCCCCCCTCCCCCTCTCTGTTTCTGTGTTTGTAGTTTGATTCCTCTGAAACAATTTGATTAAAGTAGCTGGTTGACTTAATTCAGAATGAAAGCGCAGCTACATTTGCTTATCATTCCCTTTGAAGTCCTTTTTTTCCCACCCAGCGAACGCTCCTTCCTGGAGTCACGGCTGTTTTCATCATCTTTTCATTATTTGGAAGGGAGAGGGGAAAAAACCCGCCACTATCTCATTACTTTCACAATTACTCCAGTGGCTGTCAGAAAATAAGGTCTAATCACAATCAAAAAAGAGAAAAATGTTATTGTTTGATCGGATTTTGATCTGGCAGCGCCTCGTCGTCGTTTCAAACGCCCGGCTGAAAAGAGTTGATTTCTTTTACCGCATGCTTTTCAAAGGAGTCTTTCATCTGAGGTTTTTTTTGACATAATTCACAAGTCAATCTGACTCGTTGCATGGTACAGTGTCAAGAAAGGTAAAGCACATGAGAGGCTGAGAAAAGTCGACATTTACAAAAAAAAAAGAAAGAAGAAAAATCCATCTTGAGGGAGTCTTTTAATCCCGCTCTGAGTCATGAAAGCTGCTTTAGCCCGAGAAAACAAGTGAAAAGCCGCCAACGGAAAACAAACCGCACTCGTTCAAATGGTTCAAACGGCCGATTAATTAGTGTGATTCAAGGACTTTATTTAATTGGCATGAACATGAAAGTCGGGGAGTGAATCTGCCACCGAGAGAATATCTGAGCAAACTGACACGAGGACGGAAACTCGCACAAAGTAGAATATACTTCCAGATTAACATCGAGGACTGAATAATGTAATACGGTGTATTTTGCTGCATTCAATTCTCATAATGTAGAATACCTTCTTTTTCTTGTGGATTTTATTCGTTTATTTCTGCATCTTTCCTCGCCTTGGTCTCATCGAGGACCCAAATCTTCATCCCTCAGTTTAAAACGGTGGTTTTAATGCAGCGAGGATGTGAGTGGGCGCACGGAGCGCTCGCTGTTGATGTTCTGCCAGATCTGGACGGCGGCCATCATCACTTCCTGCTGGGTTTTTTGTGGTCTTTTTGCCTCCAGCCTGGTGAAACACATGATTGGATTGATGGACTGAGGTCACGTCTCTGATTTGGCCGCTGAAGAATATTCCTAAAGAAACCTCTTTTGTCGCCTTTGTCTCGTCTTTTGAGGATCGTTGTCAAGTTCTGGTGCATTTGTGTTCTGGTGCAACGTCGTCCAGATGTTTCCAGTGTTGGAGAGTCGGTCCACATTCGACTCTGAGGCATCATTGGATTTAGGAAGCTGGAACTTCTCCTTGAGAAAAAAGTCAATATAACTATGAACCTTGTGTTTGTGGAAGTTGTTCTTTCTGTGTTTTAAAAGGGGAACCGGAAGTTGGTTCCCATCCTTCAAATGTCGTGTGCATTTTTGGATTTTCTGGAAACGCTGGTAATGATGTCACTAAAAACGTGTAATCATCGCTGTATTAGTTAAAAAATATTTGATGAATGCAGTTGAAACAGATAAAGTGGATGAACGACATGTTTAAATTGGGGCGATGTATCTACAACTATTACCAAATACTTTTTGATATTTGGTTTGGTTGTATTTGATCCACGTACGGAGAACAGGGCTGCGGTGATCCGACGGGAGCAACGACCAGAGAAACGTTCCCTCTGAAAGCATTTAATAAACCATGAAACCCCAGAAAATGTCTTGTTTTGACGCTAATGACCGCGACTTCTCAGCTTTGAAGACGCATGCATGTTGAAAATGACACACAGGGGGGGGGGGGGGCTGAATTATTTACGTGTAGTACACGCGTGAATGTTTTATGTGTAGGGAAAGAAGTTCGGCGCTGTAACGAATCCCATTAAGTGTGAGCGTCGGTGAACTCGGGAGGTTTTCTGGCCTCGTCACCTCGTTACCGATCACCGCAAAGTGCTGCTTGATTATTCCTCGCCAAAGGGCTAAGTGTTCATTATGCCACAACTAATTACTGCTACACTGCTGTAATCCTTTACAGCCAAACGGACACAGCGGTGTGTGTGTGTGTGTGTGTGTGTGTGTGTGTGTGTGTGTGTGTGTGTGTGTGTGTGTGTGTGTGTGTGTGTGTGTGTGTGTGTGTGTGTGTGTGTGTGTGTGTGTGTGTGTGTGTGTGTGTGTGTGAAGTGTACGGTGACTGGGATGGAAATGCTCTTAATTTCAGTGGGAAAATGTGAGTTTTGATGACTACAGGTGGAGATAAAGCTTAATTGCTTCCATTTTGACTCGTAGGCTGCTTAACGGGCGTGATTAGTTTTGCTTGCAGTCAAACACTTAAAGTAGACGTAAGGTTGAGAGATCAGTTGTAAAACGCCCGGCCCGGTCGAGGTTTGGGCGATTTCTACCGAAACTGGAATATGATGTTCACAGTGAATCATCGTGATTTTTGAAAGATATTTTACAGAATCCTTCGTGATTGTAGTAAACTGAACTGTACAGGAAGTCGAGATTTACTACGAACTGAGCTCGTTGCTGTGAAGCAGCTGTTTCCTGACGCTTGTTTTCACCGAACCATCCTCTTTTTTCTTTATGTATTTTCCGCCACACATCAGACCCACAGCTGTGGATTAGCCCCGCCCCCCCGCGCACAGTTCACGGAGCCACCGCAACGCAGAACCTGACCCTCACAAACCCGGCTGGACTAATTCAGTGATCTGGGCCTGAACCGGGTTGAGGCTGACGGTTCAGGATGTTATTTGTATTGATATTTCCCCCCGGGGTGACATCAGGCCACAAAACTGACGGTGATTCACTTGAGTCAAAAATCTGGTCAATTCTTGAACTCTTAACTCTCTTTGTGACGTAAACACAGAGAATTCGTTGCAGATCCTTTCCACCCTTTGTCCCGTTTTCTCTTCTTTCAGCTCGTTGTTTTGGTTTCGTGGCTCGTTGCCTTCAGATGCTGGTGAAGCAAACGTCTAGAAGCTAAACAGCCACGTGTTATTCTCAGGAGTTAGCTGCTTCCGGTCGTTTTGTGCTAAGCTACGGCTAAACACATCAAAACTTCCCACGTGAGTCTGGAGAAACGTTTCTACTGACGTTAGCTGGGAGATGCAGGTTTAAGCGCGTCTGGTGTATTTGTCCAGCTCAGGTGTTTGAGGGTGATTTTCTCGTTTTGAACATGCGCTGCTGTCTGAGCGTTAGCATCTGTCATTAGCTGCTGAAGTGAAGTGAGAGAAATAGCAGGCTTTTGTCTGTAAGTGGCTTACCTTTTCTCATTACTGCAGAGTTTCAGTCGCCTCGCTCCTTCAGGTAATTACAGATTCTTCATTCCTCGTCTCCGCGGAGAGAAATGAAAAGAGAGCTGAAAGAATGACGAGATTGAAACGCTCACGCAAACAGTTAATAATGATCTGTCCTCGTGTGGAGACGGAGGACAGTTTGACTAAATGCAGGCATGTACAGCGTCGCAGTTTAGACACTCAGAAGCAGCTTCGGTTCATCTGGAAAAGGTCCAGAGACGTACTGCATGTGTTTAGTTTTACAAGCAGTTACAAGCGCTGTTTGGATTGTGAACGTTTCAAGCGAAGCACTTTAAAACAGGACTTCAATAAATAAAATGGACGTCTGTTAGTTCCAAGCCATTAAACTATCACCGCCTGGTAAATCTCTCATCAAAACATTCAGAGACTGATCCTGTTACAGCACAGACCGGATATAAAAGAGTTTGTAACTTCAAGGTCTGTAAAATGGTTCTGATCCAGAAGTGTCTTCAGCTGCAATACCAGCGAGTGCCACTAGAGGTCGGCTCCAAAAAGCCTCCGGCTCCATAGACTCCCATTCAACTTCTCTCATCAAATCCAAAGTGAATAAAATGTGTCCATCAGTTATCTCGGTGTTGTTAGCTAAAGTCACTCCTTCTTCTTAGTTTTCTGGAGGTCCATCTGAAAATAATCCCTCATTCATTAGAAAAGAAGATTCAAGAAGACCTGTTTTTGGGGGCGTGTCTGTTTGATTGACAGGCCTGTGGTGCAGTCAGGTTACAGCTATCGGTGGGCGGGACGTAGTATCGTCAGGTTTCCGATCAGATCGGTCAGATCCACCGCTGGCTCCTCCCACAGCTCGTCCAAATATGGTCACTTCCTGCTCCAAACCGCTCCGAACTAGCAAAGATGGTGACGGACAGAATCTGAACTGGAGGATTCATAACGTTCACAAACCAACGGGAGATGTCACTGCTGGTTGCACGTGAACAATAAGGATCAAGAAACTTTGATATTTGTATTTCAAGTTTCGTCATTTGATCAACATGAGCACATGAGTTAGACACATTCTTGTGAGCGCTGGTCAATGAGGTTTTAAATTTTATAATAAATGTATGATTAAATAAACAAAACAATACTTTTTTGGGGGCGGGGTCATTATATAGCTTCTTCATATTTAAATGCAGACATAAATAAAAGTGTAACATTTCCTGTTTAAAACTGGCTGTTAATGAGCATCCCAACTAATTCTAAAAGAAAAGGCATTCATTGACATCATATTAAGGCATACGGTGTTTTATCAGCCACATGCAGGAGCATTTCTAATACTTTTCATATCAAATGAAATGGAAATGACAGATTCTACTGCGTTGTCGTCACTCCATGGTCGGCTGATGAGATCCGGTTACGTTCAACGGCGTCGTGACACTTCAGAGTTTCCCTGTCAGCAAAGCTCTTAATAGTCTAGTTACCCATAATGCTCCTTTCCTGAAAACAGCCCTCATAATTCAGTCACGGCCGCCGTGTTGAAATCACCTGGGAACGAAGCTGTCGATAAATGCGTCTGTGTCTGTATGTTTACATACTTCGGTGTAATATCGCTGCTGTCGGGGGAGACCTATTTTATCTGCAAAATGTCAACTCGGCATTTCTCTTCATGTTTCCGCGCGGTTACTAAAAGTCTGTCTGCGGCTGACACGAGGAAAATGATTAGGAGGCATTGATCGGCTGATTTATGGATCCGCTGCTGGAGGCTGCTGACCGACCTGCGAGGGAGGACTAATGTTCGGATCGGGCTCCTCCGCCATGAAACCTGCTTCTGGAGCAGCAGCAAACAAACACGTGTTTTCACCTCTCGGTCCCGTTCGGTTCAGATTCAGCCCGCCGTGACTCGGCGGGTCACTTTAATACCAACCTTGTCTCTTTGTACGAGCATTTACTGATTGATCATAGTCGACATCATTTCTGCTTTTTGAAATACTGATGCACAAACCTCCAACTAAACTTCAAACACTACAAAAAAACACAACTTAATTTGTTTGGTCTGTTTTGTGACGCATGCAAAGTACAAAGAGTCGTGCAGCAAACAGTAATTTGAACACAAATAAAGATCAAAGTCTCTCAGAAGAGGAAAAAAATAAATTCGTTTTCTTTTAAATCTGTGTTGGTTTTATTATCACATTTTATTTTATTTTGCTCTTTAGTCTCAAGACGTCTTATTACGAGCTCGTCGGTCATCTGTGAAGCACTTTGAATGTGTCATGATACAGAAAATCAAAATGATCAACCGGTAATGCTCATGAATTCATGTTGAAAATAACGTTAAATCACAACTTAATGGCAAGTGGAGAAGATGTAAACATTTAGTGTGAAGTATTTCACCCTAAAAATAATCTACTGTAGTTTTCACATCATATTTTCACACAAGGAGATGAAGCACAAACACACACGTGTTATAGTTGAATAAACTCTAACGTCTACATTTCTTTCATTATGAACACGTGCTTCTGGGGAAACGGTCGGCGTGGCGACCTGATTATTCTCATTAATTACTGGTTGGATTGTGACGGAGAATCAAAGCTCTGATGAAGCGATCAGGGTCGTCCTGTTCGGTTAAACGAACCTTTATTATTTCCACGCTAATAAATACGGCGTGAATTCATGGATGCAAACCGTTTCAGACCCGATGAGCAGTTCTTTATGGGTTTTTTTCCGTCGGCTGCTTGGGACACGGACGTTCCGGTGATAATAGAATAACTGAAGTGGGAGGCAGAGCGAGCGGGTTGCTGGAGCGAGCGCTGCCCTGCATCGCCCCGGGCCTCTTGGCCTCGGTGGTCCTCCGTGCAGCCCGAGCTCCTCCTCCTCCCCTCCGGCTGGTTTTGTCAGAACGGCTTTGTAGCGGCCAGTGGAAGGCCTCCGGGATTTACCCACAATCCTCGGGGCCCTCTGGTATCTCTCCAGTCCAGAGTCTGAGGTCAGCCGCCCGCCGGCCATGGCCACCCATAAAAAAATGTTTTTAAGGGGCCAGAGATTTAACACAAACATGTCCAGGCTTCCTCTCAGCGGAGAGGCGTGAATAATAAAACAGCCTCTGAGGCTGGAAGCTTCTGAAAGCTTCATTTCAATCCCCAAACGCCATGATTCATATTAGAAAAGTTGTTCGTCCTAAAATAAACTAACCGGCACGACAATAGTGTTTAATATCTGATTGAACTTTGACTCAAGAATCTCAAGGTTGGTCCGGCCAGTTTTTAGAGTGTTGGAAAATAACCTTTGACTCTGGAAAAGTTCATTATTTTCTGATTTGGCAGAGTTATACACTGAATGACTTCAAGCCCTTCACCAATAACAAATATTGATGTTGATATCAAACAGCCAGCAGGAAACACAGGAAGCTTTGACCTTATTTTTTTTGCGTGGGTTGTTCACATTTTGGAGCATCGTACTTCCAAGTTGAGACCTGAAAAGAAACAAATACTCAAACACGGGGAGCAGACGGCGATCTGAAGTCAATTATTGATGTACTGACGTTTAACGGCTAACAGCTAGTAAACTAGTTAACCAAGTCGTATCAAGTCACGTCAAAACCTACCGTCTCCCAAAAACCTCCCACTTTCCTGGTGAAATGTTCCCGGTTCGACAGCTGGTGGATTTCTGAGCCACTTAAATCTTAACATGTCGGATCGATCGTCAAATATTGGACTCAAAAAAGAGCTAAACGAGCGTTAATCAAATGTTTTGCGACATTAAAACAGTAAACGAACGTCGGTGGGATTAACGGCACAAACGTGATATTAACTTTCAGACACAACAGACGTATTTGAACTTCTCCTTGCGACTGTCTTCATGGATCGGCGGCGATGCTGTCGTCCCGGTGACGGGAGCACCTGAGTCTGCTGTCACACCCGTGTGTTAATTAGCTTGTCATATACGAGCAGAAAAAAGCAGCTCATTAAACCGCCGACAGCGAGGACGAGGCGGCCGGGGGTTCGGAAGGGTTTTTAATACGACAGAAACACGAAGAGAAAGGTGGAGAAACACGGACGGGATTTAATTGTTTTTAAAGAAACTTTAAAGATTAGGGTTAATAACTAACAACTTTCAGTTCATACAAAAAAAAGACTCACTCAACAGCCTTCCTTTTGTCTGCAGTTCTTCACTGTGTCACTGGTTCTTTTCATTGCTGCTCTGATGGTTTGATGCCATAAATTACTTCTCCCAATATTTTTCACTGGCCTTAACTGGGGATTAATGTCCAACATGACAAAGAGCAAGAAGTATACAGACACCAAATTAAAAACAATGCGTCTGAATTTCATGGAAAAACTTCAAACCTTTTTAAAATATTAGTGCCAGAGTAAACTCAGCTGCAGGCCCCGTCCCGACCCCCCCTTCCAGATCAGTCAGATCCACCTGCTGGCTCCTCCCCCAGCTCGTCCAAATATGGTCACTTCCTGCTCCAAACTAGCAAAGACGGCGACGGACAGAATCTGAACTGGAGGCTTCGTAACGGCCGCTCGTCGGTGTCGGTCGCAGTTTGCTGCTGAACCAGGAGTCACATGTCTCTGGTGTCTAAGCTCCGCCCATTGAGCATGCCCAGTAAGCTTTCAGGTCACACCAGACACCACATATTCAAACTCGGCGTGAACTTATTCATGTGTAACAGTCGGGCACCTGTAGATTTAGTTGGGAAACGAGGAGTCGCTGGAAGTCTTGTTCGTCCATGTATCGGTGTTTTTCTCGGAGAGCTGCAGGGAGCTGGAGCTCTTCAGAGATCCACCGTGTTGTGTGGCTCATTATTATGTTATGAAAGCAGTGAAGTTTTAGTTAAAAATCACAGACAGACTACCTTTTTATTTTTTATTTGTATTGAAGACGATATCATCTCCTCTTCAGCACGTCCGTGTTAATTTATTGATTTGGTCTGCTTGTGATTTGTTTAATCCTGAGGAGTCTCAGGTGAATCTGACTTTAATGACACACACGAGCGAGACCCGCCGCTGATCACGCATTAACACGTTAACAGCCTTCTGACACTGGACTGCAGCGCTGCGGAGAGTGTTTGGATGTTTTATGATTTTGTATTTTTGGATGTTTCAGTGTGATGACATTTCCTTCCATCAAATGCACAAAGTGAAAAGGGAATTCACTGCTCTCGCCCTGGATGAGTGTCGGCTAATGGAAATGTGAAGTTTAAAATGTGTTTCTTTGTGCATTTCAGCAGGCGGAGTGCATTTAGCCCGGAGTACAGATTTCAGCATCTCCGTATCACTCCACTTAGTTTAATCTGTCTATCCGGCTATTTGTCTGTCTGTCTGTGTAGATATTGTGCAACATTCGATAAGTCGAGAACTACACGAGCAATTCTAGTGTTTCTAGTAAACGATGTGCCTGCTGGGTCGTATGATCTTCTCTCACACGTGACATGAATACATGCAGGAGGCGTGTGGAAGTACGACCTCCCGACAGCAGCGTGTAGCCCCGTCGGCGCATCGATTCAACAGAGGCGCTACTGCAGGTTATCGACAAAACTTCAGGTTGAAACTCCCTTGTTCACCGGGATACATCAAAAATGTCCAGCTTTGGGCCAGGAAGAAGGTTCTGGACCGCTCGCCAACATTTCGTCAAAACAGATCTCGAAAAGATGGCAGACGACTCAGAAACGAGGCGTTGAAGCCGTCCAGAGTCTGAAGTGAAACGTTTTATTGTGTGAAAACACCAATAAAATGACGGAGGCACCCCGACCAACAAACATTCACACTCCCCAACTTTCTATGCCATTTGTAACTTTCAGGGCAACTCCTTTTACTTTGATCTTTGTTTCGTTGGCATGACAACAGCCCCCCCCCCCCCCTTTGTTCGCCATGCGCAGGTGGCGCGCCCATATCTGGTCATTTCCTGCCGAGCCAGCAGAAACGTGATCCGTTATGACCTCGTTGAGACTTTTCCATTTGTGCTTATAAAATCTGACAGTAAACCTACATTCAGTTTTATTTTTCTGTCACATCACAAACCTCATCTGTGAACTCATCAAATTGAACTGAGCGTTACGTTAACATTGTTATTGTTATTGTATGAAGTATTAGATGTTCATTTGCACTTAATCGTAACTTTTTATTCATATACCACCTGCCTTTTTTGTTGTATTTTCCTCTTTCTGTTTAGTTTTCGATAGTTTGGCGTCACCAAATTTAGGCCATTTGGCAATAAATCTAATCTGATTTTGAAGAGGAACACATTCATTTAAAGGAATACACTGATAGTCGGATGTACTCGCGCTCTAATGAAGTCGCTCGAAGCCTGTTTTAACTTACACGTTCACTCAGTCTGTGAATGTTTTTGCTAGCTGTCGTTCCTGCTGTGCTGCTTTTAACCTGGATGTCTTTAACTTCTTCTTCATATTTGTCTAACATTATAATTTGTAAAAAAAAATATATATATACTGCTCTGTTGCCAGGACACTTGTCCATGTCTGTGATTGGTCAGATGCTGCTAACCCCGCCCCCTTTTTTTAACGTGGACATAGCTGGATTTGGAGACTCTGGGGTCGACTTGTTGAGCTCCCGTTTGTTGGGTTTAGTTAAACCAGATAACAGAAAGATATTCTGGATGTGTTGAACCTGTTTTGTAGCACTGGATTAAAATGTATTCAAAGTCGACAGCAACAACAGTGTTTGGTGTATTTTAATGTGTTTTTGACACACTAGATTTGTTTGAATAAATAACGTCTACATTAGAGGATTGTGAGGCCTTGGTGGGGGTGAAATATTGTTAGGATGTTTGAATGACCCTTTGACTCCCAGTAAATTGTTAATGCCCCCAGACTCACAAAACCGAGCTTACGCCCTTGAACAACTTTAACTCGGCGGTTAAGATGGCGGTCACGTTTTCGGTTCAGGTCCGCGTCCTCCGAGCAGACTAACGTTTCCACTCAGAGGAGGGCCGACCGCGATTTCCCTTTTTTCCTCCCCCGGAAACAATTTGGCCCGCCAACCCGCAGCCATCGATTTATGTATTGTCTCCGAACTAATCAACATTTGGAAATGAGCGGGGCAATGAGAGGTAACCAGGCAACAAACTCCGGCAATATGAATCCAATCTGTGAAAGGGGAAATGAGATATTTCCATTTGTTTTTAATTGAAGCCTCAGTTTGTTTGTTTCAATCCATCATCCGTCCTCCGCTCCGGCTCGGTTTGAATTGCTCTCCGTTCTCTCCATCTCCCTCTCGTCTCGGTAAATATCACCTCGAGGTGAATAACTTCACCTGGTGTTCGCCTCCTGTGCCCCTGAGCCTTTTTTTGTCAGAATGAAAATGTGTCTGATTCGCAGACCCTGTCCATTTTGCAAGGTTGATGAGAGAGAGAGAGGCGCTTGGTCCCAGCACTATAATTTCATTCACTCGTCCACAAAGAAATCATTTACACAGATTCTCAAATGGCTTCAAATGCAGCGCACACTTTTTTTTGTCTGTGTGACGAGGTCTGCGATAATGTAGGTTTTAACTAGAATCCCTTTTCATCGTCGCCCCTTAATCTTTTCACGTCTGAATGAGCGACTCCAAAAGGATTTTAAAGCCCTAATTTAATCCGCTGCCTAATTTCAAAGTGGCTGTCACATTAACGCTCACTGAGAGCGGCAGAGGAGTCTGGGAATCGACGAGGGAGCGACCGGGAGGGCGACTGGTTGCCGGTTGTTTCCGTCCGAGGTTCATCCAATTTAAGGATTTACCTGTTCGACAGCCTCCAATAAATACGAGCAACTTTTACATGAAGTTTGACCTCCGGATGTTGGTCAGTCAGAGGAAATGAGACGCCGCCGCTGCTTCTCTCTGGATGTTTGTGCCCTTTTTGTGATGAGGCTGATGTGCGTCAAAGTCCAGGTTATTCACCCCAACGGAGCACAAGCATATACCGACTAAAAGGAACTTCTAAAAGATGACCACTGAGTGCACAAACTAAAGAAAAGAAAGCCATAAAAACCATGGTAACGACTCCGTCAAAACAAGAACTGCATTCAAAGATCTGCTCGTATTTATTCACCAACTGCAGCAAAAACAACCAGTAAACAACAAGCTAAGAACACCAAGAGGAAAAAGTCAGATATGTTTGAGGAAAATTCTCCTTAAACCTCAAATCGTACAGCTTTGAAAATGTTCAAACACGCGGCCATAATGAGCCATTACAATTTATCATGAAAACTATTTCAAAACATCATTAAACTGTTGGTCAGATTTAAAGACCAGAATTTAATCTGGATTTTTTTTTTTAGGGCCAGAATTACTTTATTATTTATTAAACTCTAAATTAACTGATTGGTTTATGTGAGAAGTGGGAAATTACATACTTAAAGGAATTAAAACCCAAGAGATAAAATCCTGAAATGACGCAGTAATCAGTTTGCAAAATTGCAGGTGATTATTTTTCAGATTTCTGTTCGAGCACTGCTGCAATTGAAGTATTTTACTGGTGAAATAAAAATAGATGCCGACAGTATATTAAAGATAATAACTGAAAAATAAAAACTGAAGTAAAAGCACTTGACTTCCAGGATTTAAACCTCCAAAAAAAAAAAAAAGACATTTCAGTAAAGCAAAAACAGAAACAGCATTTACATTTTCAAACTAAACTTCCCGGACTTAATAAGAAAAATAAATACAGCGCTGTGTGGACTGTTGTGTGTTGGGAGCGCCGGCGGTTCACTGCAGTAAATGAAGGATTAACGCCGGCAGGTTTATCGGGGGATTAAAGTGACGTGACGGCTGCTATCTGTCTTCATACTAATATTGACAGACGTTGTTGTAGTTTTAATTGTGTCAGCCATATTGTTGTGGCGAGATTACGCCTTGTACCTTCACCCTCCTCACCTCACTTCACCCCCCCCCCCCGGTCTCCGGCTGTAAACACAGTCTGCTTTCCTGTTGCCCCCCCCCCCCCTTATTAAATCGTAAATGTCTGTTTTTCCGTGCCGCCTCCTGCTGAGGTCTTAAATTGCTGTTGTTCACGCTGACGGCGGCGCTCTGACAGCGAGAAGTAGCTTAACGCTCTCACTTAATCCCACGATGGCCATTACAGCAGGATGGTCATGTCCCCGTCGGGGAGGGAGGACAAAAAAGGAGTGTGCTGGTATCTAATGTGGATTAAAGCGGATTAACTCCTCATCTGCCTGCCGCGGGCCTGATTAATCCAGATGCTTGTTTTCGGTCGTGTTCGGGGGGGCCAGAGGTCACGAGGGGGTAAGAGAGGGGACGTGGGGGGGGGGGGGGTTCAGGATGATAGACAGGTCAGACAAATGTTGGTTAAACATTGGCAGGCCGGGGAAATAAAGGCGTATCACATGTTTATTATTGTCAGAACATCACAGTCCAACTAATTTCAAAGCAGTTTGTTGTTTTTATTGTGTAATTTTTCATGTCAGTTATTGTTTTTTGTTTGAATTCCTCCGATAAAGGTGGAAAACTAGCACGAAACAAAGTCTGTGATTGTGACTACAAATCATGAAACTATTGAAACATGATTTTTAGACCAAAGGATGTCGGGCTTCGGGCGCGACAGCTGGTTGATCGGTCAGTGTTTTATAGTTGATGACAACCTGCGCTGCCTAAATACACAAGCATATCATGTTATTTGATTTTTGTACCTTCTCTTGTGTCTGTATGTCGTAATGATGGACAGTCTAAAAGACCATAGATGTGGCGACACCACTGGGCTCGCCAATGTTTCCCCAGTGGTCACTCGCGGTATTGCAACGGAAGAATTCCCGAGAGATGTTTGTAAAACTGGACACCACCTGGAAACGATGGCGTGTTTAACTCCTTCTGCTGTCAATGTTGTGTCATTATTGTAAAACGTTTTTTCATGACGTCACCACAATATAAAGTCCAGCGGGCCGAGCAGGAAACACTATTGAGCATGTGCAAAAACAGATTTGTCACGTTGTGCATCGATGCACATAAAAAAAAAAAAAAGAGTTCAAATATCAACATGAATTTCTTAGAGGAAGTACAGCTCAGTAGATAAGCTGAGATAAAAGGACAGATAATATTCAGTTCATCTACAGTACAAAAGAAAAGATTTTATAAATAAATACTGTCCAGTAATTCTGAAGCCGCGCGCGCGTGTGTGTGTGTGTGTGTGTGTGTGTGTGTGTGTGTGTGTGTGTGTGTGTGTGTGTGTGTGTGTGTGTGTGTGTGTGTGTGTGTGTGTGATCCTTTGAGCCACCAGACTGACCCACATTACACTTTGTAACTCTGCAAATCAGAGAAACACAATCTGTCTTCAGCCCTCAGTGTGGGATTCATAAAACCCTCCCGCTCTCTCGCTCTCTTTTTGATTCTCTTTCTCCGTGTTTCATCCGTCCGTCTCTCTCCGTCCAGTCAATCACCCAAATCAGATTAACGCTGACATATGCTGCCACCATTAGGACCGCCGACCGAGCGTCCACACAGCGTCCTTTTCCAGTTTCTGACCGTGTCCCTGCAGTAGAAAAAGGCCAGCCGGCTTTCCAAACCACGAAGAGGAGTTTTTAATATACGAGTTAAATACTTCTTCCATTTTGTTTTTGGGCTGTTTTTAAATATTATTCGTTATTTTACCTACTGAAGCCCCCGACCGGAGGCAGCCGCACCCTGCTGATGTTCAAGGTTGCCATGGTGATGGTCCAAGACTGATGCTGTGTTCCAGATGTTGTACTTGTGTACTAACTCTCTCTACTCTGAGTGCATCAGTGCGTCAGTACAGAAACATCAGAACACTACGAGTACCAGGAAGAAGCACTCAGAACGCCGAAGAAAAGAAGTGTGAAAACTCTGGACACTTTCCACCCTAAAAAGTCGCCATCTTGGTTCCGTACAGGAAAGGGGCGGGGCCACCGGCGTGAATAATTTTCAAATTAAAAGCGTCTGAGGAAGCTGCATCTTTAATATTTACCGACCAAATAGGATTTGAGTACAGCCGAGTCCTTTTTTTCTCAGCACAGACTGGGATGCTTAAATGTATTTACAGCTTATTTACCACGTTATATTTTTTATTTAAATTCGTTTGATGTCCTTCAATTTTCAACAACAAAGAGTTCAAGGAGCTGTAGGTGACGTCCAAAACCGATTACAAACATAGAAACACACCAGTTTAAAAATGTATAAATTGGTTGAAAACCTTATTTACGAACTTTTCTATTGTTTTTTTCAGCACGTAGCCGTTCAGAATAATATACACTTTGTAATTTGTGCATAGTCTGAATTTTGTTTTTACAGAATTAGGAGGCAGATTTCCTCTTTTCAATCTTTCTGGGTTTCATCTTCATCCAAAGACGTACAAGTGAAGTGAACCTAAAACCAGAAACACCATCTGCTGCACGCGATGCAGCTGCAAACACAAATCACATGAAATCGAATGCAACTTCTTCCACCATGAAATGATGACGTGCGAGCAGCAGCAGAAGGTGCAGCCGGGACGGCCCGGGTTTGTCTCGGGCTTCTGGGATCGGTGCTGACTCATCACACGTGATGCTTCGGGCTGTGTGAGTCCACCGGGTCTCGGTTCAGGTCAGTTTTCTTGCCGTGAGCTGTTAAACTCGTCTCTCTCTGCGGCTCCACCGGTGGCTCCGATCGCTTCCACACTCCATCTAAAAAAAACAAAAAAACCTGAACTCGCTTTTAACATTCAAGGCAACATCCTGAAAGGTTCCCAACCGAGTCCGGGAAGATTTCGCAGAGCAGCGCCGCTCGTAAACATCCCAACTTTTCCATTTAGAGTCGCACTTTAAAGTTTAAACACACTTGTTGATCTTTGTGTTCTGATTTAAGACTTTGCGATTGTTTATGAGAAAATGAACGAGGCTTTTTTTTAATTTCAGAAACCCTGGAAAACAAACTGCTGAAAAAAAAACTGAAATAAAAGACAAGTGAAAGCCGGAGTCGAGCTGCTGCTTTCGTCTTCACGTCGATGGGAGCGAGCGAGGCCGATGCTTCTTACGTGTGTTCCTGTTATTGACTCGATCAATCACACGGCGTCACGGTAACAGCAGCGCCGTGTGAGGCGTCTCTCGTCTGCTCGGACCTGTTCGTGTGCTGATTGACTTTAATTACTAACAGCACAGAAATATTCCCTCAGTCCCTCCACTGCTGCTTCTCCATCTCATCATCCATTTATACAACAGTGTATAACCCTACTGTGTGTGTGTGTGTGTGTGTGTGTGTGTGTGTGTGTGTGTGTGTGTGTGTGTGTGTGTGTGTGTGTGTGTGTGTGTGTGTGTGTAAACGTGTGAGGAAGCTGTCGGTCGCTCACCATCAATCATCCGCATCGATCGTTGTGTGTGTGAGCCGTGTTTTTCCAGCTTCCCCTCTGTGTGTGTGTGTGTGTGTGTGTGTGTGTGTGTGTGTGTGTGTGTGTGTGTGTGTGTGTGTGTGTGTGTGTGTGTGTGTGTGAGATAATGAAGAAATGTGTGTGTTCGCCGGTTTAATATAATTGTTGTTTTATGGAGTTTGACTTCATTTAATTGCTTTAGATTCTGCGTGATGTCATAATTTTGTATATTATTGTGGTTCCTCAGCCGCAGACTGCAGATTGAACATTTGCTGTATTATTTAGAAATAGGTTTCATTAATACAATAAAATAATAATAGACGTTGTACTACTCACTTATGCATTTGTTTTCAGGCAATTCTTTAGGCAGGAAATGTGTTTCTGCAAGGCAGGAATAGAAACTGTGTTGTTTTTGGGAGGTCCTTGTTAAAGTCACGGCTAAAGTGTGTTGTAGCGTTTTTGGAGCCAGAAGTGACCATATTTGGGAGAGTTTGGGAGGAGGCAGGGACACTATGCCCCGCCCACCTATACCAGAAACCCAACTGCACCACAGACCTGTCAATCAAACCAAACATAGCCTTAAGTCCTTTGTATTTCACGAGAGAACTTGAGGCTTTTTCAATAGGAGTTGGGTTTTTTTAGCCAGCCCCTGGTGGCCATCAGTGGTATTACACTTTGTGTCACTTCTGTATTAGGTTCACTTGTCAGACCCAGAGATTACAAAAATGTTTTAATACATTTGATGAGTTGTATCCTGTACAGATTTTACAGCCCTTAATGTAAATAAAACTGACTCCACCCACATAGTCGATAGGTAGAATTCGGTCATGTGATTGGATGCCTTTTGTAGCCCTGAGGAAACCCAGCTATGATTAAAATGTCCATAACCAGATTAGAAGTAAATAGTTATTGTTAAAACGTGTAGGTTATTGATGGATTAGGGGGCCCGAGGAGTCAAGAGGCTTCTGGTCTTAACCTACAAAAAAAGATGAAAATCTGCTCCACACAGATGCAAATCGACCAGTCGAGCAACAAAACAACCACAAACAGACACAAGATCACGCAAAATATGAGCAGTTGGAGACACAAAATGAACACAAATACACACGAAATCACCACAAAGAGATGCAAACGATTGCTGAAACGAACACAAGATGCAAATCTGTTCCAAACGAATGCAAAACGAACGAGGAACGAGATGTAAAAGTGACACAAAAACATGTGCGAGCGACTGAAAGCCGATTCGTTCGTTTCCCGTGTGTTCACAGGAACCGGAGGTTGATCACCACCGTGGAGGCGGAAGTCAGTCTGAGCTCACAGCATTTCAGTCCAAATCAAATCTACATTATGCTGTTTTCCTTTTTGTTCTGAGTAATTCCACATATTATCATCTGTTTGCCACTAATAGCTTGTTGTAAATACTTTTCATTAAAGTTGAAAAAAAAACAACTCAGAAAATAAACCCAAACTGCAGAGTGTTTGCAGACGGTGCGTAACACATCCCTTATTCTGCGACTGGCTTTTAAAGGGGTTCTAATCTGCCCTTTTTTTTTTATAATTAAATTTCTCCCAGAATGAAGCCCCATTATTATGATGGAGATGTTTACATTTTCACCCTGAACGAGCTCTGACTTCGATAATCATTTCTGTGAGCGGCGGCGTCGTGCGAGCGCTAATATTTGGAGGCTCGTATCAGCTGTAATACATCAGGCAGTCGACATGAAAACAGATGAACGGCTGGGAGGAAGGCAACTGGTCCAGTGGACAGAGCGTGTGTGTGTGTGTGTGTGTGTGTGTGTGTGTGTGTGTGTGTGTGTGTGTGTGTGTGTGTGTGTGTGTGTGTGTGTGTGTGTGTGTGTGTGTGTGTGTGTGTGTGTGTGTGTGTGGCTTAAAAGCAGCTGTTAGTTTGCACATCATCACATGTTGGGAGGCTCAGTAATCAGTTTATGTTAGTGATGTTCCCGGTTAAATATGCATGCAGCAGGAGCAGCAGCAGCAGCGACGCAACATCTTTAATTAAACGAAAGTAATCCGCTGTTATTCCAGCATGAATTCTTCATGATCGTTTTGGTGCCAATTAACGCGGGGCGTCACGTGCAGACCCCGACGGTAAGGATAGCGTGCAACTTTTTATTTTTCACCGGGAAAATTCTCGTCACTTTTCCACGTCGCAGCGGGAGGAGGATTCGTGTGTGTGTGTGTGTGTGTGTGTGTGTGTGTGTGTGTGTGTGTGTGTGTGTGTGTGTGTGTGTGTGTTTTGGTCTGACAGCGGGAAACATCTCGGCACCTTTTTACTGCTTTTCACCTTTTAGCTTTTACACCTGAATGCATCGCAGCGTTTGACTTTCCTGTAACACCAATCAGGGAACAGCAGGGAAGTTATCAGACAGATTTTCTTAAAAACAAAAAGTTAACTTCAGTTATTTTTGGCCTCCGTCTAGTTTAACATTTATTTTAAACATCACAGAAGAAGACGCTCGTAAATATTTAGTTCCACTGAAATTAAGGAGATTGAAGACACAATATTTGTTTGTTTTAAGAAAACTCTGCTTCTTTTTCACCAAAGCTTGTTTTACTGTGTAAAAATACTAAATAGGTTTTGATGCTCGCTCTGTTGTACTGCAATTAAAATGAGACTTGAAGATACTTTTAGTGATTAAAAGACAACAGCAGAACGTCTTTATTGGCTTATAAACTACTGAGGAAGTCTTTTTTTTATTTATTTTTTTAAGTATGATACAGACTCTAGTTTTGGTGAACGAGCGACTTCTTTCATGTGTAATCCAGTTGTAAACATCTGCAGGCGTCCACATTTTAGTTTTCAAAACTTTATTATAGTAAATTCTTAGGTTAAATAAAAGACGGAAATCCCCCCAGGTGGGTTTTCTTTGACGTCGGCGGGGTTGTGTCACCGCTAAATTCATCCCCCAGAGTCAGACTGTCAACACTGAGTTCCACTGGGACAGCGTTGGGAAAGTTAGCTTTTAGCTTTGTTGTTGTTGTTAGACTATCAACACCTTCTGAGGGGGAAAACATTTGCTGCAAAACCACCTGAACTGTGGCGCCATGGCAACAGACTTCTCCAACATCAACACCCAACCGACTGACGCAGAAGTTTCTCGCCTACATCAACACCAATGTCGTCGTAAACGAGAAAAAAAGACGTTTTAAAAGCACTCGTTCTTGTTGGCGACGCAGAACTCACAGCGAGACTGTCGGACCGAAGTCATGATAGTTTTAACAAACCGTCTTATTGCACGTGGACGTGTAAATGAAACCAGAATAAGTCTGCAGGAACGGACTGTTTATTTCCAGGCAGCTGCCAACATCTGGCGCTGCGTGGTTTCATCTGCTCGGGTTCCTGCTCCTCTGTTGTTTCTTCCGCCACCAGATCACCGTAACTAATGACAACTAGCGCAGGATTCACAGCTCCTCCACACGGGGGTTAAAGGTCGCCCCATTTTAATAATGTTCGACATATTTCCTCCCGCGGTGTTTACTAATTAGCAGCTAATTCTTCTTCTTCGCGGTGTGCGTGCCGTACGAGCCGGAGAAAGAAGGCGTTTATCTCACCCAGACATCCACTCCGGCTTCTCAGCTCAGATTTGACTTATTATTGGACCAACCGAAAGCTATTAATTACAACTCCTTTTCTTTCGTTTCTGTAATTATTCCCCACCTGCGGCGCTCGTGTCAGGAGGAGGCTTCTGTACGCGGAGGAGTCGAAAATATCTCATCTCAGAAAAGACCAGGTGTCACTTAATAATATTAATGAAGAAACATCTCATTCGTTGCGGTTTTTCCTTTTAAATATGAGATGGAAACCGTCAGATCTTCTTCATTCACTTTTTTTTCGTCTCGCTGTGAAGTCTTCGTCCCATTACCTGCTCCGACAGCGGCAAATAATCGACCCCCCCCTCCCCCGTTTATCCACTTTAATCTGCCGGGCCGGCTGAATCAATGGTAATGTGCTCTATGAAATGTTAACTGGTTGCCAGGGTTGCTCTTCCTGATGAAATATTGACAGGGCGGCATCATGCTTTGGAGGCTCTCCGAAACATCGATCGCACATGAGCCGCGTTACCTGCATACCTATCGTATCGACTCGTCGTATCAGATCAACACCGGCAGGTGGCTGACGATCAGGAGACGTGACGCTTTACAAACTCTTAACTTCCTTTTGTTTGTTTCCTCGCACAACAGGAAGCTTCCTTTTTATCTCGACATCTAAACAAGCGTCGAGTTCAGATTCTGTCCGTCACCATCTTTGCTAGTTCGGAGCGGTTCGGAGCAGGAAGTGACCATATTTGGACGAGCTGGGGGAGGAGCCAGCGGTGGATCAGACACCGATAGCTGTAACCTGACTGCACCGCAGGCCTGTCAATCAAACAGACACGCCCCCAAAACCAGGTCTTCTTGAATCTTCTTTTCTAATGAATGAGGGATTATTTTCAGATGGACCTCCAGAAAACTAAGAAGAAGGAGTGACTTTAGCTAACAACACCGAGATAACTGATGGACACATTTTATTCACTTTGGATTTGATGAGAGAAGTTGAATGGGAGTCTATGGAGCCGGAGGCTTTTTGGAGCCGACCTCTAGTGGCACTCGCTGGTAGTTCTTTCCCAACAGTTTACATGAGTATGACAGTAACGTGACTACCGATACTCCGATCAATGAATCAACCATGACACAAAAATAGTAAACACTGTTTTGCATAATGAAGCAGAAATTCATAAAGATGCGGAAAGAAATAACAGAAATAGAAAAGTTAGAGGAAATACATTTCTGAGACAATACAAATGGAAAAAAATAATAAAGAATTAGATAAAAGATGGATGAATTGAGATTAAATGGTAATTCAAGTAAAATAAATAGTTTAGTTTTATTTTTTTGTGCATTTATTTCTTTATTTTTGCTCTTTCAGTCCTCTACAGCTTCCTCCTCGTTTAGTCCCCAAGGAAGCTCCAAAAAACAAATCAATAAATGTATAAAAAATATGTTAAAATGAATTCTATTAACCTGCTTCGTGCTCGTGCTCCGGGTTCGGTCAGGTTGTCGGGTTGCGTTAATTTGGACTAGCGGAGCAAATGTCAACAGTTAAGCTGCTGCTTTTAGCCGATGCCTGACTCCTCTGACTCCTCTGACTCCTCTGACTCCTCTGGTCTCGGTGAAGAGGTGAAGAGAGGAAAAGCTGGTGGAGAATCTGAGCGGCTGTTTAACGTTTCGTGGAGTCAGTTCGGTGACGGCGGGGGAAAGACGGCCGGCCAATCGGATCGCGGCAGGAAACCATTTGGGTGTTTCGGTGAGGCGGTAAATTCCACCCACATCTGTGCGAGAGGCTCCAAATTCCTCCTCTGCTGTGGTTTCGTGCCCTCTCGCCTGTGAAGCGGCTGCTTCTGTGAAATCTCAGCTTGTCCATTTCCAATGAGGGTCAGGAGGGATGGGAGGATGAGAGGACGGAGCAGCAGCAGCAGCGGTGGCGGCAACAGCGGCGCTGTAATCTTGCAGCCTTCCTGAACGCATCTCGGGCTGCAGTTCTGTTTTCTTCTTCTTCTTCTTCTTCTTCTTCTTCTTCTTCTTCTCCTGCTGAGCGATGTGAGGAGCGTCGGCTTTCGCCCCGCGTGGGAGGACGAGCGGAGGAAGCACGGCTAATTATCCATCCATTCAGAGGCGAGATGTTTCCCCCCCTCTGGCCCCGCCTCCTCAGCCGTGGCCTCGGGGTCACCTCGATAACGAAAAGCGGGGCCGAGTGCTTCATCTCTGAAAGCCCTCCCTTCATCAAGTGATCCGCGGCCTTGCAGCTCGGCGCGCTCGGAGACCACAGGTCAAACACTGTAAATGTGAGCGAGGTGTCCCGGCGAACTCATTTACTCAGACTAATGTGTGTTCGTTGTTCCCGACCGGCACCTCGACACCGGCTGCTTCCATTATATCGACACACAACAAACACCGCCGGCGGCTCAGAGCGGCCCGAGGCTGAAGGTCAGCGTACAGCGCCGACCTTCAAGCCCGAGATCTCACCTGCTCACCTCCACCTGCTGCTTCACATCCACCTCCAACTTCATGTTCTCACGCTTTCAACAGAGATCATCCGCTGAAATGGAACTTGTTATTTTTTCTCAGAAGAAGTTGGAGGAACAAAACTTCAGAAAACAGAAGTTTCAGTTTTTCTCCACAGGCAGGATGATATCATCTCTCTCAGGTTATATATTTACATTTCACATTTCACATTTCACCGCATCCCCAGTCTGGAGGGTTCGCTGCATGTCTGAAGAAGCACTGATTTTCGGTGCCCTCAGTAAAATGTCTGCAAAAAGGAGGCTTCAAAGGTCAACTTCTGCTCCCAGGAAGTTCTCCGACTTGTGGTTGTTGTCTAAAGAAATTACAAGTATTGACAAAAATATTTATAAATTTAAGTAATTTTAGGCCTTATTGTGTGTTTTTCAGCATTTTCTGACCAACATTACTGTCAAAAAAGGTTTTAAATTGATTTCTGTGTGTTATAAGGACTTAAAAAGTCTCCTTTAATTTAATGAATACAATCTTGAGCCACTTTTCAACCAAGTTTTAAGAACTTAGGATCCACTGAAGCTGTACTATAAGTCAAATAATAGCCTAAACGTGTAATAACATTTAATGAATATTAGTCTGAAACCTTATTTATTTCCTACATAACTATACTGAATCATAAAATAAATGAAGTTTTGTTTCTGGTTCTAACAATACACACAAAGTCTCTCCGTCCGTCTCATCAAGTCAACAACGACACAACTTTGCTTGTAATCAGTGAAGTCAATGAATATTACATAACCTCATCTTAATATTTATACGAGTGGTTTGTTGACTGAAAGAAGCTGTAGACGAGATGAAGCAGCCTGACGTGTTCATTAAAATGCATTTTAATACGATAACAAAACGTTATGTTGAGTAAAAACAGTACAATTATACTGTTACACAGTGTTGTGTAGAAAAACACTCCCACAAATTTATTTTCTATTTAACATAAATATTTTTGTTGCTAAGTTTTTGTGACCTGACGCTGGAGCAGAGAAACATCCAATCTTTTGGGGAGCAAAGTGTTCGACACGTCTGCTTTCAACCAAGTGTTCCTGAGCCCATGCAGTGATTTCCACTGATTCCTCTCCTTGACTGTGAGCGTGCATGTTGGAGAACCCTGTTGCCATGGCGCCACAGTTCAGGTGGTTCACAGCGAATGTTCTCCTTCAGACGCCTCAGAAGGTCCCAGTGGAACTCGGTGTTGACAGTCTGACTCTGGGGGACGAATTCATGGCGACACAAAGAAAAACCCACCTGGTGTCTCCTGACCTGACGCGCCATCTGCAGTCTCTGATGGTGAAGCTCCGCCCCCTCTTGACAGTTCAACGTCACTCAGAAACACCTCGCCTGGTTGTCGCTTCATCGCCGTAGACTTTCTGAATCATTTCAAGGGTCTCTGTTGGCAATTTACAGAGTTTGACCAAAATCTGATGTTTCTTTGGGAGGAGCTCGGGGTCAAGACGGGTCGACACAGCAAAATAATTTACTCTTGTTCATTTCCAGCTTCAAACTAAATGAGCTGAATGATGGTTTAATTATTATAAACATTGTGTTCACTTTCAGTTTCATTATTTGATGCTAATTAAGTGGATCTAATAATAGTTTAAACATCATCTGTGATTTCTTGCTGCCATAAAAAAAAAAAAAAAAAAAGAACAAATCACATTTCTGCCGTCTACCTGTAAAACTTCCTGTTACTATACATTTTTCATTTCAGGCCTCCCCTGTTGTCCCCTGTGTCATTTAGAAAAAGAAAAAAAAAAGAGAAGGCTGTGGATTGTGGGTAATTCCCTCATGCAGCTGCTGCAGAAGTTCAGGCAGTGAAAGTTTGAGAGAGCCCTGCAGCAGTTTGTGATTTCACAGAGGGACAGTCCTGAACCCTCTCACACTGATCTGTCGGTGTGTGATGGTGGACACACACACACACACACACACACACACACACACACACACACACACACACACACACACACACACACACACACACACACACACACACACACACACTATAAAAGTTACTTCTCACACAGGGAAGTATGGTAAATATTTATATCCACACAAGAGGAAAATGTTTGAATATTTTCTACATTTTTACGATTTGAATGTTATAAATGAGCGACAGCCGCTCATTGGAGTTTTCAGGAGCTTCTGACGTGTTTCACTACATCAAACTTTAGTTTGAGCATCTCCTCTGTCGTCGAGGGAGACGGCCGCCCACCCCCGAGTCCTCTTCGGTTGGAGATTTCTTCCTGTTAAAAGTGAAAGTTTTATTTTCCTTCACCAAGTTCAAAACAGTCTGTAAAGTTTAACACCTGTGGAAGCACTTTCCTTCACGGTTAATGGTCATGGTTTGTTTGTTGCAGCAGCAGTTCTGTGTGTGTTCCTGCTGTTTCAGCTGCACGATAGACGATCGGAGAACATTTTCATTTGTTTTTAAAGGAGGACCAGAGTCAACATAATGTTGTCTTGTACTTCAGGGATGTTGAGCACAAGGCAACATTTATTTTTCATGATTTATCTACTGCAGTTGCAATAAACAATAACAAACTCGCACCGGAACTGCAAGTATGATAAAGTGTTTTAAAACATGGATTCAAACCTTAGAAAAATAAGTAAAATCCCTGTAGTCCAATTTTTATTATCACACAGAAGAATTTTTTTTTCCATCATCAAAGATATTGTTGAATTTTTGAACACATAAGCAACGTTTTGTTAATGCAGCATTTCAATTTAAAGATGATAATTACATTACTAAATATCAGTGCATATTTATTTAAAAAGCCAGTTGTATTTTAAGATTTTAAATTCTGATATGTGCAAAGCTGCTAGTAACTACACCTGTCAAATAATTATAGACCAGGATGAAATAATAATACACCCAAAATGTGATGAAGTATAAAGTCATGAATAAACTTTAGGCAGTAAAATCATTACAGGCTGCTGTAGATCAAACTCAGCACATAAAGAGAACAAATCAAACATGACAGAACTAACAGAATGAATAAAACATAAAGTTGGCATTCATACAAATGTGTTTATTAAATGATAGATGTTAGGAATTGATTTAAATTAAAAGCATCATAAAAACTAAGCATTGTAAAGCACAAATGTCCCAAAACTGTAGAGTAAACACAGTTTGATGACTAGATATGTTTTACTTTGTAGTTAAAAACAAAACAAACATGGTTTTCTGACAACAGCTGGATCATAATGTTCAACAGCAGGATAAAAATATTATCACTCGATATTATCTTTAGTAATTCAGAGGAATTAGAGGACACTCAAACAAAGTGTAGTTTAATTCAGTCAGTTTTTCTGTGTCACAGTGTCTCCGACTCGGCACCTTTAACACGGTTTTATTTATTCATCGTTTGTTATTTAGGTTAAGATGAAGACGACAGGACGACGTGACAGATTTTATTGACTGTCACATCTTCAGCTGTCATCGTCTTTTTCCTCTGCTGCCGACATCATAGTGAAATTTGAGTAAACAAGTGCAGAGTTTTCTCCGAGGAAAATAAACTGTCAGAGAGCTTCCAACCAGAGATTAAATACAGATCATAAACATGATGTCAGTGATGATGATGAGGAGGAGGATGATTGGGGGGGAGGACGGTAAGGGGGTTCACGTCAACATCTGTCCGCGCTGGATTACCGAACCCCCCCAGCTTTTACACAAAATCCATAAATACTTCTGTTTGGATTATTTCTGGTGATCATATTACCATACTTACATTAATACTGTTGTTAACCTACATATTTTACATTAGCGCATTAGCTTCTGTTTTGGAAGTTATTTTGTGAAAACGGATTTGTTTTCGGTCGTAACTCGTATTTGTTTACCGCTGAACACGTGTTACATGTCGTTTTTTTGTTTGTATCATGGATGAAGACTGATGATGAGGTTGGGTTTTTTTTTTTGTGAAGGTTTCTTTCTCTGAGGTGAAACGTGTTTCAAATTGACTTTACTGCTTTTTGCTCTGCTGCGTTTCCTTTTTCAAAAATATTAGTTTAAAAAAATAATTTGGTTGTTTTAATCCGGGATGTTTTTTTATCATCCAGGGAATTTCCGATGATGAAAAGTTTGTTTATACTTCAGGTTTTTAAACTGAAAGTGGGGGAGGAGGGAGAGACATAAAACCATCTTTTAAATAGTTGGTTTTTTTGACTGGACGGGATCCAAACTGAAGGTTTGAGGTCTTTTACAGGGACGAAAGATACTTTTTTCGGCACCGACCACATTATTTTGTTGCTCTCTAGTATCAAAAATGCTTTAACATGTGCTTGCAAATTTTAATACCTCGGCTACGTCCACGCTGACATGTTTTTTGCTTTAAAAAACACAACTTTGGCTCCATTTACGCAGAAGTAAATTTACTCCGGGTCCATGAACCACATTGTTTACCGTACTGAAGCTCAACTTTTTGCAGCCTGTCCACACAGATTAGAAGAAATCGGACATTTGCATGCCTCATTTCTGAGTTGTGCTGCAGTAGCTGGAGAAACATCTGTTAATCATTAAAATGTATAATTTCATATCAGCCTGCATTTGAGGCATTGACGAGATATCAGTAATTTTTTGTGTCCACTGATGGCTTTAATGTAAAACAACCTGTGTTGCACTCTCCCCCTCTAAACTGCATGATAACCAGACTGAGTCATGTTATCTTTCTTCTTCGGTAAAAATTAATTTTAATTAAAAAAATTATAGCAAAAAGTATAATTTAGGAAACGGTATTAAAACCAAGGTCCTTTTCACCTCACACTGTTCTCACATCGTCATGGATACACATATTATTATAAAATATCTGTTAAGATCGGTTTATTCTGCCGTGCTGCCTCAGGAGGAAGCTTCATTTGTCCTGGTTTCTTTTTGTTTTTATTGTTTGATTTTCATGTGGGATCCATTAGTTTGTCGAACACGTGCAGATGAGGATTTGTTTCGATATGATGACCAACTGTTATATTTATACTTTCATCTGAGAGACATGAAAAATAAAAATAAAAAAACCACAGACACTCTGACAGCAGTTGGAAAAACACAATTCACTCTTCTGCCTGTAGTGAGGAAATTAAAAGTTAATTGTGTTTATTCAGGCTCCATATAACTGATGACTGTTTGAGTTAATAAAAGAAATCTATTACCTCGTCTCCATCCGCCCTGTTGACTTAATGCGTCTGCGGGCTTCACAGCTTTGGAGTCCCTCAATAGTAAAATCCCACGTTGTGTTTTCAAACAGTTTACTTTTAATTATTCTGTATGTTGTAATTTAGAGAGCGACTGTTGTACTAATGACGCTCACATATTAACAGGCGAGAACACTCAGCAAAGTTCACGTGAAGACGCCGTTCGACTCGTAATCGGGTTTTAACACAGGAAGTGTTTGTTACATCAGAGCAGGTGTTTTTTTAAAAAAGGGAGGATTTGTTTGGCATGTCAGTGATGTCAAATCCCTCAAATCAATCTTCTTTTTCCCCTCGACTCTTGTGACCTTTTTTAGAGTGTAGTACAAAGCTTATTGATATTGCACATTTAGACGCAACAGAAATTGCATAAAGTGCAGCTACAACCTTCATGAGGAAGTATTTATGACCACCGGTAACGTGAACATTTGTGTACCGGAGCAGAGAAAACATCCGATTTTGGAGGTCAAACTCTGGAAATCGTCAACAGAGACCCTTTTAAAATGTTTCAGAAAGTCGACGTCAATGAAGCAATGAGCCGGCGTGGGTGGAAATGATTGCATGTGCTCAGGAACACTTTGGTTGTAAGCCGGCGTATTGAACACCTTGTTCCCCAAAAATGCATCGTTAGCTGTTTGTTAACTTGAGTTCAGCTGGTTTTTTTGTTGCAAATTTAGCTTGTTTGTTAGGAGCTTTTTCTTAACTAAATTAGTAGTTTGTTAGCAGGTTGTTCGCCTTGTTAGCTGCCAGCTTGAGTTTAACTGTTTGTTTGTTTTTTCTAGCAACATTAGCGGTTTGTTAGCTTTGTTAGCAGGTCGTCAGACGTTCTGAGGCATCTTGAGGGAAAATATTTGCTGCCAACCACCTGAACTGTGGCGCCATGGCAACAGGGTTCTCCAACATGACAACAGCCAGGTTTCAACATCAGTCGAGCAACTTATAAAAGAGTTTCCAGAAGAAGCAAAGGTGACGTGATAAAAGTTGCTGCAGCCTGATTGGACGAGGCGTCTCCAGCGTCTTTTCGAGCCTCCGTCGGCTGCAGGAAGTCGCGGCTCCTCTTTCCTTTTTCTGCAGCTGAAGGTTTTCCAGGACAGTTGTTTTAGACTTTCTGTCTTCACCAGCTGCACATTTGTCCTGGAAAACTACCGGTGTGTTTTCAGCAGCTGAGGGACTGTCGGAGATTCAACACCAGTCTGAACTTTATTATTTGTCTTTTTTCAAGCTCTGGTTCTGCTTTTTAAATGACTTGATTCATGAGTAGTCAGACGAGCTCATCATCATTAGTCCTTTTCTTTTTCCTTCTTTTCTCCTTCAGCAGCTAAAGGCCAACAAAGCTTTTTTGTGTTGTTGAATCGAGGATGGGTTGCAATATTTAAGATATCTGCTACTGCAGCTGAGAATTCACCTGCAACATGAAACAAAACCAATTTTTTTTTTTTTTTTTTTTTCTGGTTTCAAAAGCATCTCTTTGTTTGACTCCAGCGATCCTCCTGCAGTTTTTAACAGTCGTGTTCAGGCAGTTTCGGTCTTTTAATGTTTGAATATGAAGCCAAAGAATCAAACAAACAGACGGGAGATGCTCAATAAAAGATTGAAAAGAGAGTTTAGTTTACAGAGATGTTCATTGAATATTCTTCTTGTGTGATGTAACAGTTTC
Organism: Brachyistius frenatus; assembly: GCF_029030835.1. NCBI lineage: Eukaryota > Metazoa > Chordata > Actinopteri > Embiotocidae > Brachyistius > Brachyistius frenatus. The sequence goes on from NW_027210688.1 coordinate 1,331,491, forward strand.
CACGCTTTGGTTTTTGTTTGTTTTTATGTCTAAAATTCAATAAGTTTTCTCGGTTTTAACGTGATCGGATCAGTCGACGAACACCCTCAGATGCCGACAACTTGTTTGCAGCTCTGATTTTGTATTGGAGGTAAATACATTAAGTTTTTGTGATATGTTTATATATGTATGTTCAGCTTTGAGGACACAATGTCAATAGAATGAATGAGAAAGTTGTTTTCTGTCCTCTGCAGTCCTCACAAACTTTAAAAAATCTATTTATATGCATCACTAAAGTTAAGTACACGCAGTATTTAATTTTCAGTTCTGTAGAATCAGTCTCTGAATCACCCTCTTCAAACTTCTTTTAGTTTTTAAATCCATCAAGGACTAAAGCGAAAGAGCTCCACGTCTTTTACATGTTATATTTGTTTTGTGTTTTTGATAGTCAGCATCATGAAATGAAAGCAGAGATCACAAAGGAGGAACTGAAGCTTTGTGAATGAGTGGCCTTGAAGACGGCGACAATTTATTTTTATTATTGTACTTTCTGAGGAAAAAAGATGATTCAGGCTTTGTTATGAGGAGGGTGTATTTTTCCAGGACCCAAATGCAAGCACACAGACTCGAGGTATAAGTTCCAAAAATACTGTCTTTATTGTCCCAAAAAACAAACAAAAAAACTACAAACCAAAAGGTGGCACCGAGCGTGTCCACTTTACGTCCAGTCGGGAGGGCAACTCAACCGACAGCTCCAGGGGGACACGGGTAACAGGACAGCCGGCAGACCAGCGGAAGGGACGGCGTCAACAATCCTCCGAGCCGGGAGGGCAACTCCACCGACTGGTGATTTTGACCGGGATATCCGCAGGAGACACAGAGGCCGGAGGAACGGGAACAGGAACAGGACTGACCGGGAGCTGACGGGGAGCAGACGGAAGACGGACGGGTGGCTAACAAAAATGCACCGACAACCAGAGTTGTGCAGGGGCAGGTTACATATAGTCTGGGGAGGTGATCAGGGAGATGCAGCACACCTGCAGGTGGTGATCAGGGGTGAGTGGCTGCATCTGCTGGGACTGTGAGGGGCGTGGCCACGGGAGGTGAGGGGCGTGGCCACAGACAAAGACAGGGGACACAGGAGGAGAGGTGATCGGGGGCAAAACGGAGGACAAAACTGAACTCCTGACAGGCTTTTTCTTTTTAAATTAGCATTGACATGTGCATCCACCAGGAAAGATGATCTGTATTTAGCAAGCAAGATCACGTTTACAAGGGAAATATTAAAAACAAAACACTCGATGATAAACATTTCCCTGTTGGTGTCCGACCATTGGCTGAAAAGTGATTTAAAAAAACACAAAGGAAAAAAATGTTCCTTTAAGTTGAGGGTTGGAAAAAAAGGAGAAAAATCTGCAATCATTTCTTTAAAGTGGGAGATTTTAATTTCTATTAGACAATTATTAAGATTGTCTTGGTGATGTCACCAAAATTGTATGTTTCTATCCTCTAAAGTCCATTAAAAGTACAGAGTTTACTAGTAATCTCACCGCTAGTCGGCTAAACGCTGCGTAGTAACAATTAGAAACATTATCGTAAATACTAGGGGATTTATTTACGACATACTTGTCTGGAGGTTCAGGCTCGTGATAACTAAATCCATGGTGCTGCAAGACGACCTCAACAGCGGATGATTTTAACTAATATTATTTAAAAAAAACTCTTCCCACTGTAAGAGGCGATTATTTGATTAAAGACAAAAACATGCGTCTCATAAACACCAAACACTGACATTAATTAAATGTCCAAGTGAACAAAGTACGCTCATTAAATATGGAGAAATCAGGTGCTCCCGATGCAAATTAATTTATTAACGACACTGATAAAGAGCCCGAAATGCCACTGATGTTGTGGTGATAATAAATGAAGTGCACCGGGAGCGTTGAGTGTTGAATAATTTACTTCCCGATCATTAACTACACGGCCTAAGCTGCTAAGTTTGTAAATTCCCCTTCATTCATTTGTGTGTAAATAACGTAGCGTCACACTGGTGGATAGATTACTGAACCAGATGAATCAACCACAAGACTTTCGAATTGTTACCTCCCTTTATGTGCAATTTAATATTTGTGACTTTGAAGTTTGCACGAGTCCTTCTGGTTCTTTGCTGCGATGATGTTTGGTTGGTTTTCCGAAGGTCCGTCTGAGCGTCGTGAGATGATACCATTAAAAAAAAGTACAGGAAACACAGAAACACGGATAAGAAAACATAGAAATAGATTGAGGGCCGTTGTACATGTTGGCTTTCTCTCCTCAGACAGGAGGTGCCGATGGAATCAAAGCAGCATCAACGTCTGCTTTGAAGTCGAGATGGAGAGATGAAAGGAGCTCTGACCTCTCCTCCCTCCATCGCCGCCTCCACCTCTCGCTCTTCCTCTCTCCATTTCCCCTCACATTCACTCTCCTCTTCCCCTCATCACGCCGGCAATTTTCCTCTCCGGCAGGACATCATCATCATTTTTTCCTCCCACAATAAGAGTTGTCGCCCCCCCCCCCCCCCGTCAGTCTGGACTGTGATCGCTGTAACATCAGAGCTGTTCCTCAGTCTGAGAGCTAAACAGTGTTCGGGTCAGCTGTGCTGCTCAATCTTATTTATACTCCACATTTATACATGTTTTTAATGTACTTTTAAGTAGTCCACGCCAACCAAGTCTTACTTTTCAGAGCACAAGTACATTACCTCCCACTTTCCCCATGGGACTGAAACATGCAGTTCCTCTAATGGCCACTAGAGGCTCCAGGAGCAGAATTCAACACGTATACAGCCGGGTAGAAAAAAACGCTTTTGCTCTTTGTCGCTAATTCATTTTTGTATCCTGATCTTTCATTGAGGCATCTGTGAGTTCACGACAACTGTACGAATTTTTACCGTTTAAATTGTGTTAAGAGGGCGGGGCTTTGAGACGAAGAGGAAGGACCAATCACAACTGATAAGACCCGTTCACGTACTTTTTCCGGCCACGATATTCGTCAGTACGTTGGGATGATCTCACGTCCCGTCGGATATACGTTAAAGTATCGATAAATCTGTGGGGCTGTTGGAAAGCGTATTTTTGTCACCTTGTTGTGTCGCTGAGGAAGACGCTCTCCATCAGAGATGAAGATGTCTGTCTGTCTGTAATTGCTGGATTTTATTTTTCCATCTCGCTGACTAACCGGACAAACAGCGAGCAGACCTCGCTCTCAGCTCTGAACGTGTGTGTGTGTGTGTGTGTGTGTGTGTGTGTGTGTGTGTGTGTGTGTGTGTGTGTGTGTGTTAGCGGTGGTTGGTGTGTAGGCGGGACCTGTGTGGGCTGCAGGGCAGCGTCTCATTGGCTGCCGGCAGGTGTGTTTTTCTGAGTGGCGGCTCTCTAATGAGCGCCCGTGGGAATCGGACTACAGACCTGTGCTCTAACACGGCCGCGGGCAGGAGGGGCCTTCATCTCCCAGCATGCCCCCCCCCCCCACACACACACACACCCTCCCCCTCCCTCCCTCATCCAGCTGTGGCTCATGCTGCATTCAGGACACCTGGGAGGGGGTTGTAAAAGCTGGTTTCCTCCGAGTGAAACACCTCTCAGCGTATTGTTCAGATATAAATACTACAATAGTCTCTGCTTTAGGACGATAACGGCAACAGAAGGTACATTTCGACTCACATTCTGGGAAGAAAATCCAGTTTGGCTCCGTGTCCGAACAGTAAACACTCCAAAAATACACAGATTGGCTCAGTTTTCTGCCGGAAACACAAAAACAACAACATGGGTTTGAAAAACCAACAAAAGGTTTCGTCAGGAAGTCAGTCGAGGTCCGCTCGGCTTTGAAACATAACTTTTGGACGATGAATAGCACAGAAGACGCTGATTAACTCGGCATTAGGACAATGAAGACAACAGAAGGTGCATTTTTACTGCGATTTTCTTTAGTGCCAAATACAGTTTGGACCAGTTTACTGACCGTGAACTGTTTAAATGACCACAGATGGTCTTTCAGAAAGTACAAACTGAACAAAATACAAATCAAGTTTGGATTCTAAAAGCCACCGAAGGTTCACCACAGAAACAAAATAATACTCAGTTATTGGTTAGTTCGCCGACAAGCTCCCAAAATAAACTTGGTTAGATTAGAAATACTGGCTCAGTTTTCCAACTTAATTGTCCCAAAAAAAATCCAGTCCAGCGTGTGGTGAGTTCACTGTCTGTAATAACAGCAGGACAGTCCAGCGTGTGTGGTGAGTTCACTGTCTGTAATAACAGCAGGACAGTCCAGCGTGTGTGGTGAGTTCACTGTCTGTAATAACAGCAGGACAGTCCAGCGTGTGTGGTGAGTTCACTGTCTGTAATAACTGTTAACGTACATGCGTGTTTGTTGCTGAGAATTCTGGGAATTTGAAGTTTTGTGTCAGAATTCTTTGATGTTTCGGCCTCTTTTGTTCTCATTTTGTGAAAAACAGCAACAGATTCAGGTGGATGATGTAACACACACACACACACACACACACACACACACACACACACACACACACACACACACACACATTGTCAATCTGTCTCAGACCGTCACATGATGCCTCAATCCACCACACAGGGAGCTGTCAGTCATCCTGACAGCCATGTGTGTGTGTGTGTGTGTGTGTGTGTGTGTGTGTGTGTGTGTGTGTGTGTGTGTGTGTGTGTGTGTGTGTGTGTGTGTGTGTGTGTGTGTGTGTGTGAGACAAACTCAGTTACCTGTTTCTTGGCCAGGAACAGTTGACAGCAGAGAAATTACCAGTTCTGTCCAAGATGGGTCGCAGCGCCTAAACAAAAACGTTTTTAACACTTTAGTTTATGTCAGAATAAACAGACCGGAGCTTTCGACATGTTCGTACCTTTAATCTTCTCGTCCAACTGCCGGGAAGAAAGTATTTCTAAAAAGCTTTAAACTGTTCCAGGGTAAGGAGATAAGACGGTCGTCAAGGAAAACGGCAGCGATCCTCATTTGTTCCAGTAAAAACGTAACAAACGAAACAATTCAATGTTTTCACAGATCTTTTATTAATGTTAACGAGATTAATGGAAAATTCAGTCTCAGTTCAAACGTTGTGGAAAAACACTTCGCAAATACCGCGGAGGGAAACAGATTAGAAATATAAAAAGGCTGTTTGCTGCAGACGCCAAGCAAACACTTGATTTTTTTTTTTTAATTACATGTCGTCCTTCGGTCGTCGGGCAGCTTCAGCTCACCAACAATGTGGGAAGCTTCGTTGTGTCTTTTCTCCGGTGAGGTCGTAATGTTTCAAGACAAGAACTGACGAACACAATGGGTCGATTCTTGTTTTTCCACCGGGTTATTCAGTGTTATTAATTAAACCCGTCAGCAATGGAATATTTCTGTTGGGTCATTAAAACCAAACCAAAAAAGGTCGTGACTGTAACCCAATGAAATATTAGTTCTTCCCAACGTTGGTTTTTATGAGTTTGGCTGACAAACACCATTTCTATTTATTTGAAGTTTTGATTGTATTTGTCGTCATTATATTCAGTCAGCCAATAGGAGAAGTTGGAAAAAGATCAGATACGACAGACAGAAAAATCCCAATACAGTGAACGTAGAGCACGAATAACTGGAACAGTAGCATCCTTGAACAAAGGCTGAAATTAGCTCCATTATCTCCAAAAGTGCGTTTTGGAATCGGAGCTGAAAGCCTCTCCGGCGTGCAGCTCACGTCGTCTCACCAGCTTCAACAGCAAAAATAATGGCGTGCATCAACAAAGGCGACGCGACGCCGGCGCTGACAGAAGAACAACGCGGCGGCGTTTTCTAACGGGACGGTTGTTGATCTGCGCTGAATGCAGGTCATTCCCACACGACGGCAGGTCGAAGGCCGACGTGACGTCGTTCAGTGCCGTTAAACACGTCGGCGTGGAACGACGTCTCTGTGAAGGTGAAGCAGGAAATTCCTTACGAAGACAAACAATCTGAGCGCTGTTGAGGGTCCCGGTCTCAGTATGAAGAACACAGGAGGGCTTCGTATTGACGAGTGTTCCTGTCAACGCCGTCGGTCCCTTACTGTTCATCGATAACGCATTCAGATGACATCGAGCACGAGGAACTCTGGAAACAAACTCGAGGAAAAGCAGCTAATTGCGCCGCGGCAGCACGTTGCGAACGTCTTCAGTCGGCCGCTTGTCAAAACACTCCAGAAGTCCGATTTAAAGCGAATTAAATGAGCGAAAAGTAGACATGAACCGTCGGCCGTGTTAACCTGTTGAACTCAGACATGAGGATGATCAAGAGACGACACTGAAAACGTCCCGCTGAAGGTTGAAGCTTCTTCCTGCTCCGTGAACATCACTGCGCTGCACAAACTTTCCCACATTCAGTCTAAAAGAATGATTGTTTCCAGAAACGAAGGAAGTTTGGTGGGAAAAGCATCAAAATGTTAAACTCTGACCGCCTCCTCTTCTTCTCTGTTTCTTCCCTCTTTCACCACTCGAGACTGAACGTTGTGTCTTTTTGAGCTGAACGTCTCACACTGATTTTAATCAGAACCAGAGTTAAAAAGCTGAAACGGTTCATTATTACAGACAGACAGATCAGAAAGGTGGATGTTGCCTTTCTTGAATAATTATAGATAATAATGAATGGTAATCAGCCCTCTGTTGGTGGTTGACCTCGCTGTTACTATGGAGACTGCAACACACAAACACAATAACAGTGGATGATAAATAGCTCTGTGTGTGTGTGTGTGTGTGTGTGTGTGTGTGTGTGTGTGTGTGTGTGTGTGTGTGTGTGTGTGTGTGTGTGTGTGTGTGTGTGTGTGTGTGTGTGTAAGTGTTTCATTTCATTTGAGACGAGCAGTAAGGGTTGTGTAGCCGGCTGCACACTCGTGTGTGTGCATTAATGAGAAGGGATGACACACACACACACACACACACACACACACACACACACACACACACACACACACACACACACACACACACACACACACACACACTTTCCTGGATGCGTGTGTGTGTGTGTGTGTGTGTGTGTGTGTGTGTGTGTGTGTGTGTGTGTGTGTGTGTGTGTGTGTGTGTGTGTGTGTGTGTGTGTGTGTGTGTGTGTGCGCGTGTGCCGGAGTTGTATGTTGGAGGCGGAGCCGGCACATTGATTGACAGTACTTTCCAGAGGGTGCCATGGTAACAGATGTTCAGAGGAGAGACATGTCTCTTCATCTCCGTTCGGTTTCTTCGGTCGCACCTGAAAATGAAGCTTTTTGGAAAATAATCTGCAGACAGGAAACGAGTTGCTGTCGAGAAAAACAACTTTCTGTGCACCTGCAACTCCGTCAGCAGCGAGTGACCGACCTGCACAGACATTATCCTAAAAGAAAAACCACTGTACTCTGGTGCATCTGAATGCAACACATTCTTCAGACAGAGAGTTTGTTGATTAACGGGTGCTGTTGGCATTAATAAATACAGTAATAAAAAAACTTAAATATTGTGTCTGCAATCATTTATTGAGGTTGTTTACTGAGCTTTTAATAGTTTATTAAAAAAAAAGTATTTTTTTAACAGGTACTCAATGCTTATTACTGTATTTATTAATGCCAACAGCACCTTTAATAACTATTAAGTAAAGCATGTAACAAGAACCACCTTGATAAATGATTATTTAATCATAAGCTAACTGTTAGTTAATGCTTATTAAGGCCTAATCAATATAGCCTTATTGTACCGTCTTTCCAAACAAAAATTGACTTTATTAACAATAATTATTTGTCTCCTCTCATCAGAACAACTAATTTTAAAAGGATTCCCTATCTCATTCACAAGAGTGGGACTCACAGACAGGACGCACATATAGTCATATTGATCTTGACCTCTGACCTTTGATCACCAAAATCAACTCACATCATCCTCAAATCCGACTGAATGTTTGTGCCAAATTTGAAGAAGGTCACTCGAGACGCTCCGGAGATATCGCGTTCACAACAACGTGAGTTTTGTGTGTATTTTCAGTTTCTGACAGAAATCATCAGTTCAAAGTTTGATTTCCTGTTTTTTTTCTTCTCAGCTGTTGTTTCACTTCATTTCTATAAAAATCTACTCGGAGATTGTCGAACCAGCTGCAGTTTATATAATCCGGATAATCTGTTTGTGCTCACTCTTTTCAAAGCACGGACAAGAAAAAAATACGATAACACTTGGTGCATTCAAGGGCAGTCTGACATTTTTTTCTGATGAGCTTCTCTGTCAGAAACTCAAATATTCTGCAAATGTTTTTTCAGCATTTCTGTCTCTGAATTTGTTCTCGTTAAAATCCAGATGCAGGAAAAACTTTCAAATTTAAATGGAAGTTGTGAATTTGTGACTTTGGTTGCTCTTTTTTTTTTACATTTGATTAACTTTTACATGGAGTTGTATTTCTTTTACAGCTACTAAACTGAGTTATGTCCAATGAATAAATCATACATAACTTATCGTCCATTATTTTTGAAAAACAATATTGAAGCTTACACCTCCTTTTTCCTTTCCTGGTTTTCCAAAATAAAAGAGGAGCAAGACAGAACACAACAAATACTTTTTACAAAAAAAAATAAAAGAAAGAAGAAAGCTTATTTCGAGCTCGGCTTTCTTTTATAATGAAATATAATACTCATCTCACAGCGTTGCAGCCAGAGAAGAAAGACATGGGCAGTCATGAAATAAAATAATAATCTATATCATGTTACAAAAGAAATGTTTTCTCAGTGGAAAGAGAAAAAGGGTTGTTGACACAGAGGTGTGTTTAGTTATTGATTTAAGGACTTGTAAATAAAGATAGACACGGAGACAAAATATGGATGTTTAATATCTGAATTATAAGTGAATAGATCTTAAATTAGCAACAACAAAGACAAGTGGTGTGTGTGTGTGTGTGTGTGTGTGTGTGTGTGTGTGTGTGTGTGTGTGTGTGTGTGTGTGTGTGTGTGTGTGTGTGTGTGTGTGTGTGTGTGTGTGTGTGTGTGCGCGTGCGTGTGTGTGTGTCTTTATGTCTTTGTGCTGCAGGTCATCCGGCTAACGGGTTAATTAGCTGGATGAAGTGCTCTGCGGAGGAAATGTCAGGCTCACTGGCTGCGGTTTGACTTCCTGGACGGGAGGTTAAAGGTCAAGTGCGGGTTTACTGAACCACCCCCTCATCCCCCCCCCCCCCCTCGTACCTTTCTGGAAATGTCACCCAGGAACTATTAGCGTGGGGCCACGCCCAGGAGACGCTTCGTGTGGCGGACCGTTGGCGACCCGAGAGACGTTCAGCCAGCGTGGACCCTCCGAGGTCTTCCTCTCTGCTGAGGCGTTCAGGGCCACTGGCAAAAAAAAAGGAACTATCATCTCTCAGTGTGGAATCACCACAAATCAATCGGAATAGTTGACGACGTGACGTTTCAGATATCCTTCTGCCCGACGCTTTAAAAAGAAGGAGACGATCACTTTCCCCTTCAAAATGTCTTTCAGGGAACGTTTCTTGTTTTGATTTCTAAAACATAGTACATTTTTACTTGTTTGCCTGCTTCAAAAACAAAAAAGTATGTTTTGATTCTGTTTCTTTTTCACATTAATCACTATTAAAGGTTGTTTTTTTTTACTTCTCTGATATTTTTGTGGCGAACTCATGCCTTCAATTTCAATTGTTTTCATATGAAGGTATTTTTGTTACTTTACGATGCAAGCAACAAAAAAAAGAAAATATGTCTCGCTTCAATTAAAACTCAAGTTTGTAAGTAAAAATATATGAACAGACAAATATTATTTGAATTGTAAAGATTACAGATTTTAAAAATTTTGCTCGTGTCATAAAAACCTTTGGTAGCGAGTCACTTATTTTTTCTTATGAAGCACCATGTAGCTCCAGATGAGAGGTCACAACGTGGCACTAATCCCTGATCAGCCTCAGAAAGCAGGTAAAAGGTTTGAAAGACGTTAAACTGTTTTCTGTTTTTTATTTCACTCTCGTTTCGTGAGGTTTTGTGCTGCTCCATCCTTCCTACTCATGTTTGTAACACAGACTGTTTATAAAAGAGTTCGTAGCTTCAGGTCTGTAAAATGGTTCTGATCCAGAAGTGTCTTCAGCTGCAATACCAGCGAGTGCCACTAGAGGTCGGCTCCAAAAAGCCTCCGGCTCCATAGACTCCCATTCAACTTCTCTCATCAAATCCAAAGTGAATAAAATGTGTTCATCAGTTATCTCGGTGTTGTTAGCTAAAGTCTCTCCTTCTTATTAGTTTTCTGGAGGTCCATCTGAAAATAATCCCTCATTCATTAGAAAAGAAGATTCAAAAAGCTTGTCCAAGTACGGTCACTTCTGGTTCCCAAAAAAACATGAAGACGATTGAAATGACGAATTCGAGGCTTCAAAAACTCAAATTTTCACATTCAGATGTAACAAAAAACAGGTGGCATCATGGGAAACATTTACTGAGTCACTTTAAAGACAGATTTCCATCGCCTTGTGACGGACAGTGAGGTTTGTCTGATCCTGATTGATTGATTCAGTTTTTAAACGATGAAAACTTCCTCTGAAAACGACCTATAAATCACATTTAAATCAATTAAACTCAAAACACAAAGTTCAGGACTTCACTTGACATCATTTTCATAAAGTATCTAAGAGGATTGGTGGGTTTTGATTCCAGCTCTGACTGAAGTGCGTCAGAAACATTCAAAGCTTCAAACAGGAAAAAACCCAGGAACCTAAACTCGGATACTTCCCGTCTCATCACGTCTGAACATGAAGCAGATTTTACATCCTGCTCTCTACAAATTAACGTTATTTCTGTCTGTGAATATCTTTTTCAAAACAAACATTCCTGTACAGAAACCGCTCCTGTTTATAATCAGTTTTTATTATTTTAAAACTCCGTTTATCTTCTATTGTAGCTGCTTTTTTTTATTATTTTCCTCGAGACCCATTGAAAAATAACTTGTCGGCACACAACGGTACAATCCGCCGTATTCAGCTCAATCAGCTCCCCGCTGCTGCCCGTGACGTCGGACTGCGTTCGGGAAGAAAGAGGCTGATTGCTGCTTCTCGTAGTTTACTGCCGTCTTTATAATGCGACTCCTCAAGAGCCTTTTCAACTGTTCCTCCTAACAAATGTTGTTTGCTGCGTTTATAACACAGAGAGCAAATTATTCCATTGAGTAAATGGTCTCGAACGATCCGGGCTGCTTCAAAACACACACGGAGGTTTGTGGGGAAAAACAGGAGGAAAAAAAAAAGGAAATATTGCAGATTTTTCACTCAATACTGACGAGCAAACTTAAATAAAAGAGCAGCTTTCTGCAGACAGAAAAACTTTAAGATTTCATTTTCTGAAAGTGATTTATTGTGTATGTTGCAGCAGAAACAGAATAGATGCATCTTCCGGGAGGTGATGAAAGCAATGATCCCGTAGGATGTGTTGTAGATTCTGTAGGAAAAAAGATGCCAACTGAAGTCCTGAACGAGTCATAAATCAAATCCCATTGAATTTAACGCGATTTTTGGGTTTACGTTTAAAAACTGAACGAACCAATCAGAATCAGACAAACGTCCCCGTCCATCACCAGGCGAAGAAATCTGTCTTCAGTGTCTCACACAGTAAATGTTTCCCATGATTCCACCTGTTTTTTGTTACATCTGAATGTGAAAGTTGGAGTTGAACCAGGAAGTGACCATATTTGGACGAGCTGGGGGAGGAGCCAGCGGTGGATCTGACCAATCTGATTGGAAACCCGACAAGACTACGACCCGCCCACCGATAGCTGTAACCTGACTGCACCACAGGCCTGTCAATCAAACAGACACGCCCCCAAAAACAGATCTTCTTGAATCTTCTTTTCTAATGAATGAGGGATTATTTTCAGATGGACCTCCAGAAAACTAAGAAGAAGGAGTGACTTTAGCTAACAACACCGAGATAACTGATGGACACATTTTATTCACTTTGGATTTGATGAGAGAAGTTGAATGGGAGTCTATGGAGCCGGAGGCTTTTTGGAGCCGACCTCTAGTGGCACTCGCTGGTATTGCAGCTGAAGACACTTCTGGATCAGAACCATTTTACAGACCTGAAGCTACGAACTCTTTTAGAAACAGATAATGGTTCAAGCTTGATTTTTTTTCTTTTTTTTTTAATTGACAGCCCTCATGCGATCCGAATGACCAGCAAACATCCCATAATCATGGCTTTAAAAAAAAAGAAGAAAAAAGCAGCAGGAGTGATGATACCTCACCTCCCTCCACAGGAGAGTCTCCAATATTATCAACTTCCAGCAGAGATTCATTATTTATGCTCCACATTTTACACACCAAAGAAACCTCTGGAGGTTAATCTAATTTGTCAACTCTGTGTGTGTGTGTGTGTGTGTGTGTGTGTGTGTGTGTGTGTGTGTGTGTGTGTGTGTGTGTGTGTGTGTGTGTGTGTGTGTGTGTGTGTGTGTGTGTGTGTGTGTGTGTTCCTCTTTCATTCTGCAGATATTACATTAGCTATCACAGCTTTGCTCTTTTTTGTTTCCTGTTGTCTGACCTTTTTATTTACTTCACATGTTGTTGTTTTTGTTTTATTTGTATCTTTGTGATGTCGTCTCCTGCTCGGTTTCATCACCCCGATGTTTTTTTTCCTCCCCCTTCAGGGATCAATAACGCTTCATCTGATCTTATCGATAAATGTTTACCATCGCTGTCTAATTTATTTGGCTCGTTAGCAGCAGGTAGCCGCCGCTAGATTACAGATTACAGTCGATTAATTATCGAGACGAAGCGAGCTGAATGTAAAGCAGCTTCCTGCCGGAGGGACGCGAGCAGCTCGGCCAACCGTCCACTTCCTGGACGACCTCCGACCTCCCAAACGTTTTCAGGAAATCTGATTTATCTGGATGACTGTCATCTCTGTGTTTCCACCACTGAGGGAAAACCACAACAAAGGTTTAGCCTAGCTTAGCACAAAGAGTGGATGCAGAGGGAAACTGTTAGCATTTTCTTAAAATACACTATATGGTTAAAATGGGTACTTGGATCATATAATAATAATAATAACAATAATAATAATAACAAACTTTATTTGTACAAAGACATGCAGATCAAAGTGCTTCACAGCCAGAAAATGACAAAAAAAACGGATTTAAAAATATAGAAAAGAAATCAAATGAAACGCGACAAAACATTAATAAATAGAATAAAGTATGAAAATATAAAATGTAGCTTGTTTACTTTAGGTCGATGTTGTTGTCGTCCGTCCACCTCGAGGTCATCTCCAACGACTGTGCTCCTGAACACATCATGGCCAGTCTTTCGCTAGATACAGATGTTCCCTGAATGCCTCACAGGCATGCCATTCCTTGACACTAAAATTTACAAATGTCCTCTGAACACTCGAACGCTACATCAACATCTGAAGGTCGACTCTCACACATGGAAGTGCTGCTCGGGCGTCCACATACTTCTGACCACGCAGCCCTGAGAACGAGGCCGTCGGGCCTTCAGTTCGCCCGGGAGGGACATTTTATTTCATTTTTTATAAATGTCCCATCAAATGAGTCATTTGTGCTCCGAAATTACAAATCATTCCTGGAATTTCTCATCTGGGACTCTTATTTTTTTAATTTTTTTTTTTGCCTTACTTTCGTATATTGTACCATTGAATTACTTCATTCATTCCCCCTCGCATTAATAATTCAATAATTCAGTACAATAATTAATATCCTTATCAGCTCCCCCTCCGTCTGTCCCGGCCCCCCTCGACACCTTCACTTCGGACCACTTGGATTAATGCAGTTTAACTTTGTTGGGCCTCTGATTGGATGTTTCCTCGCAGCAGTGCTCTCTGGGACTCGTAGTCGACTTCTTTCTTCGGCTTTTTTTTTTTTTAAATCAGTGAAGCAGAAATTTATTTCACGACACAGTTTCTCTTTGTGGTGATTAATGATGATTATCTGCGGAGGAACTTGTGGGATTAAAACAAATCTTGTTGTTCTACGTGCCAGAATAATTAACTTTTTTCCCAAACAGAGAGCGTCGGTCGGGACGTGTTCCTCCTCACATGTTGCTTTGAACACGTGTGGCGTTAAAGTTCTCCTCGGATCCTGAGAGAGAGAAAAAAAAAAGTGTCCACACGTTTCAAATGAACAGAAAGTTAATGAAGAAGAGGTCACGCTGCATTCAAAAAACATTTCTTTGTTCTGCATCGCAGGTTTTTCATTCATTTCTATGTGACGCTCACAGAGCTTTATTATAAATATATATATATATATATGTTATTACTGTTAAAATCAATAACTCCAGGATACACATAAATATTATTTTCCTTGCAGGTTGTTCTTGTTTTCGCTTCAAAATTCGAGATGATTGAACCTTCGTCCTCCTCTTCATCATCACACGTAAGTACGAGTGTCACGATGACATTTTTTATTTAAATAAGTATGTCAGGAAAATGTAAGTGTTACTTTTGTAGCGTGTTTGAATTTATTTATTTTTTTGTGCTACTAATATTATTTTCAAATTGCTGTTTATTTTCTTGAAAATCAATTAATTATTATTTGTTAATGAAAATTCAGAAAATAATGAAAAATGCTGTCAGACGTCCCCTGAACGCCTCACAGGCAGACTATCGCTCGACGCTATAATTTACAGATGTCGCCTGAACATGTCACTCCAGTCTGTCGCTCGATACAAATGTTCCCTAAATGCCTCACACGCATGCCGTCATTGGGTGCTACAATATACAGATGTTCCCCAAACACCTCGTAGGCAGGCTATCGCCAGGCACTCCAATTTACAGATGTTCCCTAAATGCCTCATACGCATGCTATCAGTAAAGGTTTGCTAGTGGCTGCAGGTGTATATTGCTCCAGCTGCTGCAGCTCACCTGAGACAGGTAGGTCGACGACAACAGTTTGAAATAAGCTGCTCTGACGTCAGATGTACTCCGCTGAGCTGTAACTCTGGTTTTATATTATATCGCTCTTCGTTTCCATATTCAGTCTGTTTGTGTCATAAGTGGTAAATACTTGTTTGGTAAACTGAACACTGACTCCTCCCCCTCCTCGGCTGCTGCAGGAGACGCCGGTCAGATCAATATTTTTATGATTATAATTAGACTGTTGAAATTTGACTCCTATGTTCACTCAGTGATGTGATTACTTTTATCAATAAAAAGTTTTTTTTTTTTTTTAGGGATAATAATTAAAAAAAAATCAGTGATTACAGTCCTTTAACTCCTGAAATTGTTTTTCCTAATAATATCAAAGTTGTCATTTAATCGCTGGATGAATGAATAAATGACTTATGAACTGTATCGAGGTTCAATTTAAATCTGTTAAGGCAGGGCTGAAACTTAACGATCGTTTTCATTATAAAATAATCTGCCAATTTCTCGGATTAATTGTTTTGCCAATAAAACGAGAACACACGTGAAAGAAATATATAAATTATAACGTCCCTCAGTGCAATGTGATGTCTTTTAATACCGACGTTGAATTTAACATTCAAAGATATTTAATTTTACTTTTAATGTTTGACAGGAAAAAAAATCACATTTCAGATACAGAACAGAAAATATTTGACTTTTTTTTTCTAGAAATATTTTGATGATTAAAATATTTTCTGTAACAAAACCTCAGTTTGTTCAACACTGACAGTAAATCTGTAAATAAAAAAAAGTGTTGCAGCTGTTATCTAACGTGATATTCAGCATTCATAACTCCTGCAAACTCCGGAGGCAACTTTTAACTGTGAACTAACTTCATAACCGTGATGATGAGTGTGAGAGCAGCCGAGGAGAGACCGAGAATATTGATACAGATATTACAGCTGATCAGACGGGTCCTCGCGGCCGCCGGGTTAATGACTGAGAGGGATGCTGGGAAACGGAGTCACCCGGAGGTTTTTAAACTCCTGTGGAGAAGAGGGCTGAAAACAAACCTAGGAAACACAGGCTGAACGGTAGCGACGGGTTTACCTCCCTGTCGGTGCCAGGCGGGTGGGGTCAGAGAACACGGGATGAAAACTAATGTGGAGGTTGATGGTTTTGATTCAGTCTGTTTGCGTCTCATCGTGACTCTGTTGTTGTTTGTGTTGTTGTTTTGGATCCTTTTTTTTTTTGCATCTCTCGGTCGTTGTTTTGCATCTTTGTAAACATTTTGTGGTCATTTTGCTTCTATTTGTGGTTGTTTTTGTTGATGTTTTGCATCTTTGTGGTTGTTTTGAGGTTGTTTTGCATCTTTGTAGTTATTTGGTGTTGTTTTGAGGTCATGTGTCTCTTTATAGTCATGTTGTGGTTCTTTATAGTGTTGTTGTGGTTCTTTATAGTCATGTTGTGGTTCTTTATAGTGTTGTGGTTCTTTATAGTGTTGTTGTGGTTCTTTATAGTCATGTTGTGGTTCTTTATAGTCATGTTGTGGTTCTTTATAGTCATGTTGTGGTTCTTTATAGTGTGGTTGTGGTTCTTTATAGTCATGTTGTGGTTCTTTATAGTCATGTTGTGGTTCTTTATAGTCTTGTTGTGGTTCTTTATAGTCATGTTGTGGTTCTTTATAGTGCTGTTGTCGTTCTTTATAGTCATGTTGTGGTTCTTTATAGTCATGTTGTGGTTCTTTATAGTGTTGTTGTGGTTCTTTATAGTCATGTTGTGGTTCTTTATAGTCATGTTGTGGTTCTTTATAGTCTTGTTGTGGTTCTTTATACTCTTGTTGTGGTTCTTTCGCAGCTCTCTGTTGTTGTTGTGCGTCTCTTAGCGGACATTTTGTGTCTTAGTGGTTCTTTTTCATCTCCTTTTACTTGGTTCTGTCTTTTTGGAGCCTATTTGAATCTCTTTGTGGTTGTTTTGAATCTCTGTGGTTGTTTTACATCTTTTTAGTCCCGTGGTGCTCATGTTGTGTATTTTTATAGTCGTTATGTGGTTATTTTGCATCTTTATAGTGATTTTGTGGTTCTATTGTTGTTGTCCTGTCTTTTTGTGGTTGTTTTGGGTGTTCGGCTCATGTTGTGTGTCTGTAGAGTCATTTTGCGGGGGTTTTCGCACCTCCTTTTATTTGGCTCTCTCTCTTTGGAGTCTGTTTGAATCTCTTTGTGGTTGTTTTGTGTCACTTTGTGTGTGTTTTTTTTTCACATCTTTTTAGTCATCTGTGGTTCTTCTGCATCTTTAAAGTGCTCTTGTGATCATTTTGTGGTTCATTTGTCTTTTCATTTGCTTCCGTCTCTTCGTGGCCTTTCAGTTTCCCGACGAAAACTGACCTTTGACCTCTGGTCTTGTAGTTGCGCGTTGCGTAATCCGCCGGTTAATGTTCAGTGATGTCATCCTGCATTATCAGACTTGCGGAGGAGGGAAATCAAATACTAATGAATAAATTCAATTCATGAATAGATAATTGATTATGAGCTTTATTAGTCAAGATTGACACTTGACTGCATGTAAACAACGAGCCAGCGTAAACAACAGAATATATTTATATTTAGTTAACAGTAGTTTCATTAATTCCACAGGGTGATTTGGACGGTAAGAAGAAATACAGCCAAACACGAGGCATTATTTCATTATTGTAGAAGAGGGTTTTATTTTGTACCTGTCTCTCCTAAAAGACAAGCTGAGAAATCTGCCTGCACGTTTGAAACATTTCTTCTGGGAGACGAGCTTATCAAACACCGAAAAACCTCCTGGAGTGGAAAAACAAAAGCACCGTTGTCTATCGTACAGTATCTGTCGATGTCTTACATCATATATCCGGGGAGAAATTGCTGAGCTCGCTGCAACACCCCCCCCCCCACACACACACACACACCAAAAAGAAATAAAAAATGAAACATTTATCTGGGTGAAATGGAGAAAACACTGAGAAGGAGTAAAGTTATAAAGAAACAGCTGAAGTCTGAGCAGAAGAAAAAAAAAGAGGCTGTAGACGTGTGTGCTGTTTTTTTTACAACTAAATTATCGTCACTGCATGCTGGGAAATCTGCCAATAAAAGTGGCAACCAAAGTTTTTATTCCGCCCGCTGGTCGGTCACCTTTAACGTCCAGCTGTTCACGCACCACCAACGCAGCCGCAGTCTGTACATGATGCTTTTAAATGCTTCAAAACTGCATGTTTTCTTCAAGACAAATATCATTTCTGTTCATCACTTACATCTTTTTAATGTGGCGGCTTTAATCTCGAATGGTGCGAAGGAAGAGGGGCATGCTGGGAAATGAGAGAAATATATAGTAAACAAAAGAGCATTTGTGTTATT
Source organism: Brachyistius frenatus (assembly GCF_029030835.1). Taxonomy (NCBI): domain Eukaryota; kingdom Metazoa; phylum Chordata; class Actinopteri; family Embiotocidae; genus Brachyistius; species Brachyistius frenatus. The sequence goes on from NW_027210688.1 coordinate 1,349,716, forward strand.
TTGTGCAAAAGTTCCCTACACATCATACGCATCATAACGTTAACGTGTGAATGCAGACAACAAAAGAAAACAATAAAGACAGGATCTGCTGTTGTCAGCATTTTATTTTCAAGAATGGATATTAAAAAAATATATATATATAAAACAGGGTAGAACATTTTGTGCAGAATCACGACTGCTGGTTTGTTGAAAGAATTAATTCCTGAAGTACGGGGGAAAAAAATTAACATTGAAATTAGATTAACTTGAAATTAATCATACACAGAACTTTCATTATTAAATTCATGTATAAAGCTTTTGTTTTTAATACACAGCAGATTGCCTTTAGAGATTCAAAAAGGAAGATATCACACCAATTAAAGTCCTTTTTTTTTTACCTTTCAAAAGAAAAAAAAATTCGGCATGTTTCATTTCCTGAAGATTAAAGCAAAACAGCAGATTATTATCACCAACCAAAACTACTGTTTTCACAGACCTTCATTAACCAGGCGGTGAAGTAGATCCAGTAAATATTGCTCTGAAATGTCAAGCAAAAAGAAAAACAACTCTTTTGGATGATTACATGATTATTGTAGAATTATTATGATTAACCAGCCGGTCAGGGAGTCTTAGAAAGATTTAACAAACATATTTCTTCCTAACGAAGACGTTGAGGGTTGAAAACGCTGCTGATTCTCCTTAAAGCGGCTTCGAACGTCTGTCCACGTTTCGACACGTTTAACCCTCCGCCAGGGTCCAGTCTGCTTTACGGGTACTTTTACTTTCAATACTTCAAGTACATTTAGATGGAAATACTTCTGTAATGTTTGTTTTTAATGTACGAGTGTTTTCTCTTTCATGTTAAAGGTCTGATGAGCACTTTACATTCGTCAGCATCTTTCTGCAGAACAACACACGACACACAGCATTGAGGGGAAAATAAGATGATTTAAAGGCAGATTATTGCTAAAACATACATAACATAACATTTTCTTTCTAGGACCTAAACGAGTCAGTGAATAGTTTTGACAGGAGGAAGTTTCTTTCTTTTTTTTATGCTGTGTTTGGATTAGTTCGCAAAACAGATGAACGGAAACTGAGACGGCCATATGCAAAAAAATCATAATCCATATGTGTTGTGTGTAATATCACAGTACAGTAAGCTGCTTTGGATATCAGCCTCCCTCCACCACATGCTGCGCGGCGGTTCATGGAACAGCCACCGCCATGATAGTCGCCTGGCTGCCCAATAAACACCCCCCACACACTCTTTGTACACTATATAGGCTCCATTTTGTTCTCTCTGCTGAGGGAAGCCTCCACTCGCCTGAGCTCGAGCTCGGAGCTCTGCTTGCAACTCACGTGCCGCTTGTCCGCCTGTAGGTGGCGCTCAGAGCGCGAGAGACGGCAGCTTTGCTTCTCTGTGGCCGGACGGAGCCGAGCGCGAGGGGAGGAGGAAGAGGAGGAGGAGGAGGAGGAGAGCTGCCAGGAGCAACAGAGAGGTAGAAACATGTACTGTATTTACTGTATATGAGGCGGGAAAAGGAAGGAGAGGGTCGGACGCACGTGAGCAGGCCGTGCAGGAGGGTTGGGTATTTTGGGGGGTAACGGGGTTTCGAACCTGTGGCTCTGAAGCTCTCTGCACCGCGCAGTTTTAAAAACGGTACAAACATTTAAATTCATCATATTTATAATTAAAAAAAATAGATGAAATAAGCCCCGAATTACGTTGTTCATGAAATGTCAGCTCTCAGGAAGAAGAAGTCTCCATGACTGGAGTAAATACTGAGGAACATGTTGGGAAATCCACGAAGTTGTCGGGGTGGCTGCTCCCTCCGCCCCTCCTCCCCTCCTCCTCCTCCCCGGTGTAGTATATAGACAGTGTGTGTGTGGGGGGAGGGGGGAGAGGGAGGGGAGAGACACAGAGAGAGAGAGAGAGAGAGAGAGAGAGGGAGGGAGGGAGGGAAGCGCGAGCGCAGTCGTTTGGATTCACTCCACTTTCTCATCACACACAGTGCAGCCGCGCGACCTGCTCCGTGCCGGACCGGGAGGCGGACAGAGTTCTTTTGAAGCGGCAGAGCGGCGACCGCGCGACGGTGCTGGAAACTAACTGGACCTACCGGAACCTGCTGCTTCTTCTTTGGTGTGATTGTTTTTAATTATTATTTTGTTTAAACCGTTTTGCTCCTTTTTTTTTTTTTTTTTTTTTTTTTCTGCTCCGTCCACCACCTCTTCCTCCACCCCACCACCACCTCCCCAAAGCGCGCCATCAGCGGAGGATGCTGCCGCCGCTTCTGCTGCTGACGGTACACGCAGCCCGGTGGTAACGTTTCACGGAGTAGCTGCGAGTGACACCCACTCCGGACGGGTCCCCCCCCCCAACCCTCCCCCACCTCCACCCTCCCAGCGTCAGCCGCTCCTCCGGAGAGAGGTAGCACCGGCGGGCTGACGCGCAGCGCTGCTGGTCACGACAGTTAAAGTGGACAGAAATTGGAGGAATAATTACCCCCGCCTGTCCTACTGGATTGTTTGATTTGTTTTAAGACCTCTCCCCCCTCCCCCCCTTCCCCCGGCGTTGTGGATTCTTAATATTGGGGTTTTGAGTTTTTTTTTTTTTCCACGGAGGTCTGGAGCGGCTCCGTCAGGGCACCGAGGAGGAGCGGAGCCTGTAAGCCGGGCTGGAGCGCTCAGAGCAGGGGAACCGCGCGGCTCTCACCCGGTCCAGGTAGGAACTTCTTTCTCCCCCAGAACCAGTCCGAAACAGAATCTCATCCTCGCATTTATTTCGCCCAAAACCCCCTGATGACAATAATGTCCGATATTTTCATCTCGCGCTGCTGTCAGTCTGCAGGAGACGCTTTACGCACGAGAATATCCACTTTATATTCAATTTCGCCTGCATGAGCACTTGTCCCTTAATTAAAAAAAACACGCAGACTCGATGGATGATGAATCTCTGGAGGCTCACGGGCGTTTTAAAGCACCGAGCAGCTGTTTTTAAAACACTTGTTGGTTGAAATAAATCCATTTAAAGCGATTGAACGTTCATATTCTGCGTCTAATCTGCTCTGATGGGGTTTTACCTGTGCTCCACTACGGCGGTATTGATCCGTATCGATCCCCGCTCCGTGCTCAACGCTCCGTTTGTCTGTCAGTGATAAAATACAGCTTCCCGCGGGTCACTCCGGGTTCCCTAACCTTTTGCCGAAACAGAAAAATCACTACAGTAATCCGGTATAATGGCGAGGAGCTGCTGTGCGGGGAGGATGTGTGTGTGTGCGCGTGTGTGTGTGTGTGTGTGTGCGTGTGTGTGTGTGTGCGTGTGTGTGTTTGCGCGTGTGCGTGCGTGTGTGTGTGTGTGTGTGTGTGTGTGTGTGTGTGTGTGTGTGTGTGTGTGTGTGCGTGCGCGTGGCTCCCTATAGTGCGTATAGGAGCATCATCACAGCGGGGTTTCATTATGGCTCCAATCTGAGGCTTTAAGAGTTCTGCAGGGACTCTCGGGGGTCTGTGGAGGAGAATATAAAACGGCAGTAAAAAAAAAAGAAAAGAAAATGAAAGGCTGTCATTATAATCAGAGGTTTGTAATATTAGAGCTAATCTGCCTGCAGGGACTCCTGCGGCTGCTGAAAGCAACAAAACAGTCCATTCATGTGCGGCTGCTGGTGAAGCCGTCTGTCTCCGTGTCTGTGCAGCACCTGAGGCCCTCCGAGCACCTGTAGCATTTAACACCCCCCCCCCTCCCACACACACACACACACACACACCCCTTGTGATGTACAGGAAGGTAGTTTCAGTGTAAACTGTAAAGGAGGACGAAGATGAGGGCGAGCTGATGATGACGATGATGATGAGTCTCACCGTGTGTCACCAGTTGGGGAATCCAGTCGGTCCGGTTCCTCTGACCCTCCTCCCTCCTCCTTCCTGCTGCTGTGGTGGTGGTGGTGGTGGTGGGGGAGAGGATGGGCGTCCAACCAGCGCTACATGGTTGAAGGAGGGGGGGGGGGGGGGGGGTTGGGTATTTACATGCAAACCGCATCAGCCTCTCCCCGACAGAGAGAGAGAGTCGCTGCGGTCGCTCTGAAACATCTCAGGAACGTTTCGGTGACGAGGAATGTTCACGGGAATCCGGGGCCTGCCCCCCCCTCCTCCACCCCCACTCTCTGTACTTGACCTTTGACCCCCTCCGCCGTCGTCTTGCTCTTATGAAAACTCAGGTGACGTGAGAACATTCAGACGACTCTGGAGCTCGCCGTGGTCCCATCGGAGGAGGGAGGAGATGTTCCCGCCGATTCCTGGAAATTAAAAATGCACATTTAAAACAGGTGTTTGGAACCGTCTTAAGAACCCGCCGATGTTCCCATGATGCTTCACTTTGTTGTTCTACAAACAACGTTAGAAAGCCTCCGAGGTTCGGCTCGTGGTCGGACCGGTGCTCCAGTTTCTCCTCCTGGAGGAGTAGTTTCGGGTTTATTCAGCAGCGGGGAAGTGGAGATCCTCGGTGTGGTTTTGCGGGCCTCGCTGTTACCTGAGCCGCCGGCGGCGTGTCGAGGGGGCGTGGCCTAAAGGTCAGAGGTCTGAGGTCGGACGCCCAGCGGAGGAATCTCTCTCTGCCTCCTTTAATTTAGAAACACATCCACGTCGTTTTTGAGCAGATAAAATAACAACAGAAACGTCACGGTCTCTCCTGCGTGTGGGAGGAGGAGGGGGGGATTAGTCAGGGAAGTAAGACTAGGAGGAGGAGGAGGGGGAGGAGGAGGAGGAGGAGGGAGGTCGCGTTGAGTCCGTTCTGCACATTTCTGCGTAGAAATTGGAGATCTGAGCGAGCGGCGTCGTTAAATGCTCGTCATTAAAAAACGGAGCCGCTGGAGTGGAAATGGGGTTCAGTGTGTGTGTGTGTGTTTCCATTTCACACACACACACACACACACACACACACACACACACACACGTCGCTGTAAAAGGAGGCGTCCACGCTTCCGATTTGAGTTTTCACGGCTGGTTTCACCGGCTCGTCTTCTCGGTCCAGATGTGACGATGAAAAAACAGAAATTCACAAGAGGCGAGAAATATTCTGATAAACGAGATAAACGAGCGCGGCGACGAATCGACGGCGTGAAGCCGACCGACCGGTCGTCACGGCGCTCTTTAGGTAAGTTGGAATATTTCTGCCGGCTTTTTTTTGTGTGTTTTTGTTTTGCGTCTCGAGATGCTTTAAAATCCATCGTGGAGGTGAGAACATCTGTGATCGTCTGATTTGACACTAAGATGTGAACAGAAGTCAGGAGGTGTGCCCCCCCCCCACACACAGCCTCCTCCCCCTCCCCCCACACACACAAAAACACAAATAAATCCTCTGAACTTGTTGACAGCTCATATTAAACAGAAGAAATCCTCCGAGGGAGTCGTGAACGTCTCCGGGTGCTTTCAGACGGACAGATGTTTCCTGCCGTTATTGAGTGATATCGCTTATTGATTTTTTATCCTCTCTGAGCACCAGGTGTCATCTCGCACCGGCGTAGGAGGTGAGGCAGCTAGAAGATGAATAATCCTCGTTTATTATCCAGAAATCTTTCAGAAGTCTTCAGTTTGGTGGGAAGTCCAAAATAAATGTGTTTTTTTACGATACGAAACGAGAGAAGGAAAGTTATTTTAGAGATTAGAGATGAATTAATTGATTGTTTTTATTATTCAGATTGAGGAAATGCTCATGATTTTTTTAAAGAACCCTTTCATTTCCTCTTCTTGGTGTCATGCAGTCCAAATATCACCTGCAGCTTTAAAGCATCCCGTCATATGTAACTGGTTTCATAACTGAATGAATCAGGTTGAAACCAGATGTTGGCCTCTGATCTCCAGCTGTGACACCAATATAAATGTTTTTAAGATTTTGTAAAGCAGATCTTGGATGGTTTTTCTTTTTTTTACGAACGTCTCGGTTCGTCCGCCATCTGAAAGTCTGTCTTCGTTTTGTCCTCCGTCTCCTGCCGTACTCTCGACATGTGGAATAAATATGTCGCCGTGGATTTAGAGCGGCGTTCGGATGATGCCCTCGTCTTTACTCCGTACCGACCTGCTGTTCATCCACCATCCACTCCCATAATCCCCTTCTGCTGCTGCTGCTGCTGCCGCTGCCAGAGGATCAGTGTGTGTGTGTGTGTGTGTGTGTGTGTGTGTGTGTGTGTGTGTGTGTGTGTGTGTGTGTGTGTGTGTGTGTGTGTGTGTGTGTGTGTGTGTGTGTGGGGATCATGAACACACATGATGTCAGTGGAAGGTCACATGTTTGATCCCTGAACCGGTCCGTCCTGCCGCGGTGCCTCAGAGCAACGCTTTCAGGACAAACACTGAATCCGATGAGTCAGCGTATTTCCTGTCTGGCGGTCACGTTTTTGGTTTTTTTTACGAGGTGTGGAGCCGCGACGCAGCACACGACCGAGCCTTCACCATCAAACTCATATTAGCATGTCACGTAAACTTTGTTTTTATTATTAAACCTAAAAAAATGTGTCCAAAAAACATCCAAATTCAGACGTTGAATGTCTTCGATCCGACAGTTCCAGAGTTCATTGGAAATTCAGCTGATTTTAGTCCAAATCTTTTTCAGGCAAAGTTCTCGTGCGGCTTCTTAAACGCATTCAACGTTCGTAAATTCTGTTTATTTCAAAAAAGTGTCGCTGGGTTTATGACAAAACCGAGTTTTCATTTGAAGTGTTTTTATTGTGGTTTATTTGGTGAATTTTACCGGGGCTTTGTAGGTTTTTCGCTTTAACACTTTTACAAAAGCAGAAATCTGGGAGTCTTTGGGACGGCGGCCGTTGATTCAGGTGATGTCGTTTAAAAGCATGACGAAGACGCCCTGAATTCATTTCGTGGACTCTTCGTGTTCATTCGTCGCTATTCATGCGATCCTCGGTGTAACGGCACAAACGGGGCTTTTCACTTCGCCCTCAGATGACATCATCAGAGACGAAAACTTTCAGACGAAGCGTCCAAACCGTAAACTTTCCTGAAATTCGGCTGCATTAATGCTGCATTAATAACTTCATAACTAATAATAATTACAATAACTTGTATCGAATCGAGAATCATTTCTGAATCAAACTGAGATTTTCAACAAAGAACACACACAGGTGGTGTGAGGCTGCATCTGAAAGAGAGGGTGTGTGTGTGTGTGTGTGTGTGTGTGTGTGTGTGTGTGTGTGTGTGTGTGTGTGTGTGTGTGTGTGTGTGTGTGTGTGTGTGTGTGTGTGTGTGTGTGTGTGTGTGTTAATCTGGATCAAACAATGGCAGTGAATGGAGTCATTAGAGTAAGCCCCATTGTGTTGGAAGGCAGGGAGACCACACACACACACACACACACACACACACACACGCACACACACACACACACACACACACACACACACACACACACACACACACACACACACACACACACACACACACTGGACTGTCCAGAGAGCTCACCTCAACCATGAACATCCTGTCCATCTGAGATCTGAAAACATCAAAGCACCTTTTGATTTTCTCTCTCCGTGTGTGTGTGTGTGTGTGTGTGTGTGTGTGTGTGTGTGTGTGTGTGTGTGTGTGTGTGTGTGTGTGTGTGTGTGTGTGTGTGTGTGTGTGTGTCAGTCATGTTTATTTCAGGCCAGGTCTTTTGTGTGTGAACACCAAATCCTGGACATTCAGGTTTGTGTAGTTTAAATAAGGGACGCACAGACACACGCACGCACACACACGCACACACACACACACACACACACACACACACACACACACACACACACACACACACACACACACACAGGTATTTAAACACACCTACGTGACCAGACAGAAACTTTCTGAACTGGTTTCCAGCTTTGTGTTGCAGGTGTGACTGAATATTTTTCATATTTCTGTGGTTTGTAAACAATCTCATTGTGTTTGTGTTACATCAGAATGTGACACACACACACACACACACACACACACACACACACACACACACACACACACACACACACACACACACTGCTTCACTTTAAATAGATTTTCTAATTACAGTATCACTGATGAGTTCATTTTTTGATGACGTCATTTCTTTTACGAATGTAGATTTGACACCAGAGTTTATCAAACTTTTTAAAGTTTGAAGTCTTTCTTTTAAGTGATTAATTGAATCCGCACGCGATTTTCAAAATAAAATGCCAAACTTTCTGCGCAATATGTGCGATGTTGTTGCTGTTTCTCAGTTTGATGTAAATCTGATATTTCCGGATTCTGATTTCAAAAGACGTCACGGTTTGCCGCCCTTTTTTTCTCCAATATTTTATTGATTTATATCAACTTGTCAGTATGATGAGAAGCAGATTAATCAACAGTAACAATCATTGTTTGTAGCAGCGTTAAAATTAATTGAATGTCCTGACAAATGCAGACAAACGCGAACTTTGCCAAAAGCCCTAAAATTAGCAAAATTCTGAATGAACTCTGGAACTGTTGTATCACAGATCAGATTCTGAGGATTAAGAATTTAATTCACGTGGAAGTGTTGGAGGTTTTCTGACATCGTGTCGTTCCTCCGCCGGTGCGTCTGCACTCCTGTGTGAAGCAGCCACCGGTGTGTTTGTCATTGAGATGAAGTGCAGTTGTGTCGGATAGGACGAGGGACGGGCGGGGAGGCGGGGCTTGTTGCTGGATGGGATCTGTGGTTCCGCCCACTCGTGCATCACTGCAGATGCTCCGGGGAGCACCGACCAGAGGAGCAGCTCCAGTCGGGAGATCTTTAAAGTTTAAACCGGCTTCTGCAGAGCAACACAAAGGTCAGAGGAGCAGTTTGTGTTCGAGGTCGCGTTGTTGTTGTTTTCTGGAAAGTCTCAGTGGAGTTTGGCGGACCGCATCTTTACTTTCAAGTATTTTTCATCCGTTTTGTCAACCAATGAGCAGATTCGTTGGATTTAAAGGATTTTTTTTTTTTTTTATCAGTACGCTGCTTCATCGCAATTTATCAGGTATTTAATTCACCGGATTCACACAAAAAAAAAACATTTTCTGATGTAATTTCATCTGTAAACATGTTTTAAATTGATATTTCCATATTTAATTACAAACGATGGATTTGATCTCAGTTTGGCAACATTTCCAAAACATAAAATGAGTTGTAATTGTGTATTTTATAGCAGTATTTACTGGTAGATTGAAGTAAAAAGTTGAACTTTATTACAGTATGTAGTTTCCATGTCGTCAGCTGATTAATATCAGAGTGTAACTCGTATTTTCTCCGTGATATTGATCCTGAACTGAGACTCTGAGCGTTTGAACGTAACCTGCATGATTTCACTTTGGTGTTTTCAAAAGATTAGAACCAAACAAAACTGTTGGATTCAGAAATTTACAGTATTATTATCAGAAAATATCTAAACGATGCTGCAAAATTGTATCTTCTAATATCTAATACGTGTTTATTTAATGATTATATTTGCCATCAATCAATCTATTGTAGAGCGTAAAGTTCAATATTTGTCTCTTTGTTGAATAGAAAATTCTCAAGTACGGAAATATTCTACTTAAATAGTACTTGAGTAAATGTCTGTTTTTATTTCTTAAATGGACAAAATCATTTCACCAATCGAGGAGATTAATATATTTTTGCTGGTTAAACAAAACAAAACACGTCAATTAACGACGTTATCGACAGTTTTATTGCCCAGTAAGATTTCACAGATTGAATTTGCCTAAACTAAAAAAAAAGAAAACAGAAAAGCCAAATAATACTAATAATTCTATTAATGTCACCAATAAAAACAACATTACAGTATTATTATATTAATTAGACAGCCTCTTAATTCATCTGATTTTCATGAAGTTTCAGGTAAAAACTCGTATTTGTTGGTTAGTTTTGTGAGTTTATGAGTAAATGAGTTTAAATGTGAACGTTCGGGATTGTTTCAGTGTTAAAAGAAATCCTGCACGTGGTCATTTGAAGCAGAGAAAGCTGTGCCCGTGAAGCTCCGCCCCCTTCTTTAATGTAATGTGCTGGAGTTCAGTGATGCAGGCGGGACGTTACCATGGAGACCACTCTGAATATCAATAACGCTCACCGGGTTTGTAACCCGCCGCCATCAGGCTGCTTTGTCATGTACAAGTTAAGAGCTGTATTCTGGCCACGCCCCCTTTCTCTCTCTCTATTGTAAGTCTTTGTCTCTCGACCGCTCGTCCAGCCGTCAAGACAGTAACTGCCCCGTCTCCTTAGACATGGAAATGTTACTGTCCTATTGTCATGCAGCAGAGACACACTCTCACACACACACACACACACACACACACACACACACACACACACACACACACACACACACACACACACACACACACACACACACACACACACACACACGGGTGAGGGGGGTGAGGCTGGCTGGTGAGAAAGTTTGAGACTGTGGGAAAAAAGACAAGCTGGACAATCTCTGGCTCACCCGTCCTCGTCCCCTGAGGACACACGCACACGTTAGCATGTTAGTTCACATCAGCACGACAACAGGAACTTTGATTTTTCTATTTACATCCAGTTTTTTCTCACGACCTCACGAGATATTTACGTTCTTAATCTGACCCCCGTCTCTGGAAACAACTGGACTAAAATAATAACATCTGGTTTTTTGCTACCCGAAGCCCTCGAGATGCACAAATCAAACGCACCTCCATCTAAATGAGGCTAAAAGACGTGAATAAATGAGCAGATTTCTATTTATATCACCCGCCGAGCCCGGTTGGTTGGATTGAAAGCAGCGGTCGCCCCGGAGGGTTCGTATGTCAGCTGTGATTCAAACGTTTACATTACTGACCACACAAACCCACGTCTCAGTCACTTTACAGCTGCTGCTGTCGGGTTGCGTTTCATTCACATGTTGAACAGAAATTATGGGATGTCTGTCGATCATTAGATTTCTAAGCCTGCAAGAAAAAAGTAGCTTTTGAATGTTTTCTACCTGATTTCCGTCCAAATTCTGCTGACCGACGATCCTTCAGCTGATCTCTCGACATCCGTCTGTTACCGCCGTGGAAGTTCCTGGAAAACTTATGAAATTATAAAAAGTGTTTTCAAAACCTGGAAAAGTTTGCAGGTAAAAATCCCCAAACATTTCCCAACGTGGAGAAATACATTCATCATATAACTCATTTTAAAAGTGAGCTTCCTGAACCCGCCCACAAAGTAACAACCAATCACAGGTGCTCGGTGCGGCTACGCAGCTCCTGATTGGTCTGACTTCAAACTACCTAAATACACTCGTAAAAATGGGGGAAAATATTAAGTTACAGAAAAGTTTTGAAAGATTATTTGGTGAAAATGTGCCGGAACCATAATTGTGGTATCGAAAAAAATAGATCTGATATAAATATAGTGTAACTTAAAAACACTCATTAGCTTCTCGCCAGCTTTTTTATCGCGAAAAGTTTAAAAACAACGTCTCCAACGTCCTGACGGAGAAATCAGAAAAACCTGAGTGTTCAGGTGTAAAAACAAAAAATCTAATTGAAGAAAGAAAATCAGGAAATCTCTTGAATCCAACAACTCCTGAGCGACATCGTCACCTCCTTCTGTCTCCTCCTTCTGTCTCCTCCTTCTGTCACCTCCTTCTGTCTCCTCCTTCTGTCACCTCCTTCTGTCTCCTCCTTCTGTCTCCTCCTGATGTTTTTTTCCTGGTTTATTTTCACCTGCTGGCAAATGTGACGTATTCATGTAAAAAAAAAAAAAAAAAAAAGGGGAAATAAACATTTACAGGAAACAAAATGTTTTCTGTAAACCAGTTAATCAGTGACAAAAAAAGACAAACATCGTCTCTACAAAAACAAAACACGCCTGTTGTCACGGCTGCGTTTCCACGGCGACGCGCGGAATGCCGGACGGGGGTCGGAGGTCGGAGGTCGGCGATTCGAGGTATTTGTCGGCTCTGCGGAGAGAAAAATGTGTGAAAAGAAACACACACACACCCGCTGAGAGGTCCGGGGGTAATTAGGTGTTTGTCTCCGCGGGGAGTCGAGCGGCCGACACTTCACGGTTGCTGTTTTCCAGACACGTTTACGACGAGAGGCTCCACAGCTGATTTTACATTTAAAAGCTCGAAAAGTTCTCGGAAACAATCACCGACTCTTAAAAACCAAGAAACAATCACCGAGTCTTAAAAACCAAGAAACAATCACCGACTCTTAAAAACCAAGAAACAATCACCGAGTCTTAAAAACCAAGAAACAATCACCGACTCTTAAAAACCAAGAAACAATCACCGACTCTTAAAAACCAAGAGGAAACTCGTGCCGTTAAAATTGACTAATTTACAGTCGAATACGGACTGAATGTAAAAGTGCAACAACTGCAACGTTTGCAGCTTTTTTTCTGCAGTTGCTGCTAATTTTAAAATCCATATTTGTACGATTTTGTGCCTTTGTTTTTAATAAGCGTCTTCGTCGACGTCCGCCAGGTTAAAATCTTGTGCCGTCGCTTTTCCTGCAGACGATGTGACTTTGAGACGTTTGGTTTCTATTCTTGATTTATTTTATTTTAAATTTTTTAAATAGCTTTTAGCTTGAGTTGAGATGTTGTGTGGAAGCGGCCTGACGTGTTGTTTCCTGCGTGAACAGCTGATCTGATGTCGTTCAGGTTTTAAAACCACGTCGTTGTTGTGGAGTCGATTTTATTTTATAAAGTCGCTGAATGAATTCATACGAGGACCGACTTCTTCCCTCGTGTGTGTAGGAGACGTAACAGGATCAGAATATATACAAGCCTTTACTCCTCCATGTGTGTGTGTGTGTGTGTGTGTGTGTGTGTGTGTGTGTGTGTGTGTGTGTGTGTGTGTGTGTTCATCTCCAAATCAATGACGTGAGGAGAGAAAGAGAATAAAAAAAACAACCTCTCCAGATTAACCTCGACGACCTGCAGCCGACAAACTGCTACAGACAGTGTGTGTGTGTGTGTGTGTGTGTGTGTGTGTGTGTGTGTGTGTGTGTGTGTGTGTGTGTGTGTGTGTGTGTGTGTGTGTGTGTGTGTGTGTGTGTGTGTGTGTGTTTGTTTGTTTGTTTGTTTGTGTGTCTGAGACGTTTCACTGCCAAGAAGAAGAAAAAAAACCAACAAAAAAAAACAGAAGCGAGAAGAAAGAGTTGATGTGAAGCAGCGTCTGGTTGAGACGTCGTGTTCTGAGCGGCAGACTTCAGGTTTGAGTCTCGTCGTCTCTTCAGGGATCCGAGGAGGTTCAAGGAAAGAGCGGATGTTACTGTAAATATGCAGCCTGAGACTCGTCTTCTTTCTGTCGCCCGCAGCGGCGCTCGGTTTGTCTTCCTGTCAGAGCGTCGCGACTGGCAGCGGCAGGAAGTCGTCGCTCTGTGCTGCAGGCGACGTGTCCACCTTCAGGTCTTCAGATATTTAAGACACCTTTACTGTCTCCAGGAGACAAACGGGACGATCTGTTCCTGAACATCTGGGACGTAAATCTGAGAGCGGCGGCCGGCCGGTCGGTCGGCGTCGTCTCTGTGAGTGACGGCCGGTTTCGCTCATCCGTCTCCTCTTTTCTGTCCCTTTCAGAGCGGCGTTGTCCGGCGGAGACATGGCGGCGCTGAGACGGGCGGTCCTGGCCGTCGTCCTGCTGCTGGCGTCGTGCGGCGCGGCGCCCAGCGACATCCTGTATCGGGTTCCTGAGGAGCAGCCGCCCAACACGCTGATCGGCAGCCTGGCGGCGGACCGGGGTCTGCCCGACACCGGCCACCTCTACAAGCTGGAGGTGGGCTCGCCGTACCTGCGGGTGGACGGGAAGACCGGAGACATCTACACCACCGAGATCCCCATCGACCGCGAGACGCTGAAAGACTGCCGCAACGTGTTCGAGGGCGACAAGTGCTTCCTGGAGTTCGAGGTGTCGATCACCGACATGGTGAAGGGCATCGGATCGGGGCCGCGGCTCATCGAGGGACGCATCGAGGTGCTCGACATCAACGACAACACGCCGCAGTTCTCCTCGCCCATCCTCACCCTGTCCATCCCCGAGAACACCCACATCGGCGCCCTCTTCTCCATCCCCATGGCGACCGACAAGGACTCCGGCTCCAACGGCGTGGCCGAGTACTCGCTGAGCACCGGGCCCGACGCCGACCAGCTCTTCACCCTGCAGGTCGCCGTGGACTCGGACGAGAAGCTGCCGCAGCTGGTCGTCATGGGCAACCTGGACCGCGAGAAGAAGGACTCGTACGACCTGAACATCCGCGTGGTGGACGGCGGGAGGCCGCCGCGGGCGAGCAGCGCTCTGCTGCGCGTCACCGTCACCGACCAGAACGACAACGCGCCCAAGTTCGAGAGGAGTCACTACGAGGCGGAGCTGCCGGAGAACAGCCCGCTGGGACACTCGGTGCTGCAGGTCAGTACACACACACACACACACACACACACACACACACACACACACACACACACACACACACACACACACACACACACACACACACACACACACACACACACACACACACACACACACACACACACACACACACACACACACACACACACACACACACACACACACACACACACACACACACACACACACACACACACACACACACACACACACACACACACACACACACACACACACACACACACACACACACACACACACACACACATCTGAACCAGTTACTGTTTGATTAATTTATTGACACAAAGCTCATCAATAGCAACTCAAATACATTTTTTAACCAACGTTCTCCAAACAAACATCAGAATTTACTGCATTTTTATTTTTATATTTTATATCTTTTTAAGTTGATTTTTTTTTTATATTCTGGAGACAACAAGCAACTTCAAGATGTTTGTAAAACTTCTGACGTGTATTTTTCACAAATTAATTGATTTAATGTAAAAAAAAATCTGTTGTTTTCTTCGATCCTGATCGACTTATGAACGGAAACAAACTTTAAATATTTATATTATTACACAAACTGTCCTTCAGATCCTCCTTTAACCAGGAAGCAGAAACCTGATCGACACCTTTTAAGGGGGAATTTAAAGGTTCAAATGTTGAACATTAATCTGGAACAACAGGCTGCTGAGGTCACGCGTGAAAATTCTTTGTGTTTGAATTAAAAATAAATAAGAGATGGAGAAACGGTTGTGTTTTGAATTGTCGGTGCCGGTGAGGTCTGAGAGCTGCAGGACGACGCGGTGCAGCGACTGCACGTAACGCGCTGCTCAATTATCCGTGCGGACAGATGGTTGCGGCGGAGGTGAAGCAGGGCGTGGGATTGCTGCGTGTAGTCACATATTAACCACTGATTCTACTTCACCTTTGAGCCGCGGGGTGCGGTGAGGAAGGCGGTGGGGGAGGGGGGGCAGGACGTGATGTCAGCAGAAGCCAGCTCACCGTGTCATCCTCCGGCCCTGCTGCCTTCCCTTCCCCAGCTGCAGCCTTCCAGCTTGCCGTGCATGACTTAATCTGAGTCAGTCATGAGATTATCCACGGGGCTTATTGGTATTATTGCTCTGGATGTGGCTCGTTGCGTTTCAGAGAGTCGCAGAATTCATTTCACTTAACGTGAGTGTGAGGAAAGCGGTGATGGTGCAGCGGCAGCCGACCGACCGACCGACGACGCGCTTAAAAACAATCGGGCCGACGGCGGCGGATCTGCTGGATTGTGACGCCGCCGCAGAGCTGCATGTTTCAACCTATTTATCTTCTCGTCTAGTTTCAAAATGAAGCCACGCAGTTTTTTAACTTTAACTTTGTGTCACTTTATATCAGTAAAAATCCCATTTAACATCATTTCCTATCTCTGAATTTACTCTTAAAGCCCCTTTTGTTAATGTTAAAGTATTTATAACATGAAATAACGTTTTGAAGAGCTTTCATCTTAAACTGTTGCTCATTCAGTCATGAATATTTAATTTGACTAAAATATCTTAAGTCTTTTGTGTTCAGTAGCTTTTAACCACATCTCATCTTCTGTAGAAGGAGGTGAGGAAGACCATGAGATGTCGTGAAAGTTCATCTGGACCTTGATTTATCATTAAAATACCAAATGAGCAGCTGAAATACACTTTAAAAGCTTCTAAGTTGACCTTTGATTGAAGACTTTTCCCTTAATTTAAATATTTATGATTAAAAAAGTTACAACAAAAGTTAAAATGAACAAAAACCTTTCATGCATTTTCATTATTCAGAGTTTACATTCAAAAAAGCTCAAATAAAATGCTTCATCGGGACCGTTTGGGTTCGTTTTTTTGATCAGATTTCCACAACCGTCGTCACATTTTGTTTCAATTCTTTTCCTCACACCTGATTGGTGCACTGAAGTGTGTGACATCACCTCTTTAACGGAGCTCCGCCCTTTTTCAAAAACTAAACTAAACAGAAACGTAGAAAAGTCTCATAAAAGCTCTAAAGTTGTCCGATTTTTGTGTCTGTGAAGGATCGAGTTAACAAGCTGATTGAGAAAAGGAAATCAATAATCAATAATTAAAGTTGTTGTGACTGGTCCTTTAAATCCAGAGCTCGTTAAAGACCGGATAATATGTGTAATTGCTCAATTCCCCTAAAAAGCCATTAAAAATGACATGCGTTTGACAAAAAGCTGCTTAATCATTCAAAAGAAGCAGCCCAGAATGATTTGAAGAGTCCAGCCTGACCCACCGTGTAATTATGTAATTTAGTCAATAATAAAGTCGACAGGATGTAAACTGTGATGGATTATATCTCTGCAAGATCATTTTCTTTGGGAATAAACTCTTAATATCTTCGTGGAATCAAGAGAAAGCGGCATAAAAAGGGATGTTTCCAGTTTCCAGTATCGGGTTTAGTGTCGTCTGGAACATGCAGAGCGTCTGAGGACTCGCTGGTTAATAGTTAACGGAGCGATAAAGAGTGTTTATTCTCGCCGTGCACCCGGACAGAGCGGCCTTGGAGAGCAGCCAGCGGCGGCTCGGGCCTCATCACGGCAGCCACTGTTCAATACACAATTCTCACAAGCTGTCAATAATTCACCGCCGTTTGGGTGATGTTTGCCGCTTAAAGCCGCACCGGAGGAAAGGAAATCAATATTATAATTTCACTTTCATGCTTTCTTTAACCTTAACCTCCCCCTGACTTGGATCGCTGATTTTCCTCGGTCACCTCGGGGGTGCCGGCGACGGACTGTCACAGTCTGTGATCCTGAGCAGACAGGAAACCAGATATTTATTATGTGGCAGCCTGAACTGCAGTCTGTTAAAAAGAAAATCCATCATTGGCTCTGCCGGCTACATCGAACCTTTTACACCCTGATTTCACTCCAGATGTTCACTTATGAAACATCAACATCACGTGTTCTTCGTCGGGTTGTTTCAGATCTTTATCGAAGCGGTAGGATGTTAAAAATAATATATGTAGCAGCTTAGCTTAGCATAAACACTGGGAACAAAGGGTAACAGCTAGCCTCGCTCCGTCCCAACGGTAACAAAATCTGCCCTCAAAGCTCAGCAGTTAAAGTTACACTTTATAGGATTAATGGTGACTGTTTTTTGGTTACACATTTGTACATTTAATAGTTTTTGCACAGAGAGGTGCAAAACAGGTGCTAGTAGGTGGATTTTTTTTTTGTCACCTTTGCTGGCAGCTCCCCACTTGCTTCCAATCTTTGTGCTGAGCTAAGCTAACTAGCGTCGGTCTGTAGCTTTGTGTTCATCCTGTAGAGAAGACACGGGTGTTTTCTAACTCTGGGCAAAATAACATTTATCATCACTGCTGAAGTCTCAGAGGTTGTTGTGTCCTTGGCCATTTTATTGTTTGTTTAAAAGGGCTTATTTTTTTATTTATTCATTTATTTCGGAAACCAGTATTTTTTAAATTTAAATTTGTGAGATTATTTTGCTGAGTGTATGCTTGGCTCCGATCCAGCTCAGCTTTAAAAATGGAATAATGGCTTTAAAAATTTAACAAGCCTAATTGCATTGCTTGTAAGGTCCCAGGTGAAGGCTGCACGAAGTGCTGAACCAGCAGCACCTGGGACATTTTAAAAATAAGCTGTTCGACAACTAGTTCTACAACAACGACCTACATTCCTGAGCAGCATTGAGTGAACACGATTAAAAAGTATTAGACGTGTAGGTGGGAAGGGCGTCCTAATGAGCACATCCAAATTCACTAATTACCTCCATTTACTGTGGGTTTGGACACGTCAGGGCCCAGATTGCGGCTGGTGCCGGTCCGTGTCCTCTCCGGTGTCCTAATAGGCCCAGAGGAGCCGGGGCTTTTTTTTTTTGTCTGATAATGAGAGGAGCATTAACATTCACTCATCTGCCCATTAGATGCCAATGACCCGCTGCACGGCCGTTAGATGTTGTTATGTGGGCTTTGATCGTCTATTATGTTTCACACACACAGCAGAAGAAGAAACCCCCCCCAGGAAAACATAAGGGGGCCTCGCGGTGTTGCATTAGTAATGGTCCTGACTCTTTGTAAGTCAAAGCAGATAAATAATCATTAAAATATAACTGAGATCATAATGGGAACAGGTGGTGTTGTGGTTTGCAGTGATTTCAGCGAGTCTTTTGCACTTTAAATTTGTGTATTTAAATGTTAATGTCACATAAAAGCAGGACAGGGTACTAACTGATACTTACGAAGTCAAAATAAAACAGCATTCCAGATGTTTATTGTGAAGTTGAAGGTGTTAAATATGAAATGTTTCCTGTATACGTGGTTCTTGTTTGGCTGAAAAGGTAACAACCATCTTCGTTTGCCCTCGTAGGTCCGAGCCAACGACGCCGACACCGGCACCAACGGCGAGATCGACTACAGCCTCCATCAGGCTTCGGAGACCGTCCAAAGGCTTCTGCGCATCGACCGCTCTACGGGCATCATCTACGTCAAAGGTATGGTGGACCGAGAAGAAGAAAGTTTCCTCAAGTTCTTTGTGGTGGCCAAAGATCGGGGGCCCAATTCCAAGAGTTCCAAAGTCCTGGTGACGATCAACGTCAGGGACCAGAACGACAACGCCCCGGCCATCGAGATCCGCGGTATCGGCTTGGTGACGCACCAGGACGGTGTCGCCAACATCTCCGAGGACATGCCCATCGGGAAACCGGTGGCGCTGGTCCAGGTGTCGGACCGCGACGAGGGGGAAAATGCCGTGGTGACGTGCGTGGTCGCCGGTGACGTCCCGTTCCAGCTCCGACCCGCGAGCGAGTCCGCCAACGATCGGAAGAGGAAGTACTTCCTTCAGACGACGACGCTGCTGGATTACGAGCGCGTTAAGGATTACAGGATAGAAATTGTTGCCGTGGATTCTGGGAACCCGGCGCTGTCCAGCTCTAACTCCCTCAGAGTCCAGGTGACGGACGTGAACGACAACACGCCGATCTTTTCCCCCGCGTTGCTCGAGGTGGACTTCCCTGAAGGCAACCAGCCGGGCGACCAAGTGCTATACATTGTGGCGACGGACGCGGACAGCGGCACCAACGCGGAGCTGGTCTACAGCATCGTGGAGCCCTCGGCCACCAGGCTCTTTGAAATCGACGGCAACTCCGGGGAGGTCCGCGTGAAGAACCTGCTGGATCGGGAAGAGACGGAGCGCTACGAGTTCCGCGTGGCGGCGGCAGACAAGGGCCTCCCGAGTAAAACCGGCACTGCTACGGTGGTGATAAATGTTCTGGACCGCAATGACAATGACCCCAAGTTCATGCTGAACGGCTACAGCTTCTCAGTCATTGAGAACATGGCTCCGCTCAATCCGGTCGGCGTGGTGACCGTCACGGATGCCGATAAGGGTGAGAATTCCCAAGTGAGGCTCTTTGTGGAACCGGACAACGGCAAGTTTGTGATCCAGAACGGCACGGGAACCATCCTGTCCAGCATCTCCTTCGACCGTGAGAAGGAGAGCACCTACACCTTCCGCCTGAAGGCCATGGACGCCGGTGATCCGCCTCGATCCTCCTACGTGGGAGTGACCATCAACGTCCTGGACGAGAATGACAACGCCCCCTACGTCACCAAACCGGCCAACTCCTCCTACACGTACCTGACGCCCGTCACACCACCGGAGACGCGTGTGGAGGTGGTGGAGGCCGAGGACATTGACGCCGGACCCAATGCCGAGCTGTACTACGCCATCACAGGCGGAAACCCATACGGCCTATTCCAGATCTCACCCAACAGCGGGGAGATCACTCTGGCGCAGGAATTCACCGGCAAACACAAAGGGCTCCACCGGCTGGTCGTGAGAGTCAGCGATAAAGGCAAACCTCCTCGCCACACCACCGCTCTGGTCCACGTCTTCGTCAACAACACCAAGTCCAACGTGTCCCTCATTGAGGCGCTGGTGGGACACAGCCTCTACACCCCTCTGGACCGGGACATTGCCGGAGATCCCAACTACGCCCTCGCTCAGCGCAGCAACATCCTGTACGGCAGCCTCGCCGGTATCGCCGGCGTGATCCTGGTCATCGTGGCCGTGGTGGTCATCAGACACCGGCTGCAGAAGGACACCAAGAGCGGCTACCAGGCCGGCAAGAAGGAAAGCAAGGACCTGTACGCTCCCAAGCAGGGGCCCAAAAATGGCAAAGGGAAAAAGAGCAAGAAGGGGAAGGCTCCGAAACCGGCCAAGCCGCTGGAGGAGGACGAGGAGGCCAGCCTGCAGAAGGGCCTCAAGTTCAACCTCATCACCGATAACGTCAACGACAGCCCCAGAATCTGCCTGCCCCTCAACTACCCGCCGGGAAGCCCCGATCTGGGCCGCCACTACCGCTCCAACTCCCCCCTCCCGTCCATCCAGCTGCAGCCGCAGTCGCCCTCCGCCTCCAAGAAGCACCAGGCCGTTCAGGACCTGCCCGCCACCAACACCTTCGTGGGGACGGGCGACAACAACTCCACGGGCTCCGACCAATATTCGGATTACAGCTACAAGGCCAACCCACCCAAATACAGCAACAAACAGGTAGGAGACTACGCAAACACGCCAATGTACCCCAGGGACATCTATTGGACCAACCGGGTGTGGTAGGGACTACCACACCCGGTGACGCTGGGACTTACTTGGCACTGCCAATATTCTTCCACCAAAGCTGCACTGATCCCCCCCCCTCCAACACACACACACACACACACACACACACACACACACACACACACACACACACACACTTCCAAAGGGCTGTTCCTCCCTTTGTGTTTTTTTTGTTTTGGTTTGGTTCTGTTCACCATTTCTATTCAGTTTTTTTTTGGTTCTCACTTCAACATGGACACCACAAAGCGCAACAGTCATGAAGGATTTACATAAGCGATAGACCAAATATGGGCTTACCAATATTTATTGTTTGATTTGATGTTTTTCTGTTGATGTTTCTGACTCAAATGTTTGATTTCTTGCAGTATTTAATGAACAATATCTGTTATATTACACAAAAAAGATGTCATAACTCTTTACAAATCTAGAAATACAAGTGAATATGGGTCAGTTTTAATATTGGAAATCCCATATGGGTCTATCCTCTGCATCTATATGTTTGTCATTTGTTCTGTTTTGTGTTGAGTTTCACCTTTTTCACGGCAGGTTTAAATGAAGGAGGTTAAAGTTTTTTTTATTATTATTCCACCTGGACTTCTTTGTGTGGCCGTTGAAAGGTTCACGCTGACATCCTTATTAAGTCTGAATGTGTTTTTCTTTTCCTTTTTTTCCCCATTTTTTTCTGGAGAGCTGACTGGAGGTTTTTAAAGCTGCTCTTTATGGCAGGATCAGCTTGTTGAAGTGTGACAAAGAGTGACTGTGAATTCCTGAGTTTTTTTTTTAGTTTTTTTTATTGTTTCTTGGCTTTTCTTTCGGCCAAGAACGAGTACTGGCTGAGCAGCACTTTAGAAGTGTTTCCATCCAGTTTCTGACCAATTTAAGGTAATTTCTCCTCAGACGGGGAGCTGGGTCGTGAAAAAGAGAAAGAAAGGAAAGGGGGGGAATAAGAAGGATGATGGAGGGAGTAAAGGGTTGTAAAAAAAAAAGAAAAATCCATTAGACTATGAAGGAAAAGGTACCCGAAGACTAAATACAACCATCTCCTGACCTCCGCACTTCCTGTCAGGTCGGCTGAAATACGACTTTTAATTTGCCGTGTTCCCAATCACCGGGGCTAAAAAGTCAATTGTTTGCACAGATTAATGGCAGGTAATTTTCCAGCGTGCCCACTTTTTCGCATTCTTTTTTACCCAGAGTGCCTTGCTTTACTCTATTTAATGTAAAAAAAATAAAAATAAAGGAGTGGGGATTTGGGTTGAGATTTGAGATGGGGGTCATTAACTGTGATCGTGACGAGCTGTTTTTAGCGGGTGTGAAAATAAAAATAAAAAATGTCACGTGCACTGTGAAAAAAAAGACAATCAATACGTTGCCGTAGCGATGTTCGGACTGTACATATTTTGTTTTTGTTTTTTGTGTGTGTCGTGTGTGAGCGTAATGCTTTTTTTCAAAGACTTCACCAACCGAACCAAAGACTCACTAACACACACACACACACACACACACACACACACACACACACACACACACACACACACACACACGTTTCCATCCTCATCACCATCAACACAGGAAGCTGAGAACTTTTGTTTCCTTGTTTGTTTTTCGGTCGAGCGGACTTCCTGCCGCCGCCGCTGTGTTTAACGTTTAGCCCGTTAACACGTGAGCCCGCCGGCGTCGGTCGGCGGAGTCGAACCCACGCTGCCTCGTTTCAACTCCATCACACACCTGTTCAGTCATGTACTCTTCTTCTCTGGGGGAAATAAATGTACAGTGTTTTCTTTCTTTTTTTTAAAAAAGCAGATTTTTATTTCAATAAACATGTTCCTTTAAAATGTTAAAAGTGGCGATCTCTGTTGCATTCACTGGGGTTCCTGAGGTGGGCGGGGCAACAAAAAAAAGAAGTGAATAAACAGGGGAATATTATGGGAACGCCGCCAGGAGAGGTACAGTACTTCATTTTTCATTTCCATCCTTCACACGCGGAGAGAGAATATATTTGGCACGAAGTGTTTTCAGATTAGTTTCGGCTGTTCTGAGCTGATTTGGTTAAAATGTCATTATCAAGAGGAAGAAATTGAATTTCTCCGTGTTGGCAGTGAATTGTGTGTCGGGAGTTTTCTCAGTAAACAACTGATTCCTGCTGAATATTCAACCTGAAATTCACAATCAGTTGTTATACTTATTAGTCTGGTGCTCATTTTCTTCCATCTTTGGACCTGAATTCTCAATTTGAATGTTTTATCAACAAGTGATGTCATTAAATATCTTATTTTGTTTTACTAGCGTGTAAAAATCCAGCAGATTGTAACACTTGAGAAGTTTTAAAAAAAAAGAAAAGTAATTTGGGGAATTTTTTGCTTGAAAAAGACTCAAAATATTTGCTAATTAACTTTTGTTTGCTCAACTAATTGAATAATTTGACTTTAAGCTCACTCTCTCTGCCAGCTGCTCCGGTTAAGGACTGAAATATTTTGGCAAATATTGGACGGATTATCGAGAAGTTTTATGCAGATATTAAACGTCATCAGAGGAGGAATCCAGACTTTCATCTATAACCACTAGGAGGTCAAAATTCATGTGAAATATCTCCACGAGCAGCCTGATGAACCGAAGAAGACTCGTCCTGTTTGTCAGCTGCTGGCGGCCCTTTGTTTGTTTGACGTGGTCTTTTATTAATCGAGCGTGTGGGTGTGAACGACTGCACGTTCTCACAGCAGCGCTTCACAACCACTAAAACCGAGTTTCTGTCACACGTCGACAAATTTGACGGATTTTTAGATGCCGAATTAAAGTGAAATTATTAAATGTTGAGCAAGAAAAAAGCAAAACGTCAGAAAAAATTATTCTCTTTGGAAAACGTGTAATTTACCCCGACTGGCAGTTTTGAGCAGGTTAGCATGTTAGCAGCTGACTCAGCTGATTGCATGAAACAGTTCATGTGTAAACAAGTTCAAAAAAACAATTTAAGACCAAAACAAACAGGAAATAAATATCAATGATGAAACAGATGAAATAATACAAATATTAAAGCTGTTTTATTTTGTGTTTGGTGCAGAAATGTCCAGAAATGTTTTCTCTCCTCTGACATGAACACGTCCGCCATCCTGTGTGTGTCTGTTCCTTTAAATCCACCTACCTACCGGCATGTGGCCTGAACACACACACACACACACACACACACACACACACACACACACACACACACACACACACACACACACACACACACACACACCCTGCAGACTTTGAACCTGCAGCACAAAAGGTGGGCCGAGATCAAAAACCGGCAGGTGCTGAACCTGCCAGGTGGTGGGGAGGGGTCAAAGGTCAAATATCACTCAAGAGCAGCTATTAGCCACCGTGAGTGCAGAGGTCAAAGGTTAATAACAGGACTCCGAGGCTCCTCCTCCTCCGTCTGGGCTCCACATTAACAGTCCGCCGGCGTCACCCTCGTGCTTTTTTTTTTTTTTTACGCTGACGGACTTGGCCGTTTCTATGGTAACGCGACGACCTGTGTGTGTGTGTGTGTGTGTGTGTGTGTGTGTGTGTGTGTGTGTGTGCTGACTCATAGTGCTGACCAACCCCCCCACACCCCCCCTCCGAGCCAACACAATCCCTCCTTCTATGGAAAGCTCTGCCCTTTGAATGAAGAGACGAGAGTGTGTGTGTGTGTGTGTGTGTGTGTGTGTGTGTGTGTGTGTGTGTGTGTGTGTGTGTGTGTGTGTGTGTGTGTGTGTGTGCCGCCTGTCATTCAGTTTATATAAGCTCCGAGCCGAGTTGTTTGTTCCTCTTCTCCCACATACTGACTGATGTCATGGTTTGAGTTACATATTTCTATGTAAATAATCAGACATGTCAAAGTGTTTCCGTGTTTTATTATCACTTATTGAAAGGAGCCGCGGACGTTTATTCGCTCTGAGACTCAGATGTTTTGGAGGCCGGCGGTTATCGGCAGGTGGATTGTGACCTCTGGGAGTCGGACAGGTTTTTCAGAAATGAGCTGCAGGCGTTCATCTCAACACGTTTGATAAGAAAAAGTAAACGGCAAGTGTTTATATCTGTTTCTCCGTATCGCTCTGCAACCGTGCAGCAGAAAGTCTCGTATCATGGGACAACAAGCACCATCTCTGTTGTTTCACTGAGTTTGATTCATGATCTGTTGTACACAAACAGCGAAGCAGCAGTATCTGAGTTTCCGAGTCCGCAGCGATCTGAAGGCCTCAGTGGTGAAATTATTCAGCAGCGTCTGAAGGTGGACGATCCAACAATCAGACCCACAAAAAGTTCGGAAGTTTTCTTTATTAATTTGTTGTAATTTTGGAAGACCAACCTGTTTCTGTTGGTTCCAAATGATCAAACCATATAAACTGTGTGTAAACTGTATTTCGTAGCTTCCGAAAGTGTCTTCAGCTGCAATACCAGCGAGTGCCACTAGAGGTCGGCTCCAAAAAGCCTCCGGCTCCATAGACTCCCATTCAACTTCTCTCATCAAATCCAAAGTGAATAAAATGTGTCCATCAGTTATCTCGGTGTTGTTAGCTAAAGTCACTCCTTCTTCTTAGTTTTCTGGAGGTCCATCTGAAAATAATCCCTCATTCATTAGAAAAGAAGATTCAAGAAGACCTGTTTTGGGGGCGTGTCTGTTTGATTGACAGGCCTGTGGTGCAGTCAGGTTACAGCTATCTGTGGGCGGGACATAGTATCGTCATAGTTTCCGATCAGATTGGTCAGATCCACCGCTGGCTCCTCCCCCCAGCTCGTCCAAATATGGTCACTTCCTGCTCCAAACCAACAGGTGACGTCACTGTTGTGTTGTTTAAAAATGTTGGCGCATTCGTTGATTTGCTTGACATGAAAGTTGGTGAGATTGTCGTCCCTCAAAACAGCCTTCACTGTTAGATCCCCTTTAATGTTACCGCCATGTTTCTGCTGTTGCCATGGTGACAGTTCCCTTGTCCTGTTATCTTGTTTTGGCGTACGATAAACCTTCAAACTAACGGATCTATTACTCATCTGGGAGTCGCTTTCGAACTCCAATCTGCCGCCGGAGCTTCGTCTCATGTCAGATCAGACTCCTGGACTGGTTCCCAAACTCTGGTTCCAGATCTGAGGGGGGGTCATCATTACACAAATATTTCTGTAAAATACTTTTACCACTTCAGGTTGTAAAAAAAAAAAAAAAAAAAAAAAAATTGCTTCAGAAGACGCAATCAGAGAAAGAAAAGAAAAATCAATCTTTGGTTCGACTTTTCTCAGCTTATTTCTATACAGGTCTTTGTTTTCCAGGAAACCACCGGTGCCCAGGATAAAAAAGATGTGTCGTGAAAAAAAAAAGTGCTTCCTGCAACTACAATAACTATCAGACCACCGTTCACCGAAACGTTCAGCTTTCAGCCACGCAAATATGAAGATCCCGGAAAACGGCACCAAAAAAACCGTGTTGGCTAATCAGATAATCAGTTTACTCGGCTTCAGTTTCAGCGTCGTCGAACGATGTGAAACGTGTTTTTAAATCAGTAGCAGGTGTCGCTGCAGTTTGACTGACGGAGGACTTCCTGTGTCTCTGCGATCCGGCTCGCTGTCAGGAAAAAGAAACCATAATGGCAGCCATTAGACGGGCGGCGGGTGGACTTTTTTTTCCCTTCTCTGAGAAAATTGCAGCAATTTCACAGCAGCGGCTAAAATGTAGTCATGCAGGGACGGAGCGTCTCATCAGCCGGACGGCGGCGAGTACGGAGACCGCAGACGTTACTTCGGTTACAAGCACCGCAGGTTCAGAGCTGGTTTCAGTCACCTGAAACTGAAGGTTTCTACTGGTCTGTTTCCGACTGCAGGACTTTTTCTAGGAACCCAAGTCTTCACCTGCACGCTCGTGTTTTGCTTCTTTGGCATTCGATACCTCACGGAGAGACCGGGGGGGGGGACGGTAGGGGGACGGTGGGGGGACGGTGGGAGGGACGGTGGGGGGGCGGAGCTAATGTGAAATTTGAAGGCACCTTCAGACCCAAAATTTAATTTCTCGCCGACGGGGTGTTTTTTGAATCCCGATGTTCTGATCATATCCTCGTTTCTCTGGTTGCGCCCTCTAGTGGAGTTGTCCAGTAACAGAGTACAGAGGCGAGTGTGTGAGCGATAACGATGCGAGTGGTTGTCGACGTGAACGCGTGGTTTAAAAAACAATCGTTAAAATACACCAACTCCTCTGAACTGCTCCCGAAAAAAAGAAACATGAAATTTCACGGCAGAAATTTGCATAACATTTCCGAAGCTCTCGATCGCCGTCCTCGGTCACGTTTGGAAGTCGCTGCAAATTCCATCCGACTACAAAAAGCCTGAAAAAACCCTCCGACAAACGCGGCCTCTGACTGTCGGGTCGGTGGTTTGGATCGCGTCAACATCTTTGGACCAAATGTTCAGTTCTGCGTGTCGCGCAGCTGCAGAACCAGCAGCCGGTCACGAAGTCACACGTTTCTAAACTCGCAATTTACTAACTCGGAGATGAACACTTAAGAAACGTCTCAGCAGGTGAAAGACGACCAACTTGGAAACAGGAAGTCAATAACTTCCAAAACCGTTGACTTTTGGAGACGCAAGAGGAAAAACAACTTTAGGTATTAGTTGTAGGAATGTAGGGAGGTCATGTGTGTTCACAGGTTAGATCAGGTGGAGGAGGTGGAGGAGGAGGAGGAGGAGGTGGGGGGGGTACCTGGTCACAAAGGGGCCCTTTGTGACACACATGCACAGACTCACATTATTTATCCTTCACACACATTCCTCAACATGGACATCACTCAGCACAATGTAATCCTCACTGTGTGTGTGTGTGTGTGTGTGTGTGTGTGTGTGTGTGTGTGTGTGTGTGTGTGTGTGTGTGTGTGTGTGTGTGTGTGTGTGTGTGTGTGTGTGTGTGTGTGTGTGTGTGTGTGTGTGTGTGTGTGTGTGTGTGTGTGTGTGTGAACAGTTGAGGCGTGTCAGACGGCGACACAACACCTCACCTCGTGATTCAAAAATGACATTTCTGTTTTTAAAAAAAATAAATAAAAGCAGCTTGAAATTCTTCCACCCTGAGACGTCACCGCGGAAACGTTCACGTCTGCACTGAGCATGCTCAGACACGACCAGGAGGCCCTAAAGGGAGGACAGGTGCTGCTGGAGGAAACGGCCTCGACCAATCAGAAACGAGGACTTCCTTCCGTTTATCTGTTTTCCGCCGCCTCCTCACATTTTTATTGAGTGCTAGTTAGCAACTGTTAGCATGCTAGCCCACTGAAGGTGATAAACAGGATCAGCTGTTAGCATTTCAGTTGTGAGCATGTTAGCGTAACTTCATAAGCATTAGCTCAACGTACGATGCTAACTCGATGACGCAATAAACTTTATTTGTACAACAGCTCGTGTTGACGAGCTGATGAAATAGTTTCAAGTGTAAAACAGTCGGAGACCGAAGCACGCAGCTGATAGACGTAATAAAAACGAGGCGTTTCGTTCCTTTAAAGGATCAAAAGACGTGTTTAAGAAAAGAACGAGTTGGAGAAAAGATGTCGTCGTGAATGTTTTAGCTTCAACAGAAGTCTGAACTCTGGAAACCAAAAACACTTTGAACTTCAGCCGAGAACTCAAACGAGCGCCGACGTTTCCGAGCAGAAACTGAAGCGATCTTCGCAGCCTTTTGTTGCACGTCTGCTTTTTCTGCTTCTGAATGTCGGAGGTTCAAATAATCTTCAGAAAACACGAACATCTTTTCATTCAGACGCTTCTTCAACGAAGACGTTCAGCCTCCATCTTCTGTCTCACGCCGTCGATCTCGGTCGTCCCCTCGGGACAATTGTGTTGGAGACACTGAGACCACTCAACACTCACATCAGTGTGTGTGTGTGTGTGTGTGTGTGTGTGTGTGTGTGTGTGTGTGTGTGTGTGTGTGTGTGTGTGTGTGTGTGTGTGTGTGTGTGTGTGTGTGTGTGTGTGTGTGTGTGTGTGTGTGTGTGTGTGTGTGTGTGTTTTGTCGTCTTGCCACCTGCTCCGACAACACAAGTGAAGTGGAACGGAAACCTGCCCGAGGCCTCACACACACACACACACACACACACACACACACACACACACACACACACACACACACACACACACACACACACACACACACACACACACACACACACACACACACACACACACACACACACACACACACACACACACACACACACACACACACACACACACACACACACACACACACACACACACACACACACACACACACACACACACACACACACACACACACACACACACACACACACACACACACACACACACACACACACACACACACACACACACACACACACACACACACACACACACAAGAAAGAGAACAAGAACAAAACAGGCGACAGTAAATGTGAGCATGCATCGAGGAGGGGGAGTAAAAGAGAAAGAAAAATGAGGAGGAGGACGAGATGAAGAGGAGTGCAAAACACACACACACACACACACACACACACACACACACACACACACACGCACACACTCAACATAGCATCATGTATGTTTGCTGTGTACATGTGCGTGTCTGTAGGAGGGCCGGTAGCAGGTGGTATGATTCAGGAGAGGGGAAGGTCAGCGCTCTGCACCACACACACACACACACACACACACACACACACACACACACACACACACACACACACACACACACACA
The DNA here is from genome assembly GCF_029030835.1 of Brachyistius frenatus. Lineage (NCBI taxonomy): Eukaryota > Metazoa > Chordata > Actinopteri > Embiotocidae > Brachyistius > Brachyistius frenatus. Next base: position 1,379,408 of record NW_027210688.1, read on the forward strand.
CACACACACACACACACACACACACACACACACACACACACACACACACACACACAGAGGCTCGCAGACACGCACACCTGTAGGCAGGGTCGGAGGTCAGATGCTGTACAGCTGCTCTGCACACCGGGCCGCTGAACTCCATCTATCTCCACGAGAGCGCACACACACACACACACACACACACACACACACACACACACACACACACACACACACACACACACACACACACACACACACACACACACACACACACACACACACACACACAGCTGACCCGGCAGCTTGTTGTTATCAGTAGTTCAGACGTTGACACACTGGCGGCCTGACAAACAGACGTGTGTTACGTTGTGACGCTGAGCAGCCGAGCAGAAACACACAAATTATGAACAGAGTTTGGTTTGAGTCGAATCTCGGTGTCTTTTTATTTTTATTTGATTCACGATGTTATTAGAGTAAAAAAAACGAGAAAAAACAAAACCTGAGAGTGAAACCAGAATTAACAAGCAGTTTTTCTCTTTTACATATAAGGACAATGTTAAACAAAGAAACAGACTTTTCTGTCAAAAGTTTTAATCCAAATCGACAAAAAAAATAAATCCAGATCAGTGCAGGTTTCTATCCACTACTGTTGAGTCTGTATTAGTTGGTATCTTTAAACTTTCAAAAGATGACGTGAGCAGATGGAGACATTTAAAGATCTCCAGTTGCTGCTTTTCAAGTCTACGTTCGCAGTACTGAGATTCACCACTAGGGGAGAAAATGGCAGCAAGCTGGCACTAAAGTGCTTCGTTCACAAACAGCCCAGAATTAAAAGTCCAGATTTATCTTTTGAAATGTTAAAATGATTTCTAGTGTCGTCTCCATCGAGGAAGGTAAAAATCACAAGCAGAGTCGAGTCGAGGGGCGTCAGTGGAAATACGGCTGTGGTTTTGTATTGTTACGTATTGGTTGTCGTAGTAACGGTAGTACCAGAGTCAGTGGTCCCGGTGGTATCCGTATCCGTGGTAACAGTATCAGTGTATTTTCAGGAACAGAGCTCAGTAAGTTGCAGCAGACGCTCGGTGACAATCAGGAGTCTCCGGAGAGCGAGAGAGAGACGTGTTAAAGGACCTTCTGCCAAGTGTACAGTCACCGGCCGTCGCCGCAGCAACCGCCTCCGTCTGCATCCTGACTGACAGGTGACGGCGAGGGAAGTGACAGCTACCGTAGAGCGAGAGAGACAAACACCACTTCATCAATCAGGAAATAAAACACAATCGGCGGCGGCAGCTTCCTCTTCCTGTTTGATGATGGTGCCCGTCTAATTGATCGTTCATCCTGCTTCCTTTTACTTCTTCAGAGCTTCCTGTTTTGCTCGTTTACTTCCTGCAGCTCTCTCGGTCTGTTTGACCCGACAAATAAGAGGAAGGAGAACCAGCTGAGGCTCCGTCGGCGTCCGTCCGCTCACAGCAAACAGCAGAAACTCAGCACCAGATCTGTGTGTGTGTGTGTGTGTGTGTGTGTGTGTGTGTGTGTGTGTGTGTGTAGCCTGGTGTCATCAGACACACACACACACACACACACACACACACACTCAATATCACGTCTGCTTGCTGCATCTTAATTGGTGTAATTAAGATTTCGTGACATTTGTGAAACACTTCGATCTGGAAGTGTCCAAATTTTAATCTTTAAAATCTTTTTTCAGCAGATTGTTTTTGTAGAAAAATGTTCCTTCAAAACATGTTTGAAATATAATCGTTATAAATGACTAAATCACCCTGTTAATGAGTGAACTATTTTAATTACTTTAACTTAAAACATTCGTTTTTTAAATGGAGCAATGAAACTGAAAAGTCCTAAAAACTAAATGTAAACACGTCCGTGTAAAAACACCTTTTAACAGAACTAACACTGATTTTCTATCAAACTTTTAAGTAAAAGTTCTTTTATGTGATATTTTGATTGAACAGCACACCGACTACCACGAACTGAGTCTGATCCGAGTCTTCGCCCGTTGATTTGATTGGCAGACGAGAGGCGGGGCTAATTCTAAACCAGAGAACCAATCACAGACACGACTCAGAACGTCATTTTTCAACATTCGATCTTAATGCTGTTTTGACAGTTTTCTCATTGCTGCTCTTCATCACGCTCACTCAGCTTCATCATCATCGTCGTCGTCGTCCACGTTGTGTCATCATCATTTTAATCTTCGTCATCCTCCTCTTCCTCCGCAGGATTTTACACTCCGCAGATTTCAGACCATAAAGACTTTTTTCACATCCCGGCTGCTACTTTATATGTCTCTGCTTCCTCCACACACACACACACACACACACACACACACACACACACACACACACACACACACACACACACACACACACACACACACACACACACACACACTCGGCCGCCCTCTGCCCTCGTCACGCTCTGCCCTGCAGGGTCCAAGGATTTTATGACTGGCAGAGGTGTGTGTGTGTGTGTGTGTGTGTGTGTGTGTGTGTGTGTGTGTGTGTGTGTGTGTGTGTGTGTGTGTGTGTGTGTGTGTGTGTGTGTGTGTGTGTGTGTGTGTGTGTGTGTGTGTTGGTTAACTGCTTCAGCGTTGAGGCAGAAAATGACGCAGCGGTCGGCTGAGCTTGGAGAGGTTTTATAGAGCAAAGGAGCTTCCATCTTTTTAGGAGACATGTTTCCTTCCTTCCTTCCTTCCTTCCTTCCTTCCTTCCTTCCTTCCTTCCTTCCTTCCTTTCTTTCTTTCTTTCTTTCTTTCTTTCTTTCTTTCTTTCTTTCTTTCTTTCTTTCTTTCTTTCTTTCTTTCTTTCTTTCTTTCTTTCTTCCTTCTTTTCCTCCTTCCTTCCTTCCTCCCTCCCTCCCTTCCTTCCTTCCCTTCTTCCTTCCTTCCTTCCTTCCTCCCTTCCTTCCTTCCTTCCTTCCTTCCTTCCTTCCTTCCTTCCTTCCTTCCTTCCTTCCTTCCTTCCTTCCTTCCTTCCTTCCTTCCTTCCTTCCTTCCTTCCTTCCTCTCTACCTCTCCCCTCTCTCCCTGCCTCTGTCTCCTCTCCCCTCCTCTGGTTTGTATTTAACATGGCCGCCTCGTACTTCACCTTGAACCACCTCTCCTTCCTTCTTGCGCTCCGACTGTGGAGAGGAGATAAGAGGGAGAGGAGGGAGAGGAGGGAGAGGAGGGAGAGATGTTGTCGTTCTTTTTACGAGCGGTTTTTCTCTCCGTATCATCAGAAGTGTCTGCTCGGATGGGAAACACTCGTCTCCTCTCTCTCTCTCTCTCTTTATCTCTCTCTCATCACCTCTCTGCCTTTATCTCCTCCGCTCTCCTCGTCCTCCCTCTCCGCGCTCACTTCCTCCTCCTCCTCCTCCTCTTCATGGTTTTACTCGACCATCACTTTGAATTATTTGACCTTTTTTGTTTCATGAGATGTGGCTGGTTTGGACTACAACTCCCGTGATCAGGGTGGTCGTTACCACGGAGGAGTCTGAACTCTTTCAGGGGAAAACATCCAACGAAATCAAGAGATTCAAAGTTTTTCCAGCAGAATTACAGTCGTGGAATCGATCCTGACTGGAGGATGAAATAGTTTCACATTTACTAGTTTCTCCTCGTTACGTTTCATATTTTAAGGCGATACGTTCTCCTGTCCCGTTGAAAGCTTTTTAATGTTGTATTTTTCATCCGTGTTCAATATGTGGGTTCAGAGAGTTCAGTTTGTGAGCAGATCTTCATTCAAGCATTTAAGGAGGCTTCAGTCAGGTCCTCAAATGCAGCACTTCAGCTCGCTCTCAGCGTGTGTGTGTGTGTGTGTGTGTGTGTGTGTGTGTGTGTGTGTGTGTGTGTGTGTGTGTGTGTGTGTGTGTGTGTGTGTGTGTGTGTGTGCTCAGAGAACAGCTGTTTCTCTCTCCCTCTCTCTGTAATCCTCCAGTTGACCTCACTTCTTCATCTCCCATTTCCTCTTTTCTTTATTGTAATTTCACTTCAATCTGTTTTGTTAGAGATTTCGGTGCCGAGAACAGAACGACAATATCATTTTGATAAAAAAAAAAATACAAAACTCAATCAGTCAAACGTGCGTGACGCCGCCTCGTCTCATGCGTCTCCCTCCTCCTCGGCCTGGATTAGCGTCTCGTCCTAATCTCTGGAGGTTAAATTATAGGATTGAGGTCAGCTGTTAACACGCAGCTCCACATCTGCAACTTCTTTTTTCATTTTCTTCTTCTGCATCTTTCCTCTTTTTTTTTTTCTTCCAGTGGGAGCAGACAGTTTCCCTGAAGGTTGTTTCTAGTGAATCCTGTTAAAGCTGCTGCAGAACGCTCAGAGAGGAAAAGAAAAAGAAATGTGGTCGTAGAGTCTGTTTTGCGCTCGTGTCCGTCAGGAACCGAACGAGCAGAGCGAGCTTCTTAATGTTCATCTCCAAAAACACAAACAGCAGCGTGACGGTTTATCTGCTCCGACAGCTGGAAACATAAACAAACAACATCATCAATACGGGAAATAATCAATAATGATTTGTGGTGGTGAATAGAGGAAACAATTAGTTCAGACATGTTTTCACAACATGATTAAATCACAGTTTGGCTTTCGAAAACATGACCAAAAGTATGTGGACACCCGGTTCTGCCTGTGACTGAAACGCCGCAGGCATTAATCTGCCTCCGCGCTTCTTACTTTCAGGCTTTTGCACCAGATTTTGAAACCCGGCTGCAGAGATTTGCTCCCATTCGGAGCATCGTGATGCCGCCGATAACGTTTCACATCGCGGTCGGCTTCCCGGTTCAACCCGGAGGTGACGGGGGTTTAAGTGGAGATCAGGTCGCTCAAAAAGTTCAGACTTTTAAAAGTCCAAAAATCAAATTTTCAGTTTCCAGCCTCTTTTTGTTCATTTTAATTAAACAAAACTGGGTCTTGTGAAGTTACGATGAATATTTCTTCACCAAACAAAAAGTTAATGTTTAAAGAATTGCTCGACTAATTGAAGAACAGATAATAATCATGAGTTGCAGCTCTAACGAGAACAAAATAAAAGCAGTGATTAGAGAAAAGTAAACATCATTGCTCCATTATTAAAATGAGTAGAAAGTGTGTTATCAGCAAAAATAAAAGCAGGATCATCTTATGTAACAGTAAAAAAATTAATAAAACAATCTTTTTTTTCTCCCCTTTCTGCTGGTTTAATAATTCTGTTTAAGGTGCCCCTTGTGGGATCGGACCTCTAATTCACCTCAAAAGTCCCAAAAAAATCTGACTGAAATCCAAAATTACCAGCGAGGAGAGAGAGAGAAAAAAAGAGGGCGAGCAGCTGCCGAGTCTTGATCCACTTTTAATCTACAACCGCCGATTTGAAAGTTTGTTAATGAGATTTGGGAGTTTCAGGAGTCCACTGAGTGTGTGTTTGTAAGGGTGTGTGTGTGTGTGTGTGTGTGTGTGTGTGTGTGTGTGTGTGTGTGTGTGTGTGTGTGTGTGTGTGGAGAGACACACTGCAAAACAACAGCTGAGAGATGAACGGAGCGACGACACACCTGGAGGCCACGCTGGAAAACTCCACTTTAACTTTCTGTCAGTGAGGCCCTGTCAGCGTCGTCATGGTGACGGGGAAGTGTGTGTGTGTGTGTGTGTGTGTGTGTGTGTGTGTGTGTGTGGGGGGGTGCACACAGACTTGTTTGGGCACGCAGGCACATGAATTGACGTACAAGTGTTTGCATTACGCTTTGCATACAGCCCGAGGTCATGCTGTGAAAGCGGTGTGTTTCCATGACAACCGCACGAGGGTGTATGAGGTAGAGACAGGTAAGCCCCCCCCCCCCCTCCCACCGTGTGATGTCTCGGTGACCGAGCAGCCAATGGAACGATCCCTGCAAACTAATAAATAAACACATGGCGAGTCAGCGTGCTGCTGCAAGGGCTGCTGGGTAGTTTTTTTGGTCTGACTTCACCTTTTGTCATTTTTCTGTCTGAAATCACGAAATCCTCCGTTTGTGTTCGGTTTGTTTCCTGCTGAAGAAGCTTTAAAGTGATTTATTTCTTCTTCTGTCAGTGAAGATTTCACCTTTTGTTTTCTGCCTGAACATCTTGTGGTGTTTTCATTACTTTCTACTTTATGTTGTTATTTTACAGAAAAGTGTAAGAAAAACATAAATTAGACTTCAGGGAGTGAATTTAAGTGGATGAGACCTTGAACAAGATTTATATTTCATGTTGTCGTGGTTTTTAATCTTTTAAATGGCTAAAGAAAAATGAAAAGAAGTTATTTTAACTCATACTTTTAACTTATATCACAGTTATTGTGACCAACCAGAAGAAGAAAATAGAATAAAATAATGAAATAAAGTTTAATAAAAAGGCCCAAAGGGAAAAAAAAAAAAAATTGTTTTTGAAAGTGCTTGACTTGTTTGTTTTTTTAGGGCTCACCCATTGGCTAGAAAGCAACACTTCCTGTTCAGGCCGACCAATGAATACGCTTTGCTTCTGACATATAAAAGAAAAGGGGGCGGGGCCTAGACGTGTGAATCTGAGGTGACAAACATTCACCAACAAACTTCATCCTCTTCACACCAGGAAGTTAGCCTGCTAACAAGAAGTTAGCCTGCTAACAGGATGCTAACAGGATGCTAACAGGATGCTAACAGGATGCTAACAGGATGCTAACCAGGACACTGTCCTGGTTTTGAAACTTGCAGCTCCTTTGACAGGTGAGTAAACACCAGAAGTCCTTTTACCTGTTGCTAGTTAGCTGTTCAGCTTGTTTGGTTTACATGCAGGTTAGCTGGTTGTGTAGCAGGTAGTTGAGTTGCTTCGTAGGTTTGTTTTGTAGAGGACTCGGTTAGTGACTAGTTAGTTAGTGATTAGTTAGTTAGTGATTCAGCTGGATGATCATTGTTTGATTGTTAGCATGGTAGCTGGTTAGCTAAGTAGCCTGTGCAGCTTGTCAGTGTTTCACAGGTGATTTAACTATTAGCATCCTAGTTAGCAGAAAAGTTATTTATTGGTTAGCATGTTTGTTGGAGAGGAGGTTAGTTAGCAGTTTAGCTGGTTGGTTAGTTAGCTGCTAGGTTGGTTAGTTAGCAGCTAGGTTGGTTAGTTAGCTGCTAGGTTGGTTGATGTGAACTCGGTCTTATCTTCAACACAAACTGTCCTGCTGCTTCATAAATGTTTGTTTTACTTTTATTTGGAGCCAGAAATCAAAAACACAAGCAACATAATTTTGTTAGTGTTTATTGTATTAATGTGTGTGTGTGTGTGTGTGTGTGTGTGTGTGTGTGTGTGTGTGTGTGTTTAGCTTACTGATTAGCTTCGTATCGAGTGCTGCCTCAGAGAAATACTGAGTGGGTTTAACACTGGAGAAGTACACTGAGGCTGGATTTAACTAGCTTTACTGTGTGTGTGTGTGTGTGTGTGTGTGTGTGTGTGTGAGTGTGTGTGTGTGTGTGTGTGTGTGTGTGTGTGTGTGTGTGTGTGTGTGTGTGTGAGAGAGTGTGTGTGTGTGTGTGTGTGTCGGGCTGGAGGAGGGATGCCACACTAAATTGGCAAAATGAGGTGTAAATGTCTTGAGGCAGATGAGCAGCACTGAATATTTCACCAGCAGCTTCAGGAAAGTGTGTGTGTGTGTGTGTGTGTGTGTGTGTGTGTGTGTGTGTGTGTACACACACTTGGCAGCCATAGCCGATCACCGTCTATCATTCAGTTTTCCTTCTGACAGCTGGAAGAGGCAGAAAGTCCCTGAACGCCTCAGAGAAACACTTAACTGCCTCCACTGCTGCTCAGTGTGTGGTTGGTTGTGTGTGTGTGTGTGTGTGTGAGTGTGGGGTTGGTTGTGTGTGTATTTGTATTAAAGGTGAGTTGTACAGAGTGTAATCGTCTCATTAGATCTGGTAATCATCTGCAGCCTGATGTCGATCTGCTTTAAACACACCTGACCTGCTGCATGACCTTTGACCTCCTTTACTGACACCAGAGGTTAAAAGAGAGGCAACTCGGGTTTTTGACCTCTGACCTGTGGGTTTGTTTTTTTATTTGCATTACAAACACACCTGACAAAATCAAATACGGGTGAGGCGGAGGGCAGCCAATCACATTACTCTGTTAAAATAAACACCTGTCAATCAAAGAGAAAATTATAAAAGTTGGTTTTCTATTATTTTTCTGTTTTGTTTGTTGCATGACTCACTTCCCTTTTTGTTCAGCCACATTTGATTGTCATCAATGAGTCAGTCTACTAATCACAGTGCTTTTAAAATGTTCCTCAATCTCTTTGGACACAATTGACTTTCAATTGTAAGAATAAGATGAACAGGAAAGTGGCAGTTATTCTTTTTTCTTTTTTCTAAACCTTTTTAGCAAATCTAATCAGTCAGGTGGTTTATAAATAAAGAATAAATTGCTAAATCAAACCACTTTTCCAAATCAAAATGCACCTACCTAGAAAAAAAGTAACCCAAATTAAAACAAATCACATTGACATGAATGTTTGATCTGTGATGTTTGGTCACAGGATCATTTTTAGTTGAAAATATTGAACCCTTTCATTATTCAAAGAAAACAATCTAATCGTTAAATTATATTTGTTATATTATACAATATTTATTTCGAAAATAAATTTAAAATGCCATAAAAACATTGAAAATAAAGCTAGATGCTGTGAAAAAGCCCTGAAATAATTTGAAAAAGATGCTGTTTTACTGGTTCAAACTAGATTATTTACCACAATGCAGTATTTTAATTCTCAGTAGGTGTGTGTGGGTGTGTGTTTGTGCAATCGTGTATTAAAAATCAGCTGTTACAATCTAATATCTCCACATTTGTAACACTCCACCCTCCCGATATCCTTCTTGTTATTTCTTCGTGTTAAAACGCTGCATTAAAGAAAAGTGTCGTCCTCCGACGGCCTGAATGAAATGAAGTTCGCCCGGCGATCCTCGTCGAGTCGGAGGAAGTTCGGTTTCAGTGTTTTGGCTCTTTTGAAGTCGGGTGTCGCATCCATCGACGCGCCGGCTGCTCTCCGGAGGCAGGAAGCCAAAAAAAAAGAGGGAGAAAGACAGCAGATTTAAATAAGTGAGGAGCCTGATTAACTTTAAATGAGCTGTGGTTTCAGAGCAACACACACACACACACACACACACACACACACACACACACACACACACACACACACACACACACACACACACACACACACACACACACACACACACACACACACACACACACACACACACACACACACACACACACTCAGCTCCTCTTCTCCTCCATCATCATGGTGATCTGCGACCTTTCGACCTCCGGGCTGTCGGTGAAGTGTGATATTTTTTTTAATTTCTGGATGAAAGAGTCGCAGGAATCTCTGCGGGATTATTTATTTATTTTGTATCTCTCTTTATGCAATTTTCATGAAAACACGTGTTTTTAAAATGTAATTAAAGTGTGTAACAACATGCAGCTCAGGTTGGCAAAAAACAAAAACAAAGCCAAAATCAGAGCTTTGCAGGTGAGATTAAAGGATGAAATCCACCAGTTCTGCTCATCAGAGCGTGCAGGATGAGCAGAAGAAGAACTGCTGAGAAGACTTTGCCGTCTGCACATAAAGGCTGCTAGTTTACAACACGCTTTACTCACCACCTGAACTGTTAGAAGACGAGTTGCATTGTGGGTAACGTAGCCACCGGGGAAACTAACTCAGGGAAATATAAAGGAAGATATCTTCTGCTGAGCTGCGTTGATTAAACAGTTTTAAATAACTGGTGAGACAGAAAAACATAAAGTTAATCGCACGTATCGACGACCGTTGTTTGTCGTTGTTCTTCGTTCTGTGTATTAATTCTTCTCCGTCTCTAATAATCACTCCGCTGAATATCGAATCTCTTCGGTAAACGCCGCCATCGATCAGACGGAGGCCGAGTAAACTCTGCAACTGCTTTGAGCAAACGCCGGCATCGATTTGTCCACGCAAGGAGTCTGATGGGAGGAAGGGGGGCGGGGGCGGGGGAGGTAGTGGTGGTGGTGGTGGTGGTGGGGGTGAGGGGCGGGGGTGTGACATCATCACATTTAAAATGCTAATGTTCGCCTGCATGTGCTGAGAGCGTTTAAAAAAGCAACTCAGCAGTTTCTCTTTGTCCGGTGAGATGTGGGCCGTGGTTACCGTGGTTACCGTGTTTACCGTGTTTACCGTTGACGACAACGAGGTTGTGTTGACAGTGCATTTTTTTTACTTTGGAAATTCTTAAGTTTCAGCAACATTTTAAAAAGTAAAATTAAGAAATAACTCCTTTCAGTACTTTTTTGATTTAATACATTTAAATTTGACATCTTTTAGGCAACTAAAATAAACATTTAGTATTTCCTCTGGAGAAGTGAGGAGAATGTTTTTCACATTACATTTATAAAAAAATTAACTGTTGGTTTATTTACCCAAAACTAAAATATGGTCATTTTAAACCTTTAACAAAACAAACCAACTTGTTTTGCTGTAGTTGGATCGGCGTGTATATTTCACGCTTTAGGCGTGTAGCTAATACTGTGGAAAAAAAATGTCCTTTGTCTCAACACCTTCTGTTGCGGCACCGGGGGGGTCACATGATCCTTCGTCATGTGACACTAACGTGCGTGTAAGTTTCACGCCTAAAAACAAACAGTGTAATTTACACACCGGTCTGCTCCAGCAAAACGTGAAACTGTCACGCACAGACGAGCCAAAAGCGTTGATATCTCACGTTTACGCTCTGGTGGACAGGCGTGTCTATTTCACGCTCTCCTGACGGGTCCAGAGGAGTTTGTGGGTTCTACTGTGGTTCTACTGTGTCTTCTATCTGATCAGAGAACTTCACTCTGCTGCTGTGACACGTGAGGTTCCCCACAGTGTCATTCCCATGATGCCTTTCAGCACAGAACCATCAGAGCGAGATCTCGTGGTTTTACATGGAGTCATAGAAAATGTATGTTTCTATCAGCTTTGAAAATGTACGTAGTTTTAGCTGCTTCATCATCATTCACATCTCCTAATATGTGCTTTTTTCATATTCATGATTATTTTTAAGTTTTAAATAATTGAAAATACTTTAATACCAAAAGAAAATCAAGGCCGAATTCACTGGTTTTGAAATTTTATAACTTTATTGACACTCATCTTTTCATCAAACAAACCAGATAGCTTGTGTTTATTGTTCATCATTGAGTTTTGCAGTTGCTGTTTTTCTTGCTGCACTTCTCCAGGCTAGCTGTTTCCCCTTGTTTCCAGTCTTTATGCTAAGCTAAGCTAACTGGCCGCAGCCTCACATTCACCCAACAGATATAAAAGTGGTGTGAATCCCTCCAAGACGAGCACATTTACGTAATTTGCCCAAAATGTAAAATCAGAAACACATACCCCAAAAAATATCAAATATTAAACACATGTTTTTGGCCCAAATATTGAGTCTGTTTCCGATTCCAACGGGGAATCGAACCGGCGACCTGCTGCTGCTATTGATCTGCAATCAGGGAGGAACAACTGGGTTAACATGTAAACCAGGACAAATACTCTGGACCTGAGTTTCTGGGTTACTGGGCACGCACACGCACATGCACACACACACACACACACACACACACACACACACACACACACACACACACACACACACACACCAGAAAACACAAATAACACACTGGATGAGTGACACATGTTGGGGAGCCTCGAGGGGAATCTGAATATTGATTGGCCTGGAACCAATGATGAAAGGTGTGTGTGTGTGTGTGTGTGTGTGTGTGTGTGTGTGTGTGTGTGTGTGTGTGTGTGTGTGTGTGTGTTTTGATGAGAAGATAACATCATCGACAGACTAATGGATGGGAGGGAAGTGTATGTGTTTAACAGGAGAGTGTGTTGTTGCTGCTGTTCGTCTATTACTTGTCCCCCCCCCTCCACACACACACACACACACACACACACACACACACACACACACACACACACACACACACACACACACACACACACACACACACACACACACAGCAGCAGCAGGTCTGATTGAACCTTTTGATGTTGTCAATCGAGCCGCCGGGCTGAAGCGACACTGAGCATGCTCAGAACGTGTGTGTGTGTGTGTGTGTGTGTGTGTGTGTGTGTGTGTGTGTGTGTGTGTAACGCTGTCACAGATAAACGATCGGCCTGCAGCTTTTCTGTCACTGAAGAAAAATCTTTATTTTCACCCCAAATCAGAAAGTGTTTCATCCATCAGGATAATTTTGTAGTTTTGTCCGTCAGTTATGAAAAAATTCAGTTTTTATCACGTTGATTACCGAGAATCAGAAAAGACGACGAAAAACAGTTACAACGTCGGCGCTTTACTTCAGTAAAATAACAAATACAGCGTTGTAGAAATACTGCAGCACAATATACCGAACTAACCAGCAGTGAAATGATTTCTGATCAACACAAATCTGGTTTCCTTTAAAGTATCTGAGACATTTTTAATTTACTGCCTTTATATTTTAAATCTTCATAACTACTTCAGTTGTTTTTGGTTTTGTTGTCGCTTTAGGAGAAGTTAAACTTGTGGTTTCCCTTCAGAGAACAAAAAAGGAACAACATCTCTGCTCGTATACGTTTACGGAGGCAGCGTGTCGTTGCTTCCTGTCTCTCTATTTGTTTTAAAGACAGATTTAAAAAAAACCTTTGAACTCGTCCTTTAAGTGGAAACCTGAAACAGAAAGGTCGAAGCCCGTCGTGCTCCCCGGCGCTGGGCGCTCCCCCGCAGGTGTTACTGGTTATCTCCTCGTCACCGTTGCTCGCAGCGACCAGGTGTTGGGTGATTGATGAGGGTGCCTTTTTTATTTTTTTTATTTTTATCCCTTCTTCTCCCTGCTAATGGACAGGAACTGACCACCCACGACCTCTGACCTCGCTGACCTCCCCTCAGCATGCTGGGTAGCAAGCAGAGTGCCCCTCACACACACACACACACACACACACACACACACACACACACACACACACACACACACACACACACACACACACACACACACACACACACACACACACTCAGTAATGAGGTTCTGCTCTCTTTCATCTTCCCTCTCTCTCCCTCCGCATGCTGCTGCTTCTCCTCTCGCTCGCCCACGAGGATTGTGGGAGGGGCAGTTGGATGCTGGTGGAGGTTTTTTGGGGGGCTTGACCCTGAGAGGTCACCGGACAGGAGAGTCTGTGTATTTTTGCCCTGACCTGAGTCTTCCAGGCGTTACCTTCTTTACAGAGCCTGTGCAGCATCTGACAAAATGTTACACTTTCCCATAATGCATCTGTCTCGGGCCTCGTTGCTCTCGTTCCGACCCAACAGGTGGGCGGAGCGACAGGCTGTCGAGCTCTCCGTCGACCAATAGGTGGACAAGGAGGAGGTGGGCGGGACTCAGAGTTGTGATGTGTGTGTGTGTGTGTGTGTGTGTGTGTGTGTGTGTGTGTGTGTGTGTGTGTGTGTGTGTGTGTGTGTGTGTGTGTGTGTGTGTGTGTGTGTGTGTGTGTGTGTGTGAGAAGGTCCCTCAGAAAGCAGCTTGTTAATTATCCAATTTAAAATGTTGAAATTGAAACTTGAACCCCACAAATGAATTAATTAGCCTAATTGTTGGTGACTGTGTGTGTGTGTGTGTGTGTGTGTGTGTGTGTGTGTGTGTGTGTGTGTGTGTGTGTGTGTGTGTGTGTGTGTGTGTGTGTCTCCTACTTGATTTAGTGCTAATCAGCTGAATTAAATGCACACACACACACACACACTGCTGAAACATTTGTGCAGAATAAAACAAAGACTTTATTCAGTATAATTAAGGGAAAGATAATAAAATATTATCAGGACAAACAGAAACTTTCTGTAACTCTCGCTGGTTGATTTTTAATAACAGACCATAATAATTAAACGACACATGAAAGGCCATCTGACACTGATTATGATGAAAAACGGACTTAAAGTCTTTTATTTGCTGTTAATGAGCGGAAATGTTCAGAAAACGAAGCAGAATCGTCCTTTAAATCTGCTTCACTGTCTCCGAACCGCAGAGACTCATTAACGGAGACGTGATGAGGGCGTGTGGACACCAACGGGCTGCCGTGACCTCTGACCTCTGACCCGTAGTGTGTGTGTGAGACGTGCGCTCTAATGAGGCGGCGGAAGGTGACGGAGCCAAAGGTCGCGCTGCGGCTCGGAGGTGACGGATTCCTGTCTGTGGTGGAGGTCGGAGGTCGGCGGGCAGCAGACAGGCCGGGGCGTGTCGGAGGTGGAGCGGTGTCGGCGGGGCTGTTGCATTTCAGAAGTTTTTAGTTGTCAGTGAGCAGCATTTGACCTTTGACCTTTTCTACTCTAAAGGACGGCTCACCAGTTTTAAAACTCTCAGTGTGTAAGTTGGATCCGTTGTCCCTCCGAAGGATTCTCCTGTTAGGTTTTATGTCCTCGGCAGCGAGACGAGTAAATCGAGCGCGTCGTGTCCCTCCGGAGCAGGTCGGCCGGGCAGGAAGTCAGACGGAGAGAATTTCAAAATAAAACCGACCGTGCGGAGTCCCGGTCGTAAAAACACATCCTCCGAGGAAGGTTGTAGTCGACGAACCCAAAAACGAAGGGAAGACTTTCTGTGGATTTGTTCTGCAGCCTCACATGAACTCTCGCCGAACTTCAGAAGGCTTCTCTTCGTATTATTTCTGCGTTTGAAGCAGATAAAAGGAGCTTCTGGTCGCCCGATGGTTCGCATTCATTCCACACAACCGCAGCGCGTCTTCACTTCCCGTCTCTCTCTGACTGTTCCGGCGTCCATGTGGACGGATCTCGTGAACTCGTCCTTTAAGCGGAGACCTGCAGTCAAAAAACAAAAACAAAATATATTTCTGGAGCCGTCTTCGTGTGAAACAGAAAAAAAGAGACAAACACAAACCGTTCAAAAGAACATTCCTCGAAACATTTCCTTTCATTGTAACGCTGAAAAATGCGGATAAAGAAGGCTACGGTCCCTGAATGCATCACAGCACCCCAGAAAAATAAAAATAATAACATCTGTCCTCAAATTGTAGAAGAATTTAAACCGTAATGAAGTCGTGGAGGAATTGTGAGATTCTGGTCATGAAATGCTGAAAGTCTGCAGTGAAGTCCTGCTGAGCACACACACACACACACACACACACACACACACACACACACACACACACACACACACACACACACACACACACACACACACACACACACACACACACACACACACACACACACACACACACACACACACACACACACACACACGGGGGGGAGGGGTATCTGGGCTGTCAGTCAGAGGCTGGTTTCTGTCTCTTCTGACTCAGCTCTCTCTCTCTCTCTCTCTCTCTCTCTCTCTCTCTCTCTGACCTGCAGTGAGCTCGCACGCCCCGTTGTCCTCGCCTCACCGTGAGCAGGGCGTTTTTATTTATTTAATTTTTTTCCTGCAGCCGGGACCGTATGAGCTGTCCGGTCAGCGCACCGCCGGCACCGAGCAGCTCCTTTTTTGGGGTTTAAAATGGCGTCCACGCCAGAGGGCGGAGCCTGTGATTCACACTGAGAGCACAGCTGAGCAGATTTAGTTTGGAGGACAAAATAATCTGAACAGCAACAATACAACAATAACAAACTCCCATTTATGATGCAACTTTAAAACACTGTCAACGTGTGTTTTTAAAGCTGTTAAAAGGTGGAATTTGTTTCTTAAAACTAAATATTCATAATCACAGATCTGATTTGTTTATTGGGGAAACAAGTACAAATGTTAGAATACGTTTTCCTCAAACGACTCTTTAACGTCTTCATTTTATTCCAAAGAAGGTTTTTGTGATTTTTACTTTTAACGACAAACTGAGAGCAGCAACTGTATAGTTTGCAGAGAGCATTTATTTTAAATATACTGAAACAACTCAATACATGACTTCTTAGTTTTAATACATTTTTAACAATAAAAACATCAGAAAATCCTGATTTCAGGGCAGAAAACCTTCAAATTACATCAGTAATAGTGCTGAGAATACAGTATAAACACACACACACACACACACACACACACACACACACACACACACACACACACACACTTCCATCCAAATGGTTTCCTTTTGTGGTTGAAACCATTTGTTTCTCAACAGGCTGCTCAGGAGGGGAGCTGCTCGCTCTTCATCCTCCTCTTCATCCTCCTCTTCATCCTCCTCTTCATCCTCCTCTTCATCCTCCTCTATTCAACAACAGATATATTTTAAAGAAAAGAAAAGTTTCTAAGGAGAGAAAAATGTTCTTCCCCTGAAATCAGTTTGTGTCTTTGGATCTTTTTGAAATCTGGACGTTAAAAGTCGCACTTTTAAAATAAAATACATGTAAAGTTGAAATTTTTTCTTCTATAAACTGGAATTTGAAGCACAATATAACATTAAAAACACTGAATTTACTATATTTTGGGGATGATTTTTCTTTACTTTGTGGCTCAATTTGCATTTGGAATGAACAGCAGCAGATTGAGGAGCGGCAGCTCGTCTTCCTCACCGGCGTTTTCTTTTCTGTAATGAGTCAGATGAGCAGATGAAGGGTCCTTCAGCCCCGAGATGGAGGGAGTGGAGCAGATTTGTCGACCTCGTTGTTGGTTGACGGGAGCGCTCGAAGGGTTTTTGCTGAGTAGGTCAGAGGTCACGTCAGTCTGAGCTTGTAATCTGCGTTGTCTAATGTCTAATCGAGGTTTGATTTACATTTGTTCTCTGTGACTGCAGTCGTGACTTTCGCCGCAATAACAGGTTTTTTTTTTTTTCCGATTCTTCGATGTGCTGACTGGACAATAACTCAGGTTCTCCAATACGGACGTTTACAGCCGATAACTGATGATTGTCGTCTCGTTGAGGTCGACACTCGTACATGAAACGACGACAAGGATACATTTAATTATTGTAAAATTGTTCGTAATAGTAATTTGTAATAACGTGTTACCGTAGTGACGGCCACCAGACTTCATTGACAGAAACAGGAGTTTTACCTCTCGGTCAGGACGCAGCTTTAAGGTCAAACTCTGTGTTAGTTTGTTGTTGTTACAAACTTTTTTATTTATCGTTTAAAAAAACAATGAAGACCACACAGATGTCGTTGTCGAGCCCGAAGCAGCTGCAAGTCTGTAAGTTTGTACGCTTTAATTTGATAACTTCCAAACTTAGACGCACTTAAGTGACGCTTTCGGTCCGCAGCAGCATCATGTCAACACTTGTGGGTAAACAACAGAAGTCCACTCGGCTCCTTCAGAGCTCTCCAGCTGCCGGCGGCCTTAAATTAACAATAAAGTGGGAATTTTTTTGTTTCTTTCGTCATAAAATAAGTATTTTAATATATTTTTGGCACCAATAAGAGCATCAAATCCCCCAAAATATCCTCCCAGTTCACAAACTCCAAAAAAATTAAATCAAGTGCTCAACATCATCGGAGCCTCAATAGCTATGTTGTTGTTGTTGTTGTTGTTGTTGTTGTTGTTGTTGTTGTTGTTGTTTTACATCCCACGTCACATGACCTTGAAAAACATCATTAATGTCTCCGAACGTTAAACAGCCGAGCAAAGAGCTGATAACGGCATTAATGTGGATGTTCCTGAACACACCACGGCACACACACACACACACACACACACACACACACACACACACACACACACACACACACACACACACACACACACACACACACACACACACACACACACACACACACACACACACACACACACATCTGAGCTCGTCCTGTTCTGTCCTCCTGCGTCTATATTTAGCCGTCGTTCGATCCCCGCGGCGTGTCGAGCAGTCGATAAAATCAGCCGCTGGCCGTCGGACATCGTGTCTGAACCCGATCCCCCCCCACCCCCCCCCTCCCACACACACCTCCACCCCGCCCCGTCATCCAGCAGGAAGCGACGTTGTCCCCCCGCCTCCTCCTTTGTCCGTCCGGGTGAAAAACGAGCGCTCGCCTCTCTGGACGGAGAGATTTCAGTCCACTCAGGCGTCGAGGTTTTAATATCAGCAGAGTCACCTTCAACATCCACGACAGAGTCGGCGAGCAGGCAGGCAGAGAGGAGGAGGGGTCAAAGGTCACAGCAAATATCTCAGCGTGGCATCGAGCGGCGGCGGAGACGAGGACGACTCCTCGAGGTCGACTTTGTTTTAGTCTCTCTTTTAAATTCACATCTTCTGTTTGGAAGTTTTTTGTTTTTTTCTTCGATCAAGTTTTTTTTTTTGACCTTTTAGTTTCCTACATTTAAAAAGATATTTAGGCGTATTTCTTTAATGTCATTCAGCAACACAAGATGGTTTTCGGAACCAAGTTTAGTTATTAAAAGAACCGGGCAGCCTCACATTTATTTCAACACAATACGAAAAATTCAATTAAAAAAAAAAGAGCGACATAGGAACGAGGAACAAGCTTTTAGGATTTAAAGTCACGCCCTTCTTTTAAAGACTCCGCCCCCTTTTTGTTCCACCACCAGCACACTTTGTTTTCTCAAAGTTGTCTTTCATCCGTCTTTCTGAAAAGATGAAACGTGACACCGAGCTTCTTCTATGGTTCCCGTCAGCTCGTGTAGTCGACGACTCTGATCGATCTTTCAGTCTAAAAAAAAAAATCAGCTCGGTTGTTTGCGTGTGAAAACGTCCAATAACAACTGATAGTTTAATTATTTTAATTGTTTAATTATGAAGTAAACGGCATCAAAACCGGAAGTCAGGTGACATAATAGGGAAGGAGGAGTTCAGGGTGGCTGGACGGGTCGGCCCTTTGTTTCTTTGAACCGTGATCGTTTTATAACTTTACCTGCATGTTTTGTTATCGTAACCATGACGACAAAAGTCCTTACCAACCCCAACAAAGTACCTTTTTTAAAAAAATTTTTTTTTAACCCAAATTATGATATTTCCCTGAAACTAACAGTTGTTTTTGTAACCAAACCTCAACTAAACCTGTCACACCATAAAAGGGTGATTTTTATTTTCGGTGTCGTATCTCTGAGCGTAGCACCGTATTTTAACCACAATAACGACCTGCATGAATGAAACTCAGAGGACGACTGCAGAACTTCTAATACGCCATGTTTATCACGATGTGATGAGGTGTAGGAAGCGAACTGGGACGAAGTCGACAGGTCACGTGACTCCACCTCGTCTTAATACCAGGTGTAAATGTTCCTCTATTCTATTCTATTCTATTCTATTCTATTCTATTCCATTCCATTCTATTCTATTCTATTCTATTCTATTCTATTCTATTCTATTCTATTCCATTCCATTCCATTCCATTCCATTCTATTCTATCCTATTCTATTCTATTCTATTCTATTCTATTCTATTCTATTCTATTCTATTCTATTCCATTCCATTCCATTCCATTCCATTCCATTCTATTCTATTCTATTCTATTCTATTCTATTCTACTCTACTCTACTCTACTCTACTCTACTCTATTCTATTCTATTCTATTCTATTCTACTCTATTCTATTCTATTCTATTCTATTCTACTCTACTCTATTCTATTCTATTCTATTCTATTCTATTCTATTCTATTCTATTCTATTCTACTCTACTCTATTCTATTCTATTCTATTCTATTCTATTCTATTCTACTCTACTCTACTCTATTCTATTCTATTCTATTCTATTCTATTCTATTCTATTCTATTCTATTCTATTCTATTCCATTCTATTCTATTCCATTCTATTCTATTCTATTCTATTCTGACGGATGGACGGATCCTCAGTGTGTCGTTTGTGTGGTCGACATGGAGCCACTTTGTCTGTATCTCCTGCAGCTTTTTCCTTCAGCAGCCAAATAGCGATACAAAA
The DNA here is from genome assembly GCF_029030835.1 of Brachyistius frenatus. Lineage (NCBI taxonomy): Eukaryota > Metazoa > Chordata > Actinopteri > Embiotocidae > Brachyistius > Brachyistius frenatus. The sequence continues at coordinate 1,399,229 of NW_027210688.1, forward strand.
CTGTAACACACTCACATTTATATGTGTGTGTGTGTGTGTGTGTGTGTGTGTGTGTGTGTGTGTGTGTGTGTGTGTGTGTGTGTGTGTTTCTATGAGTGCAGTATCACAGCACACACACTTGAGTAATTAATTTTCAACATGGCTGGGTTTTCGCTGTGAGTGAGTGAGTGAGTGAGTGTGTGTGTGTGTGTGTGTGTGTGTGTGTGTGTGTGTGTGTGTGTGTGTGTGTGTGTGTGTGTGTGTGTGTGTGTGTGTGTGTGTGTGTGTGTGTGTGTGTGTGTGTGTGTGTGTGTGTGCAGTAGGGAAGGTAGCTGCCGTCAATACTAATTTGGTACGAGAGAAAACAAATGTATTTAATCCCTGGTTGTCTTGTCCTGTTTTCCTCTTCCTCCCTCCTCCCCTCGCTCTCTCTCTCTCTCTCTCTCTCTCTCTCTCTCTCTCTCTCCCTGCCTCCCCTTGTCTTGCCTCGGAGCTCTCTCGCCCCTCGCTCGTCCCTCCCCACGCCTCGCGGGCTGATAGCCATTAGTGCTGCAAAGGGAATTTTAATGTAACGCCGGCTTCAGTGGGAAGGAATGAATATTTAAAACTCTGACTGGAGCAATAAAAGGAGAAGGACATATCCTTCTTTTGGAATTTGGAGAACTTGCACACACACACACACACACACACACACACACACACACACACACACACACACACACACACACACACACACACACACACACATGCAGGAGTGTGTTTACGTGACACACTTCACACTGTCTGGTGCAGGAGCCGGTTGAGCCGGTCTGACTGGAGATCAGGTCCCTGCCGCTGTTTGCTTTGTCTGCGTGCCGCCTCTCATGTCCTGTCAGAGCGCCGCGGTGACAACGGTTCCCATGGTTACGACTTGAAAAGCTTTTCTTTTTTTTTTTTCCATTTGAGGCTGTCACACAACTCTGGATCGCCCCCCCGCTGCTCGTCAGCCGGCGCCGCGGGGCTCCTGCATCAGATTCAACCCTCCTCCAATCTGTGCGTGTGCGTCGGTGTCCGGCGCGTTAACGACACGCCGACGATCACGTGACATCGCCACGCTACCGTCCCGGTTACAAGTTCACGGGGAGCTCTGTGGATTGAACCTGAACTTCCGTCTTTATCACTGTTGCCATGACGACGGAGGCCCACACACATACACCTGGCACCGGTACTGTCCGACAGGCGTACACAGCCTATCGTCTAAAATGTACTAATAGTACCAAAAGGAAAAGTACTTCTAATACAAACTGACTCAGTTTGATCACCTGAATTTCTGGAGTATGACGTCACTGACGTGTTAATGTTCAGAACACGTGATCGTATGGAAGCATGTAATTCATGTATATTACTCATCATATGTTTAACGTGTAAAATATTGATCTCAAAAAGCAGCTAAAGCCGTCAGATAAATGTAGAAAGTCCTAAAACACCAAAATGTTTACGTGAAGCAGCCTGAAGTGAAATTAAAAGTGGAAAAAAAAAGTTCAAGAGGTTAAACAAACACATTTTCTCTCGGAAATGCACAATTGTTTTTGTACTTTTTCAATTGTACAAAAGAGCACAGAGGACAGCAACAGGTGAGCTGAAAAGATTGTTGTTATGGAAACAAGGTGCACTGTCAAACCTTTTTTATTTTTTTCCCCTCCTCAGAAAAAACGCCTCAGGCAGCACTTTTCTTTTTTTTTCTGATGACATAAACTCACCGCTCTGCATCCAAGACATTTGAATGCTTCTAAAATAACCATTTGAATGTAGATTTAAAAGCCGTTTTAAAGCATCTGTGGAGGAACAAACGAGGGGGAAGGGCTGGGGGGGCGGGGGGGGAGCTCTGAAGAAGTCTCATCATTCTCAACTTCCTATGATTGACTGGCCCCGCCCTCGGATTAGTTTCATCTGTCCCTCGTTGTCCTCCCCTCCCTGCTGTGTGCTCTTCTTCTTGCCTCTTTTGTCAGTTTGTTTTCATTTTCCCGTCTTTGTTGCTGCGTATATTTTTTTAAAAAACCCAAAGAACACAAAACCACCCGAACTGTAGTCACCGTGGCAACGGGGTTGTCGCACGCAACAACAAAAAAATCGTAGCTCAAGAGGCGACACTTCCTCGTGAAGGTTCGCTGCTTCCTGCTGCTCCCGTGCGCTGCGTTCAGGAACACCGAACTTTTTTTTATTCTGTTGATTTCAGTTGTTCTTTTTTTTTTTTCCCAATTTTTTCGTAATTGTCGGATCCGTCTCTGCTGCCATGAGAGCGTGTGAAGGAAGCGAGAAACGACCCGATAATCAAAAGGCTTGTTTTCACGATCTGAACTAACAGACTGGAAAATGAATCTGTGGAAGTCCTTCAGGCTCAAAAACGCCGGGTCACAAGTGTTGAACGCTTGTTTTGATGAGTGGGAACGTGTCGGCAGGGTGGGAGGTAGAGGGGGAGGAGGGGGAGGTAGAGGGGGGAGGAGGGGGAGGTAGAGGGAGGAGGGGGAGGTAGAGGGAGGATGAGGGGGAGGTAGAGGGAGGAGGGGGAGGTAGAGGGAGGAGGAGGTAGAGAGGGGGGTGTTCCTGTTGTTGAGTCCGTTAACGTGAAGAGACGCCGGCGTTACTACGAGCGTGAACGCATTTTGTGTTCGCTGTCACGTCTGAGTGTGTTCAGAGAGAAAACACTCCGGAGCAAGTGATGTGATGAAGTGAATTCACACGCGTCTGTCCTGAGTTGTGTGTGTGTGTGTGTGTGTGTGTGTGTGTGTGTGTGTGTGTGTGTGTGTGTGTGTGTGTGTGTGTGTGTGTGTGTGTGTGTGTGTGTGTGTGTGTGTGTGTGTGTGTATGTGTGTGTGTTTTCAGATAGCTGCACAGTGACTCATCGCAGGTCAAGGAGTTTAGCTGTGTGATGGACAGATAACGAAATAAGTGAGGGTTGTCGCAGAATTAGAATTAAGTGTGTGTGTGTGTGTGTGTGTGTGTGTGTGTGTGTGTGCGTGTCTCGTTAGCGTCGTAGTCCTGACGAAGCTCCAGTGAAACCAGAGATCATCAGAAAATCGTTGATGTATGAAAAAGACCATTTACAGTTTGAATTGATCCGGACTCTGGAGATTTTGTGTGTGTGTGTGTGTGTGTGTGTGTGTGTGTGTGTGTGTGTGTGTGTGTGTGTGTGTGTGTGTGTGTGTGTGTGTGTGTGTGTGTGTGTGTGTGTGTGTGTGTGCGTAACGCGATCCCCTCCAGGTGTATCGAGTGATGGGATCAGCTTTGCGTGCGCCGTCTTTCCGGCCGCTCGGCTTCCTGTGCAGAAGGGAAGTCGAGCTTGAAAACGACTGCAAACTGACCTCGGTTCAGATTTCAGCTCCGATCGACTCTTCTTCACGTTCGCTCGTCTTCGTCCCTCCTTCGAAAAAACGTCCCGTAATCTGTCTGATTTAAACGTGACGACGGCGTTGTCGTCTCACCGTCAGTTTAAAGAGCATCTTTTAATCAAAGTGCAAAAAGTTAAAAAACAAAAACAACCTCCAGATCTCCAAAAGCGTTGATTTATAAATAAAACTTGTGTTGTTATATTTTTCATTATTTTTAAGGTTTGTTGGACGTTTCAGCTCATTCATCGATCTTCCATCTTTAATACTGAGTCACGTTTCCCTTAATAATCACCTGATGGTGGAAACTGTCAGAAAACAGTGATAAAAGTCCCGTCATCCAGTAAAACCTGTTTTCTTTGTTTTTGTTTTTTATTTCCTTTAAATAAAAAAAAACAACAACAAATCAAATGTTGTTTTAAATCATTTCATCAACTTGATTATTTCTGGGCAAAAAACTTGAACTTAACTTTGGGTAAATCGAACAAAAAAACCAACATTATTTGTTTTAGCAATGGCTGGCTAACATGCTAAATGCTACCATCTTATCTGCATGCTAAGATGCTAACGTTGCTAACTGAAAAGATGTGACCGCTGCAGCCTCGGCGAGAAGAGTCGTCTATAAAAGCTGTAAAAACCTGAATGAAATCACTTCATTGTGTTACTGTTTGCGATGTTTTGAGATATTTAGAAAGTTAAGATCTCCTCCTGCAAGAGTAGCTCTCAGGAACAGGAAGTGAACCAATTAACCGAACCGCCGCTGGTTTATTTATTTATTTATTTTGTCTTGTCGGTGTATCCACGGTTACATCCAGCTGCTGCTGAGTGGAAATGAGAAGCGTTGCCTCTCCTCCCTTCTTCCCTCGCTCTCCGTCTCCTTCACTCTCCGTCCGTCGCCTATCGTTAACGGAGAGATTGAAGCTGCTTCATTAAAAAAAAAAAAGCCGACTCCCTCGGCATGCTGGGAGAATCTGCTGACGGAGCGGGTGGAGGAGGTGGAAGTCTTCACACACACACCAGGAAACAAAGAAATACGTTCCCGTCCTCTCCTACGTGTCCTTTCTCTTCTTTCATTCGTCCTCCTTTTCCTCCGTCTTTCCTTCCTTTTTTTTTTTTTTTTTTTTTTTTTAACACAAAGGTCAAAAGGTAAGAAAAGGCAGGACAGAGACGCAGAGACAGATGGACGGACAGATCTGTGGACTGCATGTGAGTTTAAAGAAAGTGGATCTGACCCTGGGAAGAAAACAAAAAAACAACCCAAAATGCTTTTTTAGCAGTTTCAGTGGTGACAGCTGAAACGTGAGCCTGACAGGACGACAAACTGCAAGTCAGCAAATCGGTGAGGCAGCGAGTCCTCAAAAAAAAGTGTCTCCCAGGCTGGTATGACTCGACGATGTGTGTGTGTGTGTGTGTGTGTGTGTGTGTGTGTGTGTGTGTGTGTGTGTGTGTGTGTGTGTGTGTGTGTGTGTGTGTGTGTGTGTGCAGATGAGCCACTGCTGTAATTGAAATTTTACCTCTGAAAAAAAAAAAAGCTGTGACATTATTGTTTTAAGAGGAAAGATATCCTGAGAGTGGGGGTCGGGGGGTGGGGGGTGACATCACCACCTCCCCCGACCAATCGGAGCGCTCGGCTCTCTCTCTCAGGATGTCGTGTTCGTCGTATTATTTTTTTTAAATTTTATTCAGGAAGTCTCACGCCGGTGATGAACCGTCCAGTCTGGTGGTTTGTTGGATGGAGAATCAGGTTTTCGTTGGTTTTGGTTTAAGAATCCAGTTCGAATTGCTAATTTTAACTTGAAAATATGCGATATGAGTTTTCATAGGACAACCGTGGACTCTATTAATTACATCTCTAGATTTGAAACGTCAGGCCGTCTGCACACTTGTACTTTCTGGAGTTTAGAAGGAGTTTTAAAAGAAACAGGGAGGTAAAAATGGACGTTACAGCGCTTAATTAGCCAGTAACCAGCGGTGGACCTGATGTGGATCCCTGAGGAACACCGTTATCAAACATCAGACGGATCACATTAAAACCAGCTGTAAAAGCAAAACTTTAAAGTGTCTTTTTATTGTGATTATCTGTATTAAATCTTTGGTTGGATCTACAATGAACGCAGGACATCGTTGTTGTTTTTTATCAACTTAGTTAACGATGTGCTACGAGTTCGATTTGATTCACAAATTTCAGTTTTCAGTTCAGTTGTAGATCCTGTCTCTTTAAGAGCCCTGCGCCGAACAAAGGCCGCTTCCTTCTGATTGGCCGACCAACTTCCAGGAAGCCTTCATCCTCTTACCGGCGTGTTAACCCCACTAACTACGACAATGTCTCGTTTTTTTTTAAATTAAATCTGAAATCTGAATCGAGAATATGAGATCGGACAGCGAGAACATCAACGGAGGTTAAAGCAGGACGTTTGAGACGGTAGTTTTTAGTCCTCCAATCTCCCTGTTAATAGGTTATAAGTGGAAAATGTGGTCGACGTTGGAATATCTTCGTTTGAGCGTGACTGCTTGTGGTGTCAGAGACGGACCGGATGGTTGGATGACCGTACAAAGAAATCTGCGTTGAACCGAGTCTGAAGCTTCAGTATTTGATCCTTCGGCCGTGTTTCACACAAACATCCGACCGTAACAGAAGATACGGAAAACCCGAACAGAGATCAGATCTAAAGCAGAGCGTTTGGTGACCGTCCTGGCAGCTCTCAGCTGGATGGACTTCGTCGTCTCAGATCAGGTGACCCGGTGGAAAAAACACCTTCAATCTGGAGCAGCCGACAAAGTCAGCGAAGACGCAGTTTCCTCCGAATCCTCCTGACAAATTAGGAGTTGCAGTCGTCATGATTGTCCGGAGTTTTTAAATCCTCCGTAACAGTAAATCTGCTCAGAAATGGAAGAGAGAAGCAGAATCGGCGTGTTTTAACGTCGCCGGTGATCGTTATCGGTCACAAACAGCTGCTCGCTGACTCGGCTGATTTTAGAGGGACGATGTGGCAAAATGAGGATCGGTCCAGAGTCACGTGACGCTGCGCAGGGTTGAAAAACAGCTCTAATTATCACTGGATGACGAGAACGAACTCGCTCAACGTAAATATCCAGTGAACCCAGCTGCACCTCCTGGTCCGACTCCTTCAACGGAGCCGTAACGCTCTGAAGGAAGTCGGCTCCACGTTGAGGAGGAAGTGAAACTGTTCATCTATTTCTATCAAACGCCGGCAGGGACTCTTCCTCTCTGTGTGTCTGTGGTGTTTAAGGGTTGGTGTAAGAGGAGCAGAGGAGGAAGTATCTCCTCCTGCGCCTCCTGTAAGACGAGCTGTGCTCCGCCCCCCCCCCCCCCCGCCGCTCCGCTCCGTTAGCGTCTGACCGGTGGCTGTTCGTTAACTAACCCTGAACCTGTTTTTTAATCCGAGCCAGAGAGGAAGGCGATCACTCTGTCGTCCTCGTCCGTCCTCTGAGAGGAGGAAGAGGAAGAGGAGGTAGAGGAGGACGGTTTCGGCTTGCAGGGATCGGTTTTCCTCCTCACACACCGCGCTGCTCCCCACCTCCTGTCAATATTAGTGTGTTTGCACATGGTGACCCCTGACCCCGGTGGCTTTACCTGCTGAGGAGGAGGAGGAGGAAGGTAGAAGGGTAGGACGGGGAGGAGGAGGAGGAGGAGGAGGAGGAGAAGGAGGAGGAGGAGGAGGAGGAGGAGGAGGAGGAGGAGGAGGAGAAGGAGGAGGAGGAGGGTAGAAGGGTAGGACGGGGAGGAGGAGGAGGAGGAGGAGGGGGTTGAGGGTCTTGAGGAGATGATTTATGAGATAAGACGAGGTGAAGTGGAGGAGAGAGAGCAGAGAAAACCAATATTAAAACAGCTGCACTTCATTTACACATCTGGACACTGTTCGCAGCACGTGTGTGTGTGTGTGTGTGTGTGTGTGTGTGTGTGTGTGTGTGTGTGTGTGTGTGTGTGTGTGTGTGTGTGTGTGTGTGTGTGTGTTGAGGATTTAATTCCCTGCGTGTACAGAGATGTTTGAATGTTAAAGCGACGGGGATGAAGGTGTCATTCACAGCTCAGTGACAGCGAGAGAGCGAGCAAGAGACGTCAGTGTGTGTGTGTGTGTGTGTGTGTGTGTGTGTGTGTGTGTGTGTGTGTGTGTGTGTGTGTGTGTGTGTGTGTGTGTGTGTGTGTGTGTGTGTGTGTGTGTGCGTCCTGTTTGAAATTCTGCTCGTCTGTTATCTGACTCCATCCAAGAAAAAAATCCAGTGAGAAGGAGACGGATAGAGACGCAGGAGACGCGTGTGTGTGTGTGTGTGTGTGTGTGTGTGTGTGTGTGTGTGTGTGTGTGTGTGTGTGTGTGTGTGTGTGTCTTTCATTTCGATCCATATTAAAAACTGTTTTTATTCGACATGTAAACACGTTAATGTTTTTTTTATTGACATCACGAGTTCCACTCCTGTCGTGCTGATTTCAGCTCCCATGATGCATTGCTCTCCCCGCCGCATCGTCCATTTCACGACGGACAGTTTCAAAATGAGCAGAACGTGTCACGGGGAGGGGGGGCGGGGGGGCTGCGTCTGGAGGTCGAGGTCAGAGGTCGTCAGATGGAACAAACCCAGTTCATGAAGAAGTTGAGGTGGATTTCCTGGTGGGACCACGTGAGACGTGGACGTCTTCGAACACGTCCTCTCATGAATTGCAGTATAGTTTTCCTACTCCGCTCTGATTGGACGGTTGATTTTCTGATGCGTCTGCTCTCCTATTGTCTTCGTATCCTGCATCGGTCACTTCCTGTTCGCACACTTTGTTTCCAGCCTGTTGTTTTCTCACTTCTTCTCGTTCGAACCAGCTTTTCCTCTCGTTTCATTCTTCTCGCTTCCTGGTTGATTGTGATTGGCTCTCCGCTGCGTCTCTCGTCCCTCCCGCCGAGCAGCCGGACAGGTTGAGTCTG